>NW_026871973.1:0-300000 GCF_033458585.1 Syngnathus typhle
AAATGCGATTTAAGCAATAAAATTAAAAATGCTTATAAAACATAAACCAAACGTTGGAGGTGGTCATTTCTTCATGCGCAGTGATAAACTCGGCACTCTAAAGCACCCGAGAGCGTTTTTTTCCATGCCAACCTAAACAGAGTGACGGGAGCGGCACAATTCAGAAAAAGTGCTCAGCTCGCCGAGAAAATGCGATTTAAGCAATAAAATTAAAAATGCTTATAAAACATAAACCAAACGTTGTAGATGGTCATTTCTTATTACGCAGTAATAAACTCGGCACTCTAAAGCACCCGAGAGCGATTTTTTCCATGCCAACCTAACCAGAGTGACGGGAGCGGCACAATTCAGAAAAAGTGCTCAGCTCGCCGAGAAAATGCAATTTAAGCAATAAAATTAAAAATGCTTATAAAACATAAACCAAACGTTGGAGGTGGTCATTTCTTCATGCGCAGTGATAAACTCGGCACTCTAAAGCACCCGAGAGCGTTTTTTTCGATGCCAACCTAACCAGAGTGACGGGAGCGGCACAATTCAGAAAAAGTGCTCAGCTCGCCGAGAAAATGCGATTTAAGCAATAAAATTAAAAATGCTTATAAAACATAAACCAAACGTTGGAGGTGGCCATTTCTTCATGCGCAGTGATAAACTCGGCACTCTAAAGCACCCGAGAGCGTTTTTTTCCATGCCAACCTAACCAGAGTGACGGGAGCGGCACAATTCAGAAAATGTGCTCAGCTCGCCGAGAAAATGCGATTTAAGCAATAAAATTAAAAATGCTTATAAAACATAAACCAAACGTTGGAGGTGGTCTTTTCTTCATGCGCAGTGATAAACTCGGCACTCTAAAGCACCCGAGAGTGTTTTTTTCCATGCCAACCTAAACAGAGTGACGGGAGCGGCACAATTCAGAAAAAGTGCTCAGCTCGCCGAGAAAATGCGATTTAAGCAATAAAATTAAAAATGCTTATAAAACATAAACCAAACGTTGTAAATGGTCATTTCTTATTACGCAGTAATAAACTCGGCACTCTAAAGCACCCGAGAGCGTTTTTTTCGATGCCAACCTAACCAGAGTGACGGGAGCGGCACAATTCAGAAAAAGCGCTCAGCTCGCCGAGAAAATGCGATTTAAGCAATAAAATTAAAAATGCTTATAAAACATAAACCAAACGTTGGAGGTGGTCTTTTCTTCATGTGCAGTGATAAACTCGGCACTCTAAAGCACCCGAGAGCGTTTTTTTCCATGCCAACCTAAACAGAGTGACGGGAGCGGCACAATTCAGAAAAAGTGCTCAGCTCGCCGAGAAAATGCGATTTAAGCAATAAAATTAAAAATGCTTATAAAACATAAACCAAACGTTGTAGATGGTCATTTCTTATTACGCAGTAATAAACTCGGCACTCTAAAGCACCCGAGAGCGTTTTTTTCCATGCCAACCTAACCAGAGTGACGGGAGCGGCACAATTCAGAAAAAGTGCTCAGCTCGCCGAGAAAATGCGATTTAAGCAATAAAATTAAAAATGCTTATAAAACATAAACCAAACGTTGGAGGTGGTCATTTCTTCATGCGCAGTGATAAACTCGGCACTCTAAAGCACCCGAGAGCGTTTTTTTCGATGCCAACCTAACCAGAGTGACGGGAGCGGCACAATTCAGAAAAAGTGCTCAGCTCGCCGAGAAAATGCGATTTAAGCAATAAAATTAAAAATGCTTATAAAACATAAACCAAACGTTGTAGATGGTCATTTCTTATTACGCAGTAATAAACTCGGCACTCTAAAGCACCCGAGAGCGTTTTTTTCCATGCCAACCTAACCAGAGTGACGGGAGCGGCACAATTCAGAAAAAGTGCTCAGCTCGCCGAGAAAATGCGATTTAAGCAATAAAATTAAAAATGCTTATAAAACATAAACCAAACGTTGGAGGTGGTCATTTCTTCATGCGCAGTGATAAACTCGGCACTCTAAAGCACCCGAGAGCGTTTTTTTCCATGCCAACCTAACCAGAGTGACGGGAGCGGCACAATTCAGAAAAAGTGCTCAGCTCGCCGAGAAAATGCGATTTAAGCAATAAAATTAAAAATGCTTATAAAACATAAACCAAACGTTGGAGGTGGTCATTTCTTCATGCGCAGTGATAAACTCGGCACTCTAAAGCACCCGAGAGCGTTTTTTTCCATGCCAACCTAACCAGAGTGACGGGAGCGGCACAATTCAGAAAAAGTGCTCAGCTCGCCGAGAAAATGCGATTTAAGCAATAAAATTAAAAATGCTTATAAAACATAAACCAAACGTTGTAGATGGTCATTTCTTATTACGCAGTAATAAACTCGGCACTCTAAAGCACCCGAGAGCGTTTTTTTCCATGCCAACCTAACCAGAGTGACGGGAGCGGCACAATTCAGAAAAAGTGCTCAGCTCGCCGAGAAAATGCGATTTAAGCAATAAAATTAAAAATGCTTATAAAACATAAACCAAACGTTGGAGGTGGTCATTTCTTCATGCGCAGTGATAAACTCGGCACTCTAAAGCACCCGAGAGCGTTTTATTCGATGCCAACCTAACCAGAGTGACGGGAGCGGCACAATTCAGAAAAAGCGCTCAGCTCGCCGAGAAAATGCGATTTAAGCAATAAAATTAAAAATGCTTATAAAACATAAACCAAACGTTGGAGGTGGTCATTTCTTCATGCGCGGTGATAAACTCGGCACTCTAAAGCACCCGAGAGCGTTTTTTTCCATGCCAACCTAACCAGAGTGACGGGAGCGGCACAATTCAGAAAAAGTGCTCAGCTCGCCGAGAAAATGCGATTTAAGCAATAAAATTAAAAATGCTTATAAAACATAAACCAAACGTTGGAGGTGGTCATTTCTTCATGCGCAGTGATAAACTCGGCACTCTAAAGCACCCGAGAGCGTTTTTTTCGATGCCAACCTAACCAGAGTGACGGGAGCGGCACAATTCAGAAAAAGTGCTCAGCTCGCCGAGTAAATGCGATTTAAGCAATAAAATTAAAAATGCTTATAAAACATAAACCAAACGTTGGAGGTGGTCATTTCTTCATGCGCAGTGATAAACTCGGCACTCTAAAGCACCCGAGAGCGTTTTTTTCGATGCCAACCTAACCAGAGTGACGGGAGCGGCACAATTCAGAAAAAGCGCTCAGCTCGCCGAGAAAATGCGATTTAAGCAATAAAATTAAAAATGCTTATAAAACATAAACCAAACGTTGGAGGTGGTCATTTCTTCATGCGCAGTGATAAACTCGGCACTCTAAAGCACCCGAGAGCGTTTTTTTCCATGCCAACCTAACCAGAGTGACGGGAGCGGCACAATTCAGAAAAAGCGCTCAGCTCGCCGAGAAAATGCGATTTAAGCAATAAAATTAAAAATGCTTATAAAACATAAACCAAACGTTGGAGGTGGTCATTTCTTCATGCACAGTGATAAACTCGGCACTCTAAAGCACCCGAGAGCGTTTTTTTCGATGCCAACCTAACCAGAGTGACGGGAGCGGCACAATTCAGAAAAAGTGCTCAGCTCGCCGATAAAATGCGATTTAAGCAATAAAATTAAAAATGCTTATAAAACATAAACCAAACGTTGGAGGTGGTCATTTCTTCATGCGCAGTGATAAACTCGGCACTCTAAAGCACCCGAGAGCGTTTTTTTCGATGCCAACCTAACCAGAGTGACGGGAGCGGCACAATTCAGAAAAAGTGCTCAGCTCGCCGAGAAAATGCGATTTAAGCAATAAAATTAAAAATGCTTATAAAACATAAACCAAACGTTGGAGGTGGTCATTTCTTCATGCGCAGTGATAAACTCGGGACTCTAAAGCACCCGAGAGCGTTTTATTCGATGCCAACCTAACCAGAGTGACGGGAGCGGCACAATTCAGAAAAAGTGCTCAGCTCGCCGAGAAAATGCGATTTAAGCAATAAAATTAAAAATGCTTATAAAACATAAACCAAACGTTGGAGGTGGTCATTTCTTCATGCGCAGTGATAAACTCGGCACTCTAAAGCACCCGAGAGCGTTTTTTTCGATGCCAACCTAACCAGAGTGACGGGAGCGGCACAATTCAGAAAAAGCGCTCAGCTCGCCGAGAAAATGCGATTTAAGCAATAAAATTAAAAATGCTTATAAAACATAAACCAAACGTTGGAGGTGGTCATTTCTTCATGCGCAGTGATAAACTCGGCACTCTAAAGCACCCGAGAGCGTTTTTTTCGATGCCAACCTAACCAGAGTGACGGGAGCGGCACAATTCAGAAAAAGCGCTCAGCTCGCCGAGAAAATGCGATTTAAGCAATAAAATTAAAAATGCTTATAAAACATAAACCAAACGTTGGAGGTGGTCATTTCTTCATGCGCAGTGATAAACTCGGCACTCTAAAGCACCCGAGAGCGTTTTTTTCGATGCCAACCTAACCAGAGTGACGGGAGCGGCACAATTCAGAAAAAGTGCTCAGCTCGCCGAGAAAATGCGATTTAAGCAATAAAATTAAAAATGCTTATAAAACATAAACCAAACGTTGGAGGTGGTCATTTCTTCATGCGCAGTGATAAACTCGGCACTCTAAAGCACCCGAGAGCGTTTTTTTCGATGCCAACCTAACCAGAGTGACGGGAGCGGCACAATTCAGAAAAAGTGCTCAGCTCGCCGAGAAAATGCAATTTAAGCAATAAAATTTAAAATGCTTATAAAACATAAACCAAACGTTGTAGATGGTCATTTCTTATTACGCAGTAATAAACTCGGCACTCTTAAGCACCCGAGAGCGTTTTTTTCCATGCCAACCTAACCAGAGTGACGGGAGCGGCACAATTCAGAAAAAGTGCTCAGCTCGCCGAGAAAATGCGATTTAAGCAATAAAATTAAAAATGCTTATAAAACATAAACCAAACGTTGGAGGTGGTCATTTCTTCATGCGCAGTGATAAACTCGGCACTCTAAAGCACCCGAGAGCGTTTTTTTCCATGCCAACCTAACCAGAGTGACGGGAGCGGCACAATTCAGAAAAAGTGCTCAGCTCGCCGAGAAAATGCGATTTAAGCAATAAAATTAAAAATGCTTATAAAACATAAACCAAACGTTGGAGGTGGTCATTTCTTCATGCGCAGTGATAAACTCGGCACTCTAAAGCACCCGAGAGCGTTTTATTCGATGCCAACCTAACCAGAGTGACGGGAGCGGCACAATTCAGAAAAAGTGCTCAGCTCGCCGAGAAAATGCGATTTAAGCAATAAAATTAAAAATGCTTATAAAACATAAACCAAACGTTGGAGGTGGTCATTTCTTCATGCGCAGTGATAAACTCGGCACTCTAAAGCACCCGAGAGCGTTTTTTTCGATGCCAACCTAACCAGAGTGACGGGAGCGGCACAATTCAGAAAAAGTGCTCAGCTCGCCGAGAAAATGCGATTTAAGCAATAAAATTAAAAATGCTTATAAAACATAAACCAAACGTTGGAGTTGGTCATTTCTTCATGCGCAGTGATAAACTCGGCACTCTAAAGCACCCGAGAGCGTTTTTTTCGATGCCAACCTAACCAGAGTGACGGGAGCGGCACAATTCAGAAAAAGTGCTCAGCTCGCCGAGAAAATGCGATTTAAGCAATAAAATTAAAAATGCTTATAAAACATAAACCAAACGTTGGAGGTGGTCATTTCTTCATGCGCAGTGATAAACTCGGCACTCTAAAGCACCCAAGAGCGTTTTTTTCGATGCCAACCTAACCAGAGTGACGGGAGCGGCACAATTCAGAAAAAGCGCTCAGCTCGCCGAGAAAATGCGATTTAAGCAATAAAATTAAAAATGCTTATAAAACATAAACCAAACGTTGGAGGTGGTCATTTCTTCATGCACAGTGATAAACTCGGCACTCTAAAGCACCCGAGAGCGTTTTTTTCGATGCCAACCTAACCAGAGTGACGGGAGCGGCACAATTCAGAAAAAGTGCTCAGCTCGCCGAGAAAATGCGATTTAAGCAATAAAATTAAAAATGCTTATAAAACATAAACCAAACGTTGGAGGTGGTCATTTCTTCATGCGCAGTGATAAACTCGGCACTCTAAAGCACCCGAGAGCGTTTTTTTCGATGCCAACCTAACCAGAGTGACGCGAGCGGCACAATTCAGAAAAAGCGCTCAGCTCGCCGAGAAAATGCGATTCAAGCAATAAAATTAAAAATGCTTATAAAACATAAACCAAACGTTGGAGGTGGTAATTTCTTCATGCGCAGTGATAAACTCGGCACTCTAAAGCACCCGAGAGCGTTTTTTTCGATGCCAACCTAACCAGAGTGACGGGAGCGGCACAATTCAGAAAAAGTGCTCAGCTCGCCGAGAAAATGCGATTTAAGCAATAAAATTAAAAATGCTTATAAAACATAAACCAAACGTTGGAGTTGGTCATTTCTTCATGCGCAGTGATAAACTCGGCACTCTAAAGCACCCGAGAGCGTTTTTTTCGATGCCAACCTAACCAGAGTGAAGGGAGCGGCACAATTCAGAAAAAGTGCTCAGCTCGCCGAGAAAATGCGATTTAAGCAATAAAATTAAAAATGCTTATAAAACATAAACCAAACGTTGGAGGTGGTCATTTCTTCATGCGCAGTGATAAACTCGGCACTCTAAAGCACCCAAGAGCGTTTTTTTCGATGCCAACCTAACCAGAGTGACGGGAGCGGCACAATTCAGAAAAAGCGCTCAGCTCGCCGAGAAAATGCGATTTAAGCAATAAAATTAAAAATGCTTATAAAACATAAACCAAACGTTGGAGGTGGTCATTTCCTCATGCACAGTGATAAACTCGGCACTCTAAAGCACCCGAGAGCGTTTTTTTCGATGCCAACCTAACCAGAGTGACGGGAGCGGCACAATTCAGAAAAAGTGCTCAGCTCGCCGAGAAAATGCGATTTAAGCAATACAATTAAAAATGCTTATAAAACATAAACCAAACGTTGTAGATGGTCATTTCTTATTACGCAGTAATAAACTCGGCACTCTAAAGCACCCGAGAGCGTTTTTTTCGATGCCAACCTAACCAGAGTGACGGGAGCGGCACAATTCAGAAAAAGCGCTCAGCTCGCCGAGAAAATGCGATTTAAGCAATAAAATTAAAAATGCTTATAAAACATAAACCAAACGTTGGAGGTGGTCATTTCTTCATGCACAGTGATAAACTCGGCACTCTAAAGCACCCGAGAGCGTTTTTTTCGATGCCAACCTAACCAGAGTGACGGGAGCGGCACAATTCAGAAAAAGTGCTCAGCTCGCCGAGAAAATGCGATTTAAGCAATAAAATTAAAAATGCTTATAAAACATAAACCAAACGTTGTAAATTGTCATTTCTTATTACGCAGTAATAAACTCGGCACTCTAAAGCACCCGAGAGCGTTTTTTTCGATGCCAACCTAACCAGAGTGACGGGAGCGGCACAATTCAGAAAAAGCGCTCAGCTCGCCGAGAAAATGCGATTTAAGCAATAAAATTAAAAATGCTTATAAAACATAAACCAAACGTTGGAGGTGGTCATTTCTTCATGCACAGTGATAAACTCGGCACTCTAAAGCACCCGAGAGCGTTTTTTTTCATGCCAACCTAACCAGAGTGACGGGAGCGGCACAATTCAGAAAAAGTGCTCAGCTCGCCGAGAAAATGCGATTTAAGCAATAAAATTAAAAATGCTTATAAAACATAAACCAAATATTGGAGGTGGTCATTTCTTCATGCGCAGTGATAAACTCGGCACTTTAAAGCACCCGAGAGCGTTTTTTTCGATGCCAACCTAACCAGAGTGACGGGAGCGGCACAATTCAGAAAAAGTGCTCAGCTCGCCGAGAAAATGCGATTTAAGCAATAAAATTAAAAATGCTTATAAAACATAAACCAAACGTTGGAGGTGGTCATTTCTTCATGCGCAGTGATAAACTCGGCACTCTAAAGCACCCGAGAGCGTTTTTTTCCATGCCAACCTAACCAGAGTGACGGGAGCGGCACAATTCAGAAAAAGTGCTCAGCTCGCCGAGAAAATGCGATTTAAGCAATAAAATTAAAAATGCTTATAAAACATAAACCAAACGTTGGAGGTGGCCATTTCTTCATGCGCAGTGATAAACTCGGCACTCTAAAGCACCCGAGAGCGTTTTTTTCCATGCCAACCTAACCAGAGTGACGGGAGCGGCACAATTCAGAAAAAGTGCTCAGCTCGCCGAGAAAATGCGATTCAAGCAATAAAATTAAAAATGCTTATAAAACATAAACCAAACGTTGGAGGTGGCCATTTCTTCATGCGCAGTGATAAACTCGGCACTCTAAAGCACCCGAGAGCGTTTTTTTCCATGCCAACCTAACCAGAGTGACGGGAGCGGCACAATTCAGAAAAAGTGCTCAGCTCGCCGAGAAAATGCGATTTAAGCAATAAAATTAAAAATGCTTATAAAACATAAACCAAACGTTGTAGATGGTCATTTCTTATTACGCAGTAATAAACTCGGCACTCTAAAGCACCCGAGAGCGTTTTTTTCCATGCCAACCTAACCAGAGTGACGGGAGCGGCACAATTCAGAAAAAGTGCTCAGCTCGCCGAGAAAATGCGATTTAAGCAATAAAATTAAAAATGCTTATAAAACATAAACCAAACGTTGGAGGTGGTCATTTCTTCATGCGCAGTGATAAACTCGGCACTCTAAAGCACCCGAGAGCGTTTTTTTCCATGCCAACCTAACCAGAGTGACAGGAGCGGCACAATTCAGAAAAAGTGCTCAGCTCGCCGAGAAAATGCGATTTAAGCAATAAAATTAAAAATGCTTATAAAACATAAACCAAACGTTGGAGGTGGTCTTTTCTTCATGCGCAGTGATAAACTCGGCACTCTAAAGCACCCGAGAGCGTTTTTTTCCATGCCAACCTAAACAGAGTGACGGGAGCGGCACAATTCAGAAAAAGTGCTCAGCTCGCCGAGAAAATGCGATTTAAGCAATAAAATTAAAAATGCTTATAAAACATAAACCAAACGTTGTAGATGGTCATTTCTTATTACGCAGTAATAAACTCGGCACTCTAAAGCACCCGAGAGCGTTTTTTTCCATGCCAACCTAACCAGAGTGACGGGAGCGGCACAATTCAGAAAAAGTGCTCAGCTCGCCGAGAAAATGCGATTTAAGCAATACAATTAAAAATGCTTATAAAACATAAACCAAACGTTGGAGGTGGTCATTTCTTCATGTGCAGTGATAAACTCGGCACTCTAAAGCACCCGAGAGCGTTTTTTTCCATGCCAACCTAACCAGAGTGACGGGAGCGGCACAATTCAGAAAAAGTGCTCAGCTCGCCGAGAAAATGCGATTTAAGCAATAAAATTAAAAATGCTTATAAAACATAAACCAAACGTTGGAGGTGGTCATTTCTTCATGCACAGTGATAAACTCGGCACTCTAAAGCACCCGAGAGCGTTTTTTTCGATGCCAACCTAACCAGAGTGACGGGAGCGGCACAATTCAGAAAAAGCGCTCAGCTCGCCGAGAAAATGCGATTTAAGCAATAAAATTAAAAATGCTTATAAAACATAAACCAAACGTTGGAGGTGGTCATTTCTTCATGCACAGTGATAAACTCGGCACTCTAAAGCACCCGAGAGCGTTTTTTTCGGTACCAACCTAACCAGAGTGACGGGAGCGGCACAATTCAGAAAAAGTGCTCAGCTCGCCGAGAAAATGCGATTTAAGCAATAAAATTAAAAATGCTTATAAAACATAAACCAAACGTTGGAGGTGGTCATTTCTTCATGCGCAGTGATAAACTCGGCACTCTAAAGCACCCGAGAGCGTTTTTTTCCATGCCAACCTAACCAGAGTGACGGGAGCGGCACAATTCAGAAAAAGTGCTCAGCTCGCCGAGAAAATGCGATTTAAGCAATAAAATTAAAAATGCTTATAAAACATAAACCAAACGTTGGAGGTGGTCATTTCTTCATGCGCAGTGATAAACTCGGCACTCTAAAGCACCCGAGAGCGTTTTATTTGATGCCAACCTAACCAGAGTTACGGGAGCGGCACAATTCAGAAAAAGTGCTCAGCTCGCCGAGAAAATGCGATTTAAGCAATAAAATTAAAAATGCTTATAAAACATAAACCAAACGTTGGAGGTGGTCATTTCTTCATGCGCAGTGATAAACTCGGCACTCTAAAGCACCCGAGAGCGTTTTTTTCGATGCCAACCTAACCAGAGTGACGGGAGCGGCACAATTCTGAAAAAGCGCTCAGCTCGCCGAGAAAATGCGATTTAAGCAATAAAATTAAAAATGCTTATAAAACATAAACCAAACGTTGGAGGTGGTCATTTCTTCATGCGCGGTGATAAACTCGGCACTCTAAAGCACCCGAGAGCGTTTTTTTCGATGCCAACCTAACCAGAGTGACGGGAGCGGCACAATTCAGAAAAAGTGCTCAGCTCGCCGAGAAAATGCGATTTAAGCAATAAAATTAAAAATGCTTATAAAACATAAACCAAACGTTGGAGGTGGTCATTTCTTCATGCGCAGTGATAAACTCGGCACTCTAAAGCACCCGAGAGCGTTTTTTTCGATGCCAACCTAACCAGAGTGACGGGAGCGGCACAATTCAGAAAAAGTGCTCAGCTCGCCGAGAAAATGCGATTTAAGCAATAAAATTAAAAATGCTTATAAAACATAAACCAAACGTTGGAGGTGGTCATTTCTTCATGCGCAGTGATAAACTCGGCACTCTAAAGCACCCGAGAGCGTTTTTTTCTATGCCAACCTAACCAGAGTGACGGGAGCGGCACAATTCAGAAAAAGCGCTCGGCTCGCCGAGAAAATGCGATTTAAGCAATAAAATTAAAAATGCTTATAAAACATAAACCAAACGTTGGAGGTGGTCATTTCTTCATGCACAGTGATAAACTCGGCACTCTAAAGCACCCGAGAGCGTTTTTTTCGATGCCAACCTAACCAGAGTGACGGGAGCGGCACAATTCAGAAAAAGTGCTCAGCTCGCCGAGAAAATGCGATTTAAGCAATAAAATTAAAAATGCTTATAAAACATAAACCAAACGTTGGAGGTGGTCATTTCTTCATGCGCAGTGATAAACTCGGCACTCTAAAGCACCCGAGAGCGTTTTTTTCGATGCCAACCTAACCAGAGTGACGGGAGCGGCACAATTTAGAAAAAGTGCTCAGCTCGCCGAGAAAATGCGATTTAAGCAATAAAATTAAAAATGCTTATAAAACATAAACCAAACATTGGAGTTGGTCATTTCTTCATGCGCAGTGATAAACTCGGCACTCTAAAGCACCCGAGAGCGTTTTTTTCGATGCCAACCTAACCAGAGTGACGGGAGCGGCACAATTCAGAAAAAGTGCTCAGCTCGCCGAGAAAATGCGATTTAAGCAATAAAATTAAAAATGCTTATAAAACATAAACCAAACGTTGGAGGTGGTCATTTCTTCATGCGCAGTGATAAACTCGGCACTCTAAAGCACCCAAGAGCGTTTTTTTCGATGCCAACCTAACCAGAGTGACGGGAGCGGCACAATTCAGAAAAAGCGCTCAGCTCGCCGAGAAAATGCGATTTAAGCAATAAAATTAAAAATGCTTATAAAACATAAACCAAACGTTGGAGGTGGTCATTTCTTCATGCACAGTGATAAACTCGGCACTCTAAAGCACCCGAGAGCGTTTTTTTCGATGCCAACCTAACCAGAGTGACGGGAGCGGCACAATTCAGAAAAAGTGCTCAGCTCGCCGAGAAAATGCGATTTAAGCAATAAAATTAAAAATGCTTATAAAACATAAACCAAACGTTGTAGATGGTCATTTCTTATTACGCAGTAATAAACTCGGCACTCTAAAGCACCCGAGAGCGTTTTTTTCGATGCCAACCTAACCAGAGTGACGGGAGCGGCACAATTCAGAAAAAGCGCTCAGCTCGCCGAGAAAATGCGATTTAAGCAATAAAATTAAAAATGCTTATAAAACATAAACCAAACGTTGGAGGTGGTCATTTCTTCATGCACAGTGATAAACTCGGCACTCTAAAGCACCCGAGAGCGTTTTTTTCGATGCCAACCTAACCAGAGTGACGGGAGCGGCACAATTCAGAAAAAGTGCTCAGCTCGCCGAGAAAATGCGATTTAAGCAATAAAATTAAAAATGCTTATAAAACATAAACCAAACGTTGTAAATGGTCATTTCTTATTACGCAGTAATAAACTCGGCACTCTAAAGCACCCGAGAGCGTTTTTTTCGATGCCAACCTAACCAGAGTGACGGGAGCGGCACAATTCAGAAAAAGTGCTCAGCTCGCCGAGAAAATGCGATTTAAGCAATAAAATTAAAAATGCTTATAAAACATAAACCAAACGTTGGAGGTGGTCATTTCTTCATGCGCAGTGATAAACTCGGCACTCTAAAGCACCCGAGAGCGTTTTTTTCCATGCCAACCTAACCAGAGTGACGGGAGCGGCACAATTCAGAAAAAGTGCTCAGCTCGCCGAGAAAATGCGATTTAAGCAATAAAATTAAAAATGCTTATAAAACATAAACCAAACGTTGTAGATGGTCATTTCTTATTACGCAGTAATAAACTCGGCACTCTAAAGCACCCGAGAGCGTTTTTTTCCATGCCAACCTAACCAGAGTGACGGGAGCGGCACAATTCAGAAAAAGTGCTCAGCTCGCCGAGAAAATGCGATTTAAGCAATAAAATTAAAAATGCTTATAAAACATAAACCAAACGTTGGAGGTGGTCATTTCTTCATGCGCAGTGATAAACTCGGCACTCTAACGCACCCGAGAGCGTTTTATTCGATGCCAACCTAACCAGAGTGACGGGAGCGGCACAATTCAGAAAAAGCGCTCAGCTCGCCGAGAAAATGCGATTTAAGCAATAAAATTAAAAATGCTTATAAAACATAAACCAAACGTTGGAGGTGGTCATTTCTTCATGCGCGGTGATAAACTCGGCACTCTAAAGCACCCGAGAGCGTTTTTTTCCATGCCAACCTAACCAGAGTGACGGGAGCGGCACAATTCAGAAAAAGTGCTCAGCTCGCCGAGAAAATGCGATTTAAGCAATAAAATTAAAAATGCTTATAAAACACAAACCAAACGTTGGAGGTGGTCATTTCTTCATGCGCAGTGATAAACTCGGCACTCTAAAGCACCCGAGTGCGTTTTTTTCGATGCCAACCTAACCAGAGTGACGGGAGCGGCACAATTCAGAAAAAGTGCTCAGCTCGCCGAGAAAATGCGATTTAAGCAATAAAATTAAAAATGCTTATAAAACATAAACCAAACGTTGTAGATGGTCATTTCTTATTACGCAGTAATAAACTCGGCACTCTAAAGCACCCGAGAGCGTTTTTTTCCATGCCAACCTAACCAGAGTGACGGGAGCGGCACAATTCAGAAAAAGTGCTCAGCTCGCCGAGAAAATGCGATTTAAGCAATACAATTAAAAATGCTTATAAAACATAAACCAAACGTTGGAGGTGGTCATTTCTTCATGTGCAGTGATAAACTCGGCACTCTAAAGCACCCGAGAGCGTTTTTTTCCATGCCAACCTAACCAGAGTGACGGGAGCGGCACAATTCAGAAAAAGTGCTCAGCTCGCCGAGAAAATGCGATTTAAGCAATAAAATTAAAAATGCTTATAAAACATAAACCAAACGTTGGAGGTGGTCATTTCTTCATGCGCAGTGATAAACTCGGCACTCTAAAGCACCCGAGAGCGTTTTTTTCCATGCCAACCTAACCAGAGTGACGGGAGCGGCACAATTCAGAAAAAGTGCTCAGCTCGCCGAGAAAATGCGATTTAAGCAATAAAATTAAAAATGCTTATAAAACATAAACCAAACGTTGTAGATGGTCATTTCTTATTACGCAGTAATAAACTCGGCACTCTAAAGCACCCGAGAGCGTTTTTTTCCATGCCAACCTAACCAGAGTGACGGGAGCGGCACAATTCAGAAAAAGTGCTCAGCTCGCCGAGAAAATGCGATTTAAGCAATAAAATTAAAAATGCTTATAAAACATAAACCAAACGTTGGAGGTGGTCATTTCTTCATGCGCAGTGATAAACTCGGCACTCTAAAGCACCCGAGAGCGTTTTATTCGATGCCAACCTAACCAGAGTGACGGGAGCGGCACAATTCAGAAAAAGCGCTCAGCTCGCCGAGAAAATGCGATTTAAGCAATAAAATTAAAAATGCTTATAAAACATAAACCAAACGTTGGAGGTGGTAATTTCTTCATGCGCGGTGATAAACTCGGCACTCTAAAGCACCCGAGAGCGTTTTTTTCCATGCCAACCTAACCAGAGTGACGGGAGCGGCACAATTCAGAAAAAGTGCTCAGCTCGCCGAGAAAATGCGATTTAAGCAATAAAATTAAAAATGCTTATAAAACATAAACCAAACGTTGGAGGTGGTCATTTCTTCATGCGCAGTGATAAACTCGGCACTCTAAAGCACCCGAGAGCGTTTTTTTCGATGCCAACCTAACCAGAGTGACGGGAGCGGCACAATTCAGAAAAAGTGCTCAGCTCGCCGAGTAAATGCGATTTAAGCAATAAAATTAAAAATGCTTATAAAACATAAACCAAACGTTGGAGGTGGTCATTTCTTCATGCGCAGTGATAAACTCGGCACTCTAAAGCACCCGAGAGCGTTTTTTTCGATGCCAACCTAACCAGAGTGACGGGAGCGGCACAATTCAGAAAAAGCGCTCAGCTCGCCGAGAAAATGCGATTTAAGCAATAAAATTAAAAATGCTTATAAAACATAAACCAAACGTTGGAGGTGGTCATTTCTTCATGCGCAGTGATAAACTCGGCACTCTAAAGCACCCGAGAGCGTTTTTTTCCATGCCAACCTAACCAGAGTGACGGGAGCGGCACAATTCAGAAAAAGCGCTCAGCTCGCCGAGAAAATGCGATTTAAGCAATAAAATTAAAAATGCTTATAAAACATAAACCAAACGTTGGAGGTGGTCATTTCTTCATGCACAGTGATAAACTCGGCACTCTAAAGCACCCGAGAGCGTTTTTTTCGATGCCAACCTAACCAGAGTGACGGGAGCGGCACAATTCAGAAAAAGTGCTCAGCTCGCCGAGAAAATGCGATTTAAGCAATAAAATTAAAAATGCTTATAAAACATAAACCAAACGTTGGAGGTGGTCATTTCTTCATGCGCAGTGATAAACTCGGCACTCTAAAGCACCCGAGAGCGTTTTTTTCGATGCCAACCTAACCAGAGTGACGGGAGCGGCACAATTCAGAAAAAGTGCTCAGCTCGCCGAGAAAATGCGATTTAAGCAATAAAATTAAAAATGCTTATAAAACATAAACCAAACGTTGGAGGTGGTCATTTCTTCATGCGCAGTGATAAACTCGGGACTCTAAAGCACCCGAGAGCGTTTTATTCGATGCCAACCTAACCAGAGTGACGGGAGCGGCACAATTCAGAAAAAGTGCTCAGCTCGCCGAGAAAATGCGATTTAAGCAATAAAATTAAAAATGCTTATAAAACATAAACCAAACGTTGGAGGTGGTCATTTCTTCATGCGCAGTGATAAACTCGGCACTCTAAAGCACCCGAGAGCGTTTTTTTCGATGCCAACCTAACCAGAGTGACGGGAGCGGCACAATTCAGAAAAAGCGCTCAGCTCGCCGAGAAAATGCGATTTAAGCAATAAAATTAAAAATGCTTATAAAACATAAACCAAACGTTGGAGGTGGTCATTTCTTCATGCACAGTGATAAACTCGGCACTCTAAAGCACCCGAGAGCGTTTTTTTCGATGCCAACCTAACCAGAGTGACGGGAGCGGCACAATTCAGAAAAAGTGCTCAGCTCGCCGAGAAAATGCGATTTAAGCAATAAAATTAAAAATGCTTATAAAACATAAACCAAACGTTGTAGATGGTCATTTCTTATTACGCAGTAATAAACTCGGCACTCTAAAGCACCCGAGAGCGTTTTTTTCGATGCCAACCTAACCAGAGTGACGGGAGCGGCACAATTCAGAAAAAGCGCTCAGCTCGCCGAGAAAATGCGATTTAAGCAATAAAATTAAAAATGCTTATAAAACATAAACCAAACGTTGGAGGTGGTCATTTCTTCATGCACAGTGATAAACTCGGCACTCTAAAGCACCCGAGAGCGTTTTTTTCGATGCCAACCTAACCAGAGTGACGGGAGCGGCACAATTCAGAAAAAGTGCTCAGCTCGCCGAGAAAATGCGATTTAAGCAATAAAATTAAAAATGCTTATAAAACATAAACCAAACGTTGTAAATGGTCATTTCTTATTACGCAGTAATAAACTCGGCACTCTAAAGCACCCGAGAGCGTTTTTTTCGATGCCAACCTAACCAGAGTGACGGGAGCGGCACAATTCAGAAAAAGTGCTCAGCTCGCCGAGAAAATGCGATTTAAGCAATAAAATTAAAAATGCTTATAAAACATAAACCAAACGTTGGAGGTGGTCATTTCTTCATGCGCAGTGATAAACTCGGCACTCTAAAGCACCCGAGAGCGTTTTTTTCCATGCCAACCTAACCAGAGTGACGGGAGCGGCACAATTCAGAAAAAGTGCTCAGCTCGCCGAGAAAATGCGATTTAAGCAATAAAATTAAAAATGCTTATAAAACATAAACCAAACGTTGTAGATGGTCATTTCTTATTACGCAGTAATAAACTCGGCACTCTAAAGCACCCGAGAGCGTTTTTTTCCATGCCAACTTAACCAGAGTGACGGGAGCGGCACAATTCAGAAAAAGTGCTCAGCTCGCCGAGAAAATGCGATTTAAGCAATAAAATTAAAAATGCTTATAAAACATAAACCAAACGTTGGAGGTGGTCATTTCTTCATGCGCAGTGATAAACTCGGCACTCTAACGCACCCGAGAGCGTTTTATTCGATGCCAACCTAACCAGAGTGACGGGAGCGGCACAATTCAGAAAAAGCGCTCAGCTCGCCGAGAAAATGCGATTTAAGCAATAAAATTAAAAATGCTTATAAAACATAAACCAAACGTTGGAGGTGGTCATTTCTTCATGCGCGGTGATAAACTCGGCACTCTAAAGCACCCGAGAGCGTTTTTTTCCATGCCAACCTAACCAGAGTGACGGGAGCGGCACAATTCAGAAAAAGTGCTCAGCTCGCCGAGAAAATGCGATTTAAGCAATAAAATTAAAAATGCTTATAAAACACAAACCAAACGTTGGAGGTGGTCATTTCTTCATGCGCAGTGATAAACTCGGCACTCTAAAGCACCCGAGTGCGTTTTTTTCGATGCCAACCTAACCAGAGTGACGGGAGCGGCACAATTCAGAAAAAGTGCTCAGCTCGCCGAGAAAATGCGATTTAAGCAATAAAATTAAAAATGCTTATAAAACATAAACCAAACGTTGTAGATGGTCATTTCTTATTACGCAGTAATAAACTCGGCACTCTAAAGCACCCGAGAGCGTTTTTTTCCATGCCAACCTAACCAGAGTGACGGGAGCGGCACAATTCAGAAAAAGTGCTCAGCTCGCCGAGAAAATGCGATTTAAGCAATACAATTAAAAATGCTTATAAAACATAAACCAAACGTTGGAGGTGGTCATTTCTTCATGTGCAGTGATAAACTCGGCACTCTAAAGCACCCGAGAGCGTTTTTTTCCATGCCAACCTAACCAGAGTGACGGGAGCGGCACAATTCAGAAAAAGTGCTCAGCTCGCCGAGAAAATGCGATTTAAGCAATAAAATTAAAAATGCTTATAAAACATAAACCAAACGTTGGAGGTGGTCATTTCTTCATGCGCAGTGATAAACTCGGCACTCTAAAGCACCCGAGAGCGTTTTTTTCCATGCCAACCTAACCAGAGTGACGGGAGCGGCACAATTCAGAAAAAGTGCTCAGCTCGCCGAGAAAATGCGATTTAAGCAATAAAATTAAAAATGCTTATAAAACATAAACCAAACGTTGTAGATGGTCATTTCTTATTACGCAGTAATAAACTCGGCACTCTAAAGCACCCGAGAGCGTTTTTTTCCATGCCAACCTAACCAGAGTGACGGGAGCGGCACAATTCAGAAAAAGTGCTCAGCTCGCCGAGAAAATGCGATTTAAGCAATAAAATTAAAAATGCTTATAAAACATAAACCAAACGTTGGAGGTGGTCATTTCTTCATGCGCAGTGATAAACTCGGCACTCTAAAGCACCCGAGAGCGTTTTATTCGATGCCAACCTAACCAGAGTGACGGGAGCGGCACAATTCAGAAAAAGCGCTCAGCTCGCCGAGAAAATGCGATTTAAGCAATAAAATTAAAAATGCTTATAAAACATAAACCAAACGTTGGAGGTGGTCATTTCTTCATGCGCGGTGATAAACTCGGCACTCTAAAGCACCCGAGAGCGTTTTTTTCCATGCCAACCTAACCAGAGTGACGGGAGCGGCACAATTCAGAAAAAGTGCTCAGCTCGCCGAGAAAATGCGATTTAAGCAATAAAATTAAAAATGCTTATAAAACATAAACCAAACGTTGGAGGTGGTCATTTCTTCATGCGCAGTGATAAACTCGGCACTCTAAAGCACCCGAGAGCGTTTTTTTCGATGCCAACCTAACCAGAGTGACGGGAGCGGCACAATTCAGAAAAAGTGCTCAGCTCGCCGAGTAAATGCGATTTAAGCAATAAAATTAAAAATGCTTATAAAACATAAACCAAACGTTGGAGGTGGTCATTTCTTCATGCGCAGTGATAAACTCGGCACTCTAAAGCACCCGAGAGCGTTTTTTTCGATGCCAACCTAACCAGAGTGACGGGAGCGGCACAATTCAGAAAAAGCGCTCAGCTCGCCGAGAAAATGCGATTTAAGCAATAAAATTAAAAATGCTTATAAAACATAAACCAAACGTTGGAGGTGGTCATTTCTTCATGCGCAGTGATAAACTCGGCACTCTAAAGCACCCGAGAGCGTTTTTTTCCATGCCAACCTAACCAGAGTGACGGGAGCGGCACAATTCAGAAAAAGCGCTCAGCTCGCCGAGAAAATGCGATTTAAGCAATAAAATTAAAAATGCTTATAAAACATAAACCAAACGTTGGAGGTGGTCATTTCTTCATGCACAGTGATAAACTCGGCACTCTAAAGCACCCGAGAGCGTTTTTTTCGATGCCAACCTAACCAGAGTGACGGGAGCGGCACAATTCAGAAAAAGTGCTCAGCTCGCCGAGAAAATGCGATTTAAGCAATAAAATTAAAAATGCTTATAAAACATAAACCAAACGTTGGAGGTGGTCATTTCTTCATGCGCAGTGATAAACTCGGCACTCTAAAGCACCCGAGAGCGTTTTTTTCGATGCCAACCTAACCAGAGTGACGGGAGCGGCACAATTCAGAAAAAGTGCTCAGCTCGCCGAGAAAATGCGATTTAAGCAATAAAATTAAAAATGCTTATAAAACATAAACCAAACGTTGGAGGTGGTCATTTCTTCATGCGCAGTGATAAACTCGGGACTCTAAAGCACCCGAGAGCGTTTTATTCGATGCCAACCTAACCAGAGTGACGGGAGCGGCACAATTCAGAAAAAGTGCTCAGCTCGCCGAGAAAATGCGATTTAAGCAATAAAATTAAAAATGCTTATAAAACATAAACCAAACGTTGGAGGTGGTCATTTCTTCATGCGCAGTGATAAACTCGGCACTCTAAAGCACCCGAGAGCGTTTTTTTCGATGCCAACCTAACCAGAGTGACGGGAGCGGCACAATTCAGAAAAAGCGCTCAGCTCGCCGAGAAAATGCGATTTAAGCAATAAAATTAAAAATGCTTATAAAACATAAACCAAACGTTGGAGGTGGTCATTTCTTCATGCGCAGTGATAAACTCGGCACTCTAAAGCACCCGAGAGCGTTTTTTTCGATGCCAACCTAACCAGAGTGACGGGAGCGGCACAATTCAGAAAAAGCGCTCAGCTCGCCGAGAAAATGCGATTTAAGCAATAAAATTAAAAATGCTTATAAAACATAAACCAAACGTTGGAGGTGGTCATTTCTTCATGCGCAGTGATAAACTCGGCACTCTAAAGCACCCGAGAGCGTTTTTTTCGATGCCAACCTAACCAGAGTGACGGGAGCGGCACAATTCAGAAAAAGTGCTCAGCTCGCCGAGAAAATGCGATTTAAGCAATAAAATTAAAAATGCTTATAAAACATAAACCAAACGTTGGAGGTGGTCATTTCTTCATGCGCAGTGATAAACTCGGCACTCTAAAGCACCCGAGAGCGTTTTTTTCGATGCCAACCTAACCAGAGTGACGGGAGCGGCACAATTCAGAAAAAGTGCTCAGCTCGCCGAGAAAATGCAATTTAAGCAATAAAATTTAAAATGCTTATAAAACATAAACCAAACGTTGTAGATGGTCATTTCTTATTACGCAGTAATAAACTCGGCACTCTTAAGCACCCGAGAGCGTTTTTTTCCATGCCAACCTAACCAGAGTGACGGGAGCGGCACAATTCAGAAAAAGTGCTCAGCTCGCCGAGAAAATGCGATTTAAGCAATAAAATTAAAAATGCTTATAAAACATAAACCAAACGTTGGAGGTGGTCATTTCTTCATGCGCAGTGATAAACTCGGCACTCTAAAGCACCCGAGAGCGTTTTTTTCCATGCCAACCTAACCAGAGTGACGGGAGCGGCACAATTCAGAAAAAGTGCTCAGCTCGCCGAGAAAATGCGATTTAAGCAATAAAATTAAAAATGCTTATAAAACATAAACCAAACGTTGGAGGTGGTCATTTCTTCATGCGCAGTGATAAACTCGGCACTCTAAAGCACCCGAGAGCGTTTTATTCGATGCCAACCTAACCAGAGTGACGGGAGCGGCACAATTCAGAAAAAGTGCTCAGCTCGCCGAGAAAATGCGATTTAAGCAATAAAATTAAAAATGCTTATAAAACATAAACCAAACGTTGGAGGTGGTCATTTCTTCATGCGCAGTGATAAACTCGGCACTCTAAAGCACCCGAGAGCGTTTTTTTCGATGCCAACCTAACCAGAGTGACGGGAGCGGCACAATTCAGAAAAAGTGCTCAGCTCGCCGAGAAAATGCGATTTAAGCAATAAAATTAAAAATGCTTATAAAACATAAACCAAACGTTGGAGTTGGTCATTTCTTCATGCGCAGTGATAAACTCGGCACTCTAAAGCACCCGAGAGCGTTTTTTTCGATGCCAACCTAACCAGAGTGACGGGAGCGGCACAATTCAGAAAAAGTGCTCAGCTCGCCGAGAAAATGCGATTTAAGCAATAAAATTAAAAATGCTTATAAAACATAAACCAAACGTTGGAGGTGGTCATTTCTTCATGCGCAGTGATAAACTCGGCACTCTAAAGAACCCAAGAGCGTTTTTTTCGATGCCAACCTAACCAGAGTGACGGGAGCGGCACAATTCAGAAAAAGCGCTCAGCTCGCCGAGAAAATGCGATTTAAGCAATAAAATTAAAAATGCTTATAAAACATAAACCAAACGTTGGAGGTGGTCATTTCTTCATGCACAGTGATAAACTCGGCACTCTAAAGCACCCGAGAGCGTTTTTTTCGATGCCAACCTAACCAGAGTGACGGGAGCGGCACAATTCAGAAAAAGTGCTCAGCTCGCCGAGAAAATGCGATTTAAGCAATAAAATTAAAAATGCTTATAAAACATAAACCAAACGTTGGAGGTGGTCATTTCTTCATGCGCAGTGATAAACTCGGCACTCTAAAGCACCCGAGAGCGTTTTTTTCGATGCCAACCTAACCAGAGTGACGCGAGCGGCACAATTCAGAAAAAGCGCTCAGCTCGCCGAGAAAATGCGATTCAAGCAATAAAATTAAAAATGCTTATAAAACATAAACCAAACGTTGGAGGTGGTAATTTCTTCATGCGCAGTGATAAACTCGGCACTCTAAAGCACCCGAGAGCGTTTTTTTCGATGCCAACCTAACCAGAGTGACGGGAGCGGCACAATTCAGAAAAAGTGCTCAGCTCGCCGAGAAAATGCGATTTAAGCAATAAAATTAAAAATGCTTATAAAACATAAACCAAACGTTGGAGTTGGTCATTTCTTCATGCGCAGTGATAAACTCGGCACTCTAAAGCACCCGAGAGCGTTTTTTTCGATGCCAACCTAACCAGAGTGAAGGGAGCGGCACAATTCAGAAAAAGTGCTCAGCTCGCCGAGAAAATGCGATTTAAGCAATAAAATTAAAAATGCTTATAAAACATAAACCAAACGTTGGAGGTGGTCATTTCTTCATGCGCAGTGATAAACTCGGCACTCTAAAGCACCCAAGAGCGTTTTTTTCGATGCCAACCTAACCAGAGTGACGGGAGCGGCACAATTCAGAAAAAGCGCTCAGCTCGCCGAGAAAATGCGATTTAAGCAATAAAATTAAAAATGCTTATAAAACATAAACCAAACGTTGGAGGTGGTCATTTCCTCATGCACAGTGATAAACTCGGCACTCTAAAGCACCCGAGAGCGTTTTTTTCGATGCCAACCTAACCAGAGTGACGGGAGCGGCACAATTCAGAAAAAGTGCTCAGCTCGCCGAGAAAATGCGATTTAAGCAATAAAATTAAAAATGCTTATAAAACATAAACCAAACGTTGTAGATGGTCATTTCTTATTACGCAGTAATAAACTCGGCACTCTAAAGCACCCGAGAGCGTTTTTTTCGATGCCAACCTAACCAGAGTGACGGGAGCGGCACAATTCAGAAAAAGCGCTCAGCTCGCCGAGAAAATGCGATTTAAGCAATAAAATTAAAAATGCTTATAAAACATAAACCAAACGTTGGAGGTGGTCATTTCTTCATGCACAGTGATAAACTCGGCACTCTAAAGCACCCGAGAGCGTTTTTTTCGATGCCAACCTAACCAGAGTGACGGGAGCGGCACAATTCAGAAAAAGTGCTCAGCTCGCCGAGAAAATGCGATTTAAGCAATAAAATTAAAAATGCTTATAAAACATAAACCAAACGTTGTAAATTGTCATTTCTTATTACGCAGTAATAAACTCGGCACTCTAAAGCACCCGAGAGCGTTTTTTTCGATGCCAACCTAACCAGAGTGACGGGAGCGGCACAATTCAGAAAAAGCGCTCAGCTCGCCGAGAAAATGCGATTTAAGCAATAAAATTAAAAATGCTTATAAAACATAAACCAAACGTTGGAGGTGGTCATTTCTTCATGCACAGTGATAAACTCGGCACTCTAAAGCACCCGAGAGCGTTTTTTTTCATGCCAACCTAACCAGAGTGACGGGAGCGGCACAATTCAGAAAAAGTGCTCAGCTCGCCGAGAAAATGCGATTTAAGCAATAAAATTAAAAATGCTTATAAAACATAAACCAAATATTGGAGGTGGTCATTTCTTCATGCGCAGTGATAAACTCGGCACTTTAAAGCACCCGAGAGCGTTTTTTTCGATGCCAACCTAACCAGAGTGACGGGAGCGGCACAATTCAGAAAAAGTGCTCAGCTCGCCGAGAAAATGCGATTTAAGCAATAAAATTAAAAATGCTTATAAAACATAAACCAAACGTTGGAGGTGGTCATTTCTTCATGCGCAGTGATAAACTCGGCACTCTAAAGCACCCGAGAGCGTTTTTTTCCATGCCAACCTAACCAGAGTGACGGGAGCGGCACAATTCAGAAAAAGTGCTCAGCTCGCCGAGAAAATGCGATTTAAGCAATAAAATTAAAAATGCTTATAAAACATAAACCAAACGTTGGAGGTGGCCATTTCTTCATGCGCAGTGATAAACTCGGCACTCTAAAGCACCCGAGAGCGTTTTTTTCCATGCCAACCTAACCAGAGTGACGGGAGCGGCACAATTCAGAAAAAGTGCTCAGCTCGCCGAGAAAATGCGATTCAAGCAATAAAATTAAAAATGCTTATAAAACATAAACCAAACGTTGGAGGTGGCCATTTCTTCATGCGCAGTGATAAACTCGGCACTCTAAAGCACCCGAGAGCGTTTTTTTCCATGCCAACCTAACCAGAGTGACGGGAGCGGCACAATTCAGAAAAAGTGCTCAGCTCGCCGAGAAAATGCGATTTAAGCAATAAAATTAAAAATGCTTATAAAACATAAACCAAACGTTGGAGGTGGTCATTTCTTCATGCACAGTGATAAACTCGGCACTCTAAAGCACCCGAGAGCGTTTTTTTCCATGCCAACCTAACCAGAGTGACAGGAGCGGCACAATTCAGAAAAAGTGCTCAGCTCGCCGAGAAAATGCGATTTAAGCAATAAAATTAAAAATGCTTATAAAACATAAACCAAACGTTGGAGGTGGTCTTTTCTTCATGCGCAGTGATAAACTCGGCACTCTAAAGCACCCGAGAGTGTTTTTTTCCATGCCAACCTAAACAGAGTGACGGGAGCGGCACAATTCAGAAAAAGTGCTCAGCTCGCCGAGAAAATGCGATTTAAGCAATAAAATTAAAAATGCTTATAAAACATAAACCAAACGTTGTAGATGGTCATTTCTTATTACGCAGTAATAAACTCGGCACTCTAAAGCACCCGAGAGCGTTTTTTTCCATGCCAACCTAACCAGAGTGACGGGAGCGGCACAATTCAGAAAAAGTGCTCAGCTCGCCGAGAAAATGCGATTTAAGCAATAAAATTAAAAATGCTTATAAAACATAAACCAAACGTTGGAGGTGGTCATTTCTTCATGCGCAGTGATAAACTCGGCACTCTAAAGCACCCGAGAGCGTTTTTTTCCATGCCAACCTAACCAGAGTGACAGGAGCGGCACAATTCAGAAAAAGTGCTCAGCTCGCCGAGAAAATGCGATTTAAGCAATAAAATTAAAAATGCTTATAAAACATAAACCAAACGTTGGAGGTGGTCTTTTCTTCATGCGCAGTGATAAACTCGGCACTCTAAAGCACCCGAGAGCGTTTTTTTCCATGCCAACCTAAACAGAGTGACGGGAGCGGCACAATTCAGAAAAAGTGCTCAGCTCGCCGAGAAAATGCGATTTAAGCAATAAAATTAAAAATGCTTATAAAACATAAACCAAACGTTGTAGATGGTCATTTCTTATTACGCAGTAATAAACTCGGCACTCTAAAGCACCCGAGAGCGTTTTTTTCCATGCCAACCTAACCAGAGTGACGGGAGCGGCACAATTCAGAAAAAGTGCTCAGCTCGCCGAGAAAATGCGATTTAAGCAATACAATTAAAAATGCTTATAAAACATAAACCAAACGTTGGAGGTGGTCATTTCTTCATGTGCAGTGATAAACTCGGCACTCTAAAGCACCCGAGAGCGTTTTTTTCCATGCCAACCTAACCAGAGTGACGGGAGCGGCACAATTCAGAAAAAGTGCTCAGCTCGCCGAGAAAATGCGATTTAAGCAATAAAATTAAAAATGCTTATAAAACATAAACCAAACGTTGGAGGTGGTCATTTCTTCATGCACAGTGATAAACTCGGCACTCTAAAGCACCCGAGAGCGTTTTTTTCGATGCCAACCTAACCAGAGTGACGGGAGCGGCACAATTCAGAAAAAGCGCTCAGCTCGCCGAGAAAATGCGATTTAAGCAATAAAATTAAAAATGCTTATAAAACATAAACCAAACGTTGGAGGTGGTCATTTCTTCATGCACAGTGATAAACTCGGCACTCTAAAGCACCCGAGAGCGTTTTTTTCGGTACCAACCTAACCAGAGTGACGGGAGCGGCACAATTCAGAAAAAGTGCTCAGCTCGCCGAGAAAATGCGATTTAAGCAATAAAATTAAAAATGCTTATAAAACATAAACCAAACGTTGGAGGTGGTCATTTCTTCATGCGCAGTGATAAACTCGGCACTCTAAAGCACCCGAGAGCGTTTTTTTCGATGCCAACCTAACCAGAGTGACGGGAGCGGCACAATTCAGAAAAAGTGCTCAGCTCGCCGAGAAAATGCAATTTAAGCAATAAAATTTAAAATGCTTATAAAACATAAACCAAACGTTGTAGATGGTCATTTCTTATTACGCAGTAATAAACTCGGCACTCTAAAGCACCCGAGAGCGTTTTTTTCCATGCCAACCTAACCAGAGTGACGGGAGCGGCACAATTCAGAAAAAGTGCTCAGCTCGCCGAGAAAATGCGATTTAAGCAATAAAATTAAAAATGCTTATAAAACATAAACCAAACGTTGGAGGTGGTCATTTCTTCATGCGCAGTGATAAACTCGGCACTCTAAAGCACCCGAGAGCGTTTTTTTCCATGCCAACCTAACCAGAGTGACGGGAGCGGCACAATTCAGAAAAAGTGCTCAGCTCGCCGAGAAAATGCGATTTAAGCAATAAAATTAAAAATGCTTATAAAACATAAACCAAACGTTGGAGGTGGTCATTTCTTCATGCGCAGTGATAAACTCGGCACTCTAAAGCACCCGAGAGCGTTTTATTTGATGCCAACCTAACCAGAGTTACGGGAGCGGCACAATTCAGAAAAAGTGCTCAGCTCGCCGAGAAAATGCGATTTAAGCAATAAAATTAAAAATGCTTATAAAACATAAACCAAACGTTGGAGGTGGTCATTTCTTCATGCGCAGTGATAAACTCGGCACTCTAAAGCACCCGAGAGCGTTTTTTTCGATGCCAACCTAACCAGAGTGACGGGAGCGGCACAATTCTGAAAAAGCGCTCAGCTCGCCGAGAAAATGCGATTTAAGCAATAAAATTAAAAATGCTTATAAAACATAAACCAAACGTTGGAGGTGGTCATTTCTTCATGCGCGGTGATAAACTCGGCACTCTAAAGCACCCGAGAGCGTTTTTTTCGATGCCAACCTAACCAGAGTGACGGGAGCGGCACAATTCAGAAAAAGTGCTCAGCTCGCCGAGAAAATGCGATTTAAGCAATAAAATTAAAAATGCTTATAAAACATAAACCAAACGTTGGAGGTGGTCATTTCTTCATGCGCAGTGATAAACTCGGCACTCTAAAGCACCCGAGAGCGTTTTTTTCGATGCCAACCTAACCAGAGTGACGGGAGCGGCACAATTCAGAAAAAGTGCTCAGCTCGCCGAGAAAATGCGATTTAAGCAATAAAATTAAAAATGCTTATAAAACATAAACCAAACGTTGGAGGTGGTCATTTCTTCATGCGCAGTGATAAACTCGGCACTCTAAAGCACCCGAGAGCGTTTTTTTCGATGCCAACCTAACCAGAGTGACGGGAGCGGCACAATTCAGAAAAAGCGCTCGGCTCGCCGAGAAAATGCGATTTAAGCAATAAAATTAAAAATGCTTATAAAACATAAACCAAACGTTGGAGGTGGTCATTTCTTCATGCGCAGTGATAAACTCGGCACTCTAAAGCACCCGAGAGCGTTTTTTTCGATGCCAACCTAACCAGAGTGACGGGAGCGGCACAATTCAGAAAAAGCGCTCAGCTCGCCGAGAAAATGCGATTTAAGCAATAAAATTAAAAATGCTTATAAAACATAAACCAAACGTTGGAGGTGGTCATTTCTTCATGCGCAGTGATAAATTCGGCACTCTAAAGCACCCGAGAGCGTTTTTTTCGATGCCAACCTAACCAGAGTGACGGGAGCGGCACAATTCAGAAAAAGTGCTCAGCTCGCCGAGAAAATGCGATTTAAGCAATAAAATTAAAAATGCTTATAAAACATAAACCAAACGTTGGAGGTGGTCATTTCTTCATGCGCAGTGATAAACTCGGCACTCTAAAGCACCCAAGAGCGTTTTTTTCGATGCCAACCTAACCAGAGTGACGGGAGCGGCACAATTCAGAAAAAGCGCTCAGCTCGCCGAGAAAATGCGATTTAAGCAATAAAATTAAAAATGCTTATAAAACATAAACCAAACGTTGGAGGTGGTCATTTCTTCATGCACAGTGATAAACTCGGCACTCTAAAGCACCCGAGAGCGTTTTTTTCGATGCCAACCTAACCAGAGTGACGGGAGCGGCACAATTCAGAAAAAGTGCTCAGCTCGCCGAGAAAATGCGATTTAAGCAATAAAATTAAAAATGCTTATAAAACATAAACCAAACGTTGTAGATGGTCATTTCTTATTACGCAGTAATAAACTCGGCACTCTAAAGCACCCGAGAGCGTTTTTTTCGATGCCAACCTAACCAGAGTGACGGGAGCGGCACAATTCAGAAAAAGCGCTCAGCTCGCCGAGAAAATGCGATTTAAGCAATAAAATTAAAAATGCTTATAAAACATAAACCAAACGTTGGAGGTGGTCATTTCTTCATGCACAGTGATAAACTCGGCACTCTAAAGCACCCGAGAGCGTTTTTTTCGATGCCAACCTAACCAGAGTGACGGGAGCGGCACAATTCAGAAAAAGTGCTCAGCTCGCCGAGAAAATGCGATTTAAGCAATAAAATTAAAAATGCTTATAAAACATAAACCAAACGTTGTAAATGGTCATTTCTTATTACGCAGTAATAAACTCGGCACTCTAAAGCACCCGAGAGCGTTTTTTTCGATGCCAACCTAACCAGAGTGACGGGAGCGGCACAATTCAGAAAAAGTGCTCAGCTCGCCGAGAAAATGCGATTTAAGCAATAAAATTAAAAATGCTTATAAAACATAAACCAAACGTTGGAGGTGGTCATTTCTTCATGCGCAGTGATAAACTCGGCACTCTAAAGCACCCGAGAGCGTTTTTTTCCATGCCAACCTAACCAGAGTGACGGGAGCGGCACAATTCAGAAAAAGTGCTCAGCTCGCCGAGAAAATGCGATTTAAGCAATAAAATTAAAAATGCTTATAAAACATAAACCAAACGTTGTAGATGGTCATTTCTTATTACGCAGTAATAAACTCGGCACTCTAAAGCACCCGAGAGCGTTTTTTTCCATGCCAACCTAACCAGAGTGACGGGAGCGGCACAATTCAGAAAAAGTGCTCAGCTCGCCGAGAAAATGCGATTTAAGCAATAAAATTAAAAATGCTTATAAAACATAAACCAAACGTTGGAGGTGGTCATTTCTTCATGCGCAGTGATAAACTCGGCACTCTAACGCACCCGAGAGCGTTTTATTCGATGCCAACCTAACCAGAGTGACGGGAGCGGCACAATTCAGAAAAAGCGCTCAGCTCGCCGAGAAAATGCGATTTAAGCAATAAAATTAAAAATGCTTATAAAACATAAACCAAACGTTGGAGGTGGTCATTTCTTCATGCGCGGTGATAAACTCGGCACTCTAAAGCACCCGAGAGCGTTTTTTTCCATGCCAACCTAACCAGAGTGACGGGAGCGGCACAATTCAGAAAAAGTGCTCAGCTCGCCGAGAAAATGCGATTTAAGCAATAAAATTAAAAATGCTTATAAAACACAAACCAAACGTTGGAGGTGGTCATTTCTTCATGCGCAGTGATAAACTCGGCACTCTAAAGCACCCGAGTGCGTTTTTTTCGATGCCAACCTAACCAGAGTGACGGGAGCGGCACAATTCAGAAAAAGTGCTCAGCTCGCCGAGAAAATGCGATTTAAGCAATAAAATTAAAAATGCTTATAAAACATAAACCAAACGTTGTAGATGGTCATTTCTTATTACGCAGTAATAAACTCGGCACTCTAAAGCACCCGAGAGCGTTTTTTTCCATGCCAACCTAACCAGAGTGACGGGAGCGGCACAATTCAGAAAAAGTGCTCAGCTCGCCGAGAAAATGCGATTTAAGCAATACAATTAAAAATGCTTATAAAACATAAACCAAACGTTGGAGGTGGTCATTTCTTCATGTGCAGTGATAAACTCGGCACTCTAAAGCACCCGAGAGCGTTTTTTTCCATGCCAACCTAACCAGAGTGACGGGAGCGGCACAATTCAGAAAAAGTGCTCAGCTCGCCGAGAAAATGCGATTTAAGCAATAAAATTAAAAATGCTTATAAAACATAAACCAAACGTTGGAGGTGGTCATTTCTTCATGCACAGTGATAAACTCGGCACTCTAAAGCACCCGAGAGCGTTTTTTTCGATGCCAACCTAACCAGAGTGACGGGAGCGGCACAATTCAGAAAAAGTGCTCAGCTCGCCGAGAAAATGCGATTTAAGCAATAAAATTAAAAATGCTTATAAAACATAAACCAAACGTTGGAGGTGGTCATTTCTTCATGCGCAGTGATAAACTCGGCACTCTAAAGCACCCGAGAGCGTTTTTTTCGATGCCAACCTAACCAGAGTGACGGGAGCGGCACAATTCAGAAAAAGTGCTCAGCTCGCCGAGAAAATGCGATTTAAGCAATAAAATTTAAAATGCTTATAAAACATAAACCAAACGTTGTAGATGGTCATTTCTTATTACGCAGTAATAAACTCGGCACTCTAAAGCACCCGAGAGCGTTTTTTTCCATGCCAACCTAACCAGAGTGACGGGAGCGGCACAATTCAGAAAAAGTGCTCAGCTCGCCGAGAAAATGCGATTTAAGCAATAAAATTAAAAATGCTTATAAAACATAAACCAAACGTTGGAGGTGGTCATTTCTTCATGCGCAGTGATAAACTCGGCGCTCTAAAGCACCCAAGAGCGTTTTTTTCGATGCCAACCTAACCAGAGTGACGGGAGCGGCACAATTCAGAAAAAGCGCTCAGCTCGCCGAGAAAATGCGATTTAAGCAATAAAATTAAAAATGCTTATAAAACATAAACCAAACGTTGGAGGTGGTCATTTCTTCATGCGCGGTGATAAACTCGGCACTCTAAAGCACCCGAGAGCGTTTTTTTCGATGCCAACCTAACCAGAGTGACGGGAGCGGCACAATTCAGAAAAAGTGCTCAGCTCGCCGAGAAAATGCGATTTAAGCAATAAAATTAAAAATGCTTATAAAACATAAACCAAACGTTGGAGGTGGTCATTTCTTCATGCGCAGTGATAAACTCGGCACTCTAAAGCACCCGAGAGCGTTTTTTTCGATGCCAACCTAACCAGAGTGACGGGAGCGGCACAATTCAGAAAAAGTGCTCAGCTCGCCGAGAAAATGCGATTTAAGCAATAAAATTTAAAATGCTTATAAAACATAAACCAAACGTTGTAGATGGTCATTTCTTATTACGCAGTAATAAACTCGGCACTCTAAAGCACCCGAGAGCGTTTTTTTCCATGCCAACCTAACCAGAGTGACGGGAGCGGCACAATTCAGAAAAAGTGCTCAGCTCGCCGAGAAAATGCGATTTAAGCAATAAAATTAAAAATGCTTATAAAACATAAACCAAACGTTGGAGGTGGTCATTTCTTCATGCGCAGTGATAAACTCGGCACTCTAAAGCACCCAAGAGCGTTTTTTTCGATGCCAACCTAACCAGAGTGACGGGAGCGGCACAATTCAGAAAAAGCGCTCAGCTCGCCGAGAAAATGCGATTTAAGCAATAAAATTAAAAATGCTTATAAAACATAAACCAAACGTTGGAGGTGGTCATTTCTTCATGCGCGGTGATAAACTCGGCACTCTAAAGCACCCGAGAGCGTTTTTTTCGATGCCAACCTAACCAGAGTGACGGGAGCGGCACAATTCAGAAAAAGTGCTCAGCTCGCCGAGAAAATGCGATTTAAGCAATAAAATTAAAAATGCTTATAAAACATAAACCAAACGTTGGAGGTGGTCATTTCTTCATGCGCAGTGATAAACTCGGCACTCTAAAGCACCCGAGAGCGTTTTTTTCGATGCCAACCTAACCAGAGTGACGGGAGCGGCACAATTCAGAAAAAGTGCTCAGCTCGCCGAGAAAATGCGATTTAAGCAATAAAATTAAAAATGCTTATAAAACATAAACCAAACGTTGGAGGTGGTCATTTCTTCATGCGCAGTGATAAACTCGGCACTCTAAAGCACCCAAGAGCGTTTTTTTCGATGCCAACCTAACCAGAGTGACGGGAGCGGCACAATTCAGAAAAAGCGCTCAGCTCGCCGAGAAAATGCGATTTAAGCAATAAAATTAAAAATGCTTATAAAACATAAACCAAACGTTGGAGGTGGTCATTTCTTCATGCGCGGTGATAAACTCGGCACTCTAAAGCACCCGAGAGCGTTTTTTTCGATGCCAACCTAACCAGAGTGACGGGAGCGGCACAATTCAGAAAAAGTGCTCAGCTCGCCGAGAAAATGCGATTTAAGCAATAAAATTAAAAATGCTTATAAAACATAAACCAAACGTTGGAGGTGGTCATTTCTTCATGCGCAGTGATAAACTCGGCACTCTAAAGCACCCGAGAGCGTTTTTTTCGATGCCAACCTAACCAGAGTGACGGGAGCGGCACAATTCAGAAAAAGCGCTCAGCTCGCCGAGAAAATGCGATTTAAGCAATAAAATTAAAAATGCTTATAAAACATAAACCAAACGTTGGAGGTGGTCATTTCTTCATGCGCGGTGATAAACTCGGCACTCTAAAGCACCCGAGAGCGTTTTTTTCGATGCCAACCTAACCAGAGTGACGGGAGCGGCACAATTCAGAAAAAGTGCTCAGCTCGCCGAGAAAATGCGATTTAAGCAATAAAATTAAAAATGCTTATAAAACATAAACCAAACGTTGGAGGTGGTCATTTCTTCATGCGCAGTGATAAACTCGGCACTCTAAAGCACCCGAGAGCGTTTTTTTCGATGCCAACCTAACCAGAGTGACGGGAGCGGCACAATTCAGAAAAAGTGCTCAGCTCGCCGAGAAAATGCGATTTAAGCAATAAAATTAAAAATGCTTATAAAACATAAACCAAACGTTGGAGGTGGTCATTTCTTCATGCGCAGTGATAAACTCGGCACTCTAAAGCACCCGAGAGCGTTTTTTTCGATGCCAACCTAACCAGAGTGACGGGAGCGGCACAATTCAGAAAAAGCGCTCAGCTCGCCGAGAAAATGCGATTTAAGCAATAAAATTAAAAATGCTTATAAAACATAAACCAAACGTTGGAGGTTGTCATTTCTTCATGCGCAGTGATAAACTCGGCACTCTAAAGCACCCGAGAGCGTTTTTTTCCATGCCAACCTAACCAGAGTGACGGGAGCGGCACAATTCAGAAAAAGTGCTCAGCTCGCCGAGAAAATGCGATTTAAGCAATAAAATTAAAAATGCTTATAAAACATAAACCAAACGTTGGAGGTGGTCATTTCTTCATGCGCAGTGATAAACTCGGCACTCTAAAGCACCCGAGAGCGTTTTTTTCCATGCCAACCTAACCAGAGTGACGGGAGCGGCACAATTCAGAAAAAGTGCTCAGCTCGCCGAGAAAATGCAATTTAAGCAATAAAATTTAAAATGCTTATAAAACATAAACCAAACGTTGTAGATGGTCATTTCTTATTACGCAGTAATAAACTCGGCACTCTAAAGCACCCGAGAGCGTTTTTTTCCATGCCAACCTAACCAGAGTGACGGGAGCGGCACAATTCAGAAAAAGTGCTCAGCTCGCCGAGAAAATGCGATTTAAGCAATAAAATTAAAAATGCTTATAAAACATAAACCAAACGTTGGAGGTGGTCATTTCTTCATGCGCAGTGATAAACTCGGCACTCTAAAGCACCCGAGAGCGTTTTTTTCCATGCCAACCTAACCAGAGTGACGGGAGCGGCACAATTCAGAAAAAGTGCTCAGCTCGCCGAGAAAATGCGATTTAAGCAATAAAATTAAAAATGCTTATAAAACATAAACCAAACGTTGGAGGTGGTCATTTCTTCATGCGCAGTGATAAACTCGGCACTCTAAAGCACCCGAGAGCGTTTTATTTGATGCCAACCTAACCAGAGTGACGGGAGCGGCACAATTCAGAAAAAGTGCTCAGCTCGCCGAGAAAATGCGATTTAAGCAATAAAATTAAAAATGCTTATAAAACATAAACCAAACGTTGGAGGTGGTCATTTCTTCATGCGCAGTGATAAACTCGGCACTCTAAAGCACCCGAGAGCGTTTTTTTCGATGCCAACCTAACCAGAGTGACGGGAGCGGCACAATTCAGAAAAAGCGCTCAGCTCGCCGAGAAAATGCGATTTAAGCAATAAAATTAAAAATGCTTATAAAACATAAACCAAACGTTGGAGGTGGTCATTTCTTCATGCACAGTGATAAACTCGGCACTCTAAAGCACCCGAGAGCGTTTTTTTCGATGCCAACCTAACCAGAGTGACGGGAGCGGCACAATTCAGAAAAAGTGCTCAGCTCGCCGAGAAAATGCGATTTAAGCAATAAAATTAAAAATGCTTATAAAACATAAACCAAACGTTGTAAATGGTCATTTCTTATTACGCAGTAATAAACTCGGCACTCTAAAGCACCCGAGAGCGTTTTTTCGATGCCAACCTAACCAGAGTGACGGGAGCGGCACAATACAGAAAAAGCGCTCAGCTCGCCGAGAAAATGCGATTTAAGCAATAAAATTAAAAATGCTTATAAAACATAAACCAAACGTTGGAGGTGGTCTTTTCTTCATGCGCAGTGATAAACTCGGCACTCTAAAGCACCCGAGAGCGTTTTTTTCCATGCCAACCTAAACAGAGTGACGGGAGCGGCACAATTCAGAAAAAGTGCTCAGCTCGCCGAGAAAATGCGATTTAAGCAATAAAATTAAAAATGCTTATAAAACATAAACCAAACGTTGTAGATGGTCATTTCTTATTACGCAGTAATAAACTCGGCACTCTAAAGCACCCGAGAGCGTTTTTTTCCATGCCAACCTAACCAGAGTGACGGGAGCGGCACAATTCAGAAAAAGTGCTCAGCTCGCCGAGAAAATGCGATTTAAGCAATAAAATTAAAAATGCTTATAAAACATAAACCAAACGTTGGAGGTGGTCATTTCTTCATGCGCAGTGATAAACTCGGCACTCTAAAGCACCCGAGAGCGTTTTTTTCGATGCCAACCTAACCAGAGTGACGGGAGCGGCACAATTCAGAAAAAGTGCTCAGCTCGCCGAGAAAATGCGATTTAAGCAATAAAATTAAAAATGCTTATAAAACATAAACCAAACGTTGGAGGTGGTCATTTCTTCATGCACAGTGATAAACTCGGCACTCTAAAGCACCCGAGAGCGTTTTTTTCCATGCCAACCTAACCAGAGTGACGGGAGCGGCACAATTCAGAAAAAGTGCTCAGCTCGCCGAGAAAATGCGATTTAAGCAATAAAATTAAAAATGCTTATAAAACATAAACCAAACGTTGGAGGTGGTCATTTCTTCATGCGCAGTGATAAACTCGGCACTCTAAAGCACCCGAGAGCGTTTTTTTCCATGCCAACCTAACCAGAGTGACGGGAGCGGCACAATTCAGAAAAAGTGCTCAGCTCGCCGAGAAAATGCGATTTAAGCAATAAAATTAAAAATGCTTATAAAACATAAACCAAACGTTGGAGGTGGTCATTTCTTCATGCACAGTGATAAACTCGGCACTCTAAAGCACCCGAGAGCGTTTTTTTCGATGCCAACCTAACCAGAGTGACGGGAGCGGCACAATTCAGAAAAAGTGCTCAGCTCGCCGAGAAAATGCGATTTAAGCAATAAAATTAAAAATGCTTATAAAACATAAACCAAACGTTGGAGGTGGTCATTTCTTCATGCGCAGTGATAAACTCGGCACTCTAAAGCACCCGAGAGCGTTTTTTTGGATGCCAACCTAACCAGAGTGACGGGAGCGGCACAATTCAGAAAAAGTGCTCAGCTCGCCGAGAAAATGCGATTTAAGCAATAAAATTAAAAATGCTTATAAAACATAAACCAAACGTTGGAGGTGGTCATTTCTTCATGCGCAGTGATAAACTCGGCACTCTAAAGCACCCGAGAGCGTTTTATTCGATGCCAACCTAACCAGAGTGACGGGAGCGGCACAATTCAGAAAAAGTGCTCAGCTCGCCGAGAAAATGCGATTTAAGCAATAAAATTAAAAATGCTTATAAAACATAAACCAAACGTTGGAGGTGGTCATTTCTTCATGCGCAGTGATAAACTCGGCACTCTAAAGCACCCGAGAGCGTTTTTTTCGATGCCAACCTAACCAGAGTGACGGGAGCGGCACAATTCAGAAAAAGTGCTCAGCTCGCCGAGAAAATGCGATTTAAGCAATAAAATTAAAAATGCTTATAAAACATAAACCAAACGTTGGAGTTGGTCATTTCTTCATGCGCAGTGATAAACTCGGCACTCTAAAGCACCCGAGAGCGTTTTTTTCGATGCCAACCTAACCAGAGTGACGGGAGCGGCACAATTCAGAAAAAGTGCTCAGCTCGCCGAGAAAATGCGATTTAAGCAATAAAATTAAAAATGCTTATAAAACATAAACCAAACGTTGGAGGTGGTCATTTCTTCATGCGCAGTGATAAACTCGGCACTCTAAAGCACCCAAGAGCGTTTTTTTCGATGCCAACCTAACCAGAGTGACGGGAGCGGCACAATTCAGAAAAAGCGCTCAGCTCGCCGAGAAAATGCGATTTAAGCAATAAAATTAAAAATGCTTATAAAACATAAACCAAACGTTGGAGGTGGTCATTTCTTCATGCACAGTGATAAACTCGGCACTCTAAAGCACCCGAGAGCGTTTTTTTCGATGCCAACCTAACCAGAGTGACGGGAGCGGCACAATTGAGAAAAAGTGCTCAGCTCGCCGAGAAAATGCGATTTAAGCAATAAAATTAAAAATGCTTATAAAACATAAACCAAACGTTGTAGATGGTCATTTCTTATTACGCAGTAATAAACTCGGCACTCTAAAGCACCCGAGAGCGTTTTTTTCGATGCCAACCTAACCAGAGTGACGGGAGCGGCACAATTCAGAAAAAGCGCTCAGCTCGCCGAGAAAATGCGATTTAAGCAATAAAATTAAAAATGCTTATAAAACATAAACCAAACGTTGGAGGTGGTCATTTCTTCATGCACAGTGATAAACTCGGCACTCTAAAGCACCCGAGAGCGTTTTTTTCGATGCCAACCTAACCAGAGTGACGGGAGCGGCACAATTCAGAAAAAGTGCTCAGCTCGCCGAGAAAATGCGATTTAAGCAATAAAATTAAAAATGCTTATAAAACATAAACCAAACGTTGTAAATGGTCATTTCTTATTACGCAGTAATAAACTCGGCACTCTAAAGCACCCGAGAGCGTTTTTTTCGATGCCAACCTAACCAGAGTGACGGGAGCGGCACAATTCAGAAAAAGCGCTCAGCTCGCCGAGAAAATGCGATTTAAGCAATAAAATTAAAAATGCTTATAAAACATAAACCAAACGTTGGAGGTGGTCTTTTCTTCATGTGCAGTGATAAACTCGGCACTCTAAAGCACCCGAGAGCGTTTTTTTCCATGCCAACCTAAACAGAGTGACGGGAGCGGCACAATTCAGAAAAAGTGCTCAGCTCGCCGAGAAAATGCGATTTAAGCAATAAAATTAAAAATGCTTATAAAACATAAACCAAACGTTGTAGATGGTCATTTCTTATTACGCAGTAATAAACTCGGCACTCTAAAGCACCCGAGAGCGTTTTTTTCCATGCCAACCTAACCAGAGTGACGGGAGCGGCACAATTCAGAAAAAGTGCTCAGCTCGCCGAGAAAATGCGATTTAAGCAATAAAATTAAAAATGCTTATAAAACATAAACCAAACGTTGGAGGTGGTCATTTCTTCATGCGCAGTGATAAACTCGGCACTCTAAAGCACCCGAGAGCGTTTTTTCGATGCCAACCTAACCAGAGTGACGGGAGCGGCACAATTCAGAAAAAGTGCTCAGCTCGCCGAGAAAATGCGATTTAAGCAATAAAATTAAAAATGCTTATAAAACATAAACCAAACGTTGGAGGTGGTCATTTCTTCATGCGCAGTGATAAACTCGGCACTCTAAAGCACCCGAGAGCGTTTTTTTCGATGCCAACCTAACCAGAGTGACGGGAGCGGCACAATTCAGAAAAAGTGCTCAGCTCGCCGAGAAAATGCGATTTAAGCAATAAAATTAAAAATGCTTATAAAACATAAACCAAACGTTGGAGGTGGTCATTTCTTCATGCGCAGTGATAAACTCGGCACTCTAAAGCACCCGAGAGCGTTTTTTTCGATGCCAACCTAACCAGAGTGACGGGAGCGGCACAATTCAGAAAAAGTGCTCAGCTCGCCGAGAAAATGCGATTTAAGCAATAAAATTAAAAATGCTTATAAAACATAAACCAAACGTTGTAAATGGTCATTTCTTATTACGCAGTAATAAACTCGGCACTCTAAAGCACCCGAGAGCGTTTTTTTTCGATGCCAACCTAACCAGAGTGACGGGAGCGGCACAATTCAGAAAAAGCGCTCAGCTCGCCGAGAAAATGCGATTTAAGCAATAAAATTAAAAATGCTTATAAAACATAAACCAAACGTTGGAGGTGGTCTTTTCTTCATGTGCAGTGATAAACTCGGCACTCTAAAGCACCCGAGAGCGTTTTTTTCCATGCCAACCTAAACAGAGTGACGGGAGCGGCACAATTCAGAAAAAGTGCTCAGCTCGCCGAGAAAATGCGATTTAAGCAATAAAATTAAAAATGCTTATAAAACATAAACCAAACGTTGTAGATGGTCATTTCTTATTACGCAGTAATAAACTCGGCACTCTAAAGCACCCGAGAGCGTTTTTTTCCATGCCAACCTAACCAGAGTGACGGGAGCGGCACAATTCAGAAAAAGTGCTCAGCTCGCCGAGAAAATGCGATTTAAGCAATAAAATTAAAAATGCTTATAAAACATAAACCAAACGTTGGAGGTGGTCATTTCTTCATGCGCAGTGATAAACTCGGCACTCTAAAGCACCCGAGAGCGTTTTTTTCGATGCCAACCTAACCAGAGTGACGGGAGCGGCACAATTCAGAAAAAGTGCTCAGCTCGCCGAGAAAATGCGATTTAAGCAATAAAATTAAAAATGCTTATAAAACATAAACCAAACGTTGTAGATGGTCATTTCTTATTACGCAGTAATAAACTCGGCACTCTAAAGCACCCGAGAGCGTTTTTTTCCATGCCAACCTAACCAGAGTGACGGGAGCGGCACAATTCAGAAAAAGTGCTCAGCTCGCCGAGAAAATGCGATTTAAGCAATAAAATTAAAAATGCTTATAAAACATAAACCAAACGTTGGAGGTGGTCATTTCTTCATGCGCAGTGATAAACTCGGCACTCTAAAGCACCCGAGAGCGTTTTTTTCCATGCCAACCTAACCAGAGTGACGGGAGCGGCACAATTCAGAAAAAGTGCTCAGCTCGCCGAGAAAATGCGATTTAAGCAATAAAATTAAAAATGCTTATAAAACATAAACCAAACGTTGGAGGTGGTCATTTCTTCATGCGCAGTGATAAACTCGGCACTCTAAAGCACCCGAGAGCGTTTTTTTCCATGCCAACCTAACCAGAGTGACGGGAGCGGCACAATTCAGAAAAAGTGCTCAGCTCGCCGAGAAAATGCGATTTAAGCAATAAAATTAAAAATGCTTATAAAACATAAACCAAACGTTGTAGATGGTCATTTCTTATTACGCAGTAATAAACTCGGCACTCTAAAGCACCCGAGAGCGTTTTATTCGATGCCAACCTAACCAGAGTGACGGGAGCGGCACAATTCAGAAAAAGTGCTCAGCTCGCCGAGAAAATGCGATTTAAGCAATAAAATTAAAAATGCTTATAAAACATAAACCAAACGTTGGAGGTGGTCATTTCTTCATGCGCAGTGATAAACTCGGCACTCTAAAGCACCCGAGAGCGTTTTTTTCGATGCCAACCTAACCAGAGTGACGGGAGCGGCACAATTCAGAAAAAGTGCTCAGCTCGCCGAGAAAATGCGATTTAAGCAATAAAATTAAAAATGCTTATAAAACATAAACCAAACGTTGGAGTTGGTCATTTCTTCATGCGCAGTGATAAACTCGGCACTCTAAAGCACCCGAGAGCGTTTTTTTCGATGCCAACCTAACCAGAGTGACGGGAGCGGCACAATTCAGAAAAAGTGCTCAGCTCGCCGAGAAAATGCGATTTAAGCAATAAAATTAAAAATGCTTATAAAACATAAACCAAACGTTGGAGGTGGTCATTTCTTCATGCGCAGTGATAAACTCGGCACTCTAAAGCACCCAAGAGCGTTTTTTTCGATGCCAACCTAACCAGAGTGACGGGAGCGGCACAATTCAGAAAAAGCGCTCAGCTCGCCGAGAAAATGCGATTTAAGCAATAAAATTAAAAATGCTTATAAAACATAAACCAAACGTTGGAGGTGGTCATTTCTTCATGCACAGTGATAAACTCGGCACTCTAAAGCACCCGAGAGCGTTTTTTTCGATGCCAACCTAACCAGAGTGACGGGAGCGGCACAATTCAGAAAAAGTGCTCAGCTCGCCGAGAAAATGCGATTTAAGCAATAAAATTAAAAATGCTTATAAAACATAAACCAAACGTTGTATGTAGATGGTCATTTCTTATTACGCAGTAATAAACTCGGCACTCTAAAGCACCCGAGAGCGTTTTTTTCGATGCCAACCTAACCAGAGTGACGGGAGCGGCACAATTCAGAAAAAGCGCTCAGCTCGCCGAGAAAATGCGATTTAAGCAATAAAATTAAAAATGCTTATAAAACATAAACCAAACGTTGGAGGTGGTCATTTCTTCATGCACAGTGATAAACTCGGCACTCTAAAGCACCCGAGAGCGTTTTTTTCGATGCCAACCTAACCAGAGTGACGGGAGCGGCACAATTCAGAAAAAGTGCTCAGCTCGCCGAGAAAATGCGATTTAAGCAATAAAATTAAAAATGCTTATAAAACATAAACCAAACGTTGTAAATGGTCATTTCTTATTACGCAGTAATAAACTCGGCACTCTAAAGCACCCGAGAGCGTTTTTTTCGATGCCAACCTAACCAGAGTGACGGGAGCGGCACAATTCAGAAAAAGCGCTCAGCTCGCCGAGAAAATGCGATTTAAGCAATAAAATTAAAAATGCTTATAAAACATAAACCAAACGTTGGAGGTGGTCTTTTCTTCATGTGCAGTGATAAACTCGGCACTCTAAAGCACCCGAGAGCGTTTTTTTCCATGCCAACCTAAACAGAGTGACGGGAGCGGCACAATTCAGAAAAAGTGCTCAGCTCGCCGAGAAAATGCGATTTAAGCAATAAAATTAAAAATGCTTATAAAACATAAACCAAACGTTGTAGATGGTCATTTCTTATTACGCAGTAATAAACTCGGCACTCTAAAGCACCCGAGAGCGTTTTTTTCCATGCCAACCTAACCAGAGTGACGGGAGCGGCACAATTCAGAAAAAGTGCTCAGCTCGCCGAGAAAATGCGATTTAAGCAATAAAATTAAAAATGCTTATAAAACATAAACCAAACGTTGGAGGTGGTCATTTCTTCATGCGCAGTGATAAACTCGGCACTCTAAAGCACCCGAGAGCGTTTTTTTCGATGCCAACCTAACCAGAGTGACGGGAGCGGCACAATTCAGAAAAAGTGCTCAGCTCGCCGAGAAAATGCGATTTAAGCAATAAAATTAAAAATGCTTATAAAACATAAACCAAACGTTGGAGGTGGTCATTTCTTCATGCGCAGTGATAAACTCGGCACTCTAAAGCACCCGAGAGCGTTTTTTTCGATGCCAACCTAACCAGAGTGACGGGAGCGGCACAATTCAGAAAAAGTGCTCAGCTCGCCGAGAAAATGCGATTTAAGCAATAAAATTAAAAATGCTTATAAAACATAAACCAAACGTTGGAGGTGGTCATTTCTTCATGCGCAGTGATAAACTCGGCACTCTAAAGCACCCGAGAGCGTTTTTTTCGATGCCAACCTAACCAGAGTGACGGGAGCGGCACAATTCAGAAAAAGTGCTCAGCTCGCCGAGAAAATGCGATTTAAGCAATAAAATTAAAAATGCTTATAAAACATAAACCAAACGTTGTAAATGGTCATTTCTTATTACGCAGTAATAAACTCGGCACTCTAAAGCACCCGAGAGCGTTTTTTTCGATGCCAACCTAACCAGAGTGACGGGAGCGGCACAATTCAGAAAAAGCGCTCAGCTCGCCGAGAAAATGCGATTTAAGCAATAAAATTAAAAATGCTTATAAAACATAAACCAAACGTTGGAGGTGGTCTTTTCTTCATGTGCAGTGATAAACTCGGCACTCTAAAGCACCCGAGAGCGTTTTTTTCCATGCCAACCTAAACAGAGTGACGGGAGCGGCACAATTCAGAAAAAGTGCTCAGCTCGCCGAGAAAATGCGATTTAAGCAATAAAATTAAAAATGCTTATAAAACATAAACCAAACGTTGTAGATGGTCATTTCTTATTACGCAGTAATAAACTCGGCACTCTAAAGCACCCGAGAGCGTTTTTTTCCATGCCAACCTAACCAGAGTGACGGGAGCGGCACAATTCAGAAAAAGTGCTCAGCTCGCCGAGAAAATGCGATTTAAGCAATAAAATTAAAAATGCTTATAAAACATAAACCAAACGTTGGAGGTGGTCATTTCTTCATGCGCAGTGATAAACTCGGCACTCTAAAGCACCCGAGAGCGTTTTTTTCGATGCCAACCTAACCAGAGTGACGGGAGCGGCACAATTCAGAAAAAGTGCTCAGCTCGCCGAGAAAATGCGATTTAAGCAATAAAATTAAAAATGCTTATAAAACATAAACCAAACGTTGGAGGTGGTCATTTCTTCATGCGCAGTGATAAACTCGGCACTCTAAAGCACCCGAGAGCGTTTTTTTCGATGCCAACCTAACCAGAGTGACGGGAGCGGCACAATTCAGAAAAAGTGCTCAGCTCGCCGAGAAAATGCGATTTAAGCAATAAAATTAAAAATGCTTATAAAACATAAACCAAACGTTGTAAATGGTCATTTCTTATTACGCAGTAATAAACTCGGCACTCTAAAGCACCCGAGAGCGTTTTTTTCGATGCCAACCTAACCAGAGTGACGGGAGCGGCACAATTCAGAAAAAGCGCTCAGCTCGCCGAGAAAATGCGATTTAAGCAATAAAATTAAAAATGCTTATAAAACATAAACCAAACGTTGGAGGTGGTCTTTTCTTCATGTGCACTGATAAACTCGGCACTCTAAAGCACCCGAGAGCGTTTTTTTCCATGCCAACCTAAACAGAGTGACGGGAGCGGCACAATTCAGAAAAAGTGCTCAGCTCGCCGAGAAAATGCGATTTAAGCAATAAAATTAAAAATGCTTATAAAACATAAACCAAACGTTGTAGATGGTCATTTCTTATTACGCAGTAATAAACTCGGCACTCTAAAGCACCCGAGAGCGTTTTTTTCCATGCCAACCTAACCAGAGTGACGGGAGCGGCACAATTCAGAAAAAGTGCTCAGCTCGCCGAGAAAATGCGATTTAAGCAATAAAATTAAAAATGCTTATAAAACATAAACCAAACGTTGGAGGTGGTCATTTCTTCATGCGCAGTGATAAACTCGGCACTCTAAAGCACCCGAGAGCGTTTTTTTCGATGCCAACCTAACCAGAGTGACGGGAGCGGCACAATTCAGAAAAAGTGCTCAGCTCGCCGAGAAAATGCGATTTAAGCAATAAAATTAAAAATGCTTATAAAACATAAACCAAACGTTGGAGGTGGTCATTTCTTCATGCGCAGTGATAAACTCGGCACTCTAAAGCACCCGAGAGCGTTTTTTTCGATGCCAACCTAACCAGAGTGACGGGAGCGGCACAATTCAGAAAAAGCGCTCAGCTCGCCGAGAAAATGCGATTTAAGCAATAAAATTAAAAATGCTTATAAAACATAAACCAAACGTTGGAGGTGGTCATTTCTTCATGCACAGTGATAAACTCGGCACTCTAAAGCACCCGAGAGCGTTTTTTTCGATGCCAACCTAACCAGAGTGACGGGAGCGGCACAATTCAGAAAAAGTGCTCAGCTCGCCGAGAAAATGCGATTTAAGCAATAAAATTAAAAATGCTTATAAAACATAAACCAAACGTTGTAAATGGTCATTTCTTATTACGCAGTAATAAACTCGGCACTCTAAAGCACCCGAGAGCGTTTTTTTCGATGCCAACCTAACCAGAGTGACGGGAGCGGCACAATTCAGAAAAAGCGCTCAGCTCGCCGAGAAAATGCGATTTAAGCAATAAAATTAAAAATGCTTATAAAACATAAACCAAACGTTGGAGGTGGTCTTTTCTTCATGTGCAGTGATAAACTCGGCACTCTAAAGCACCCGAGAGCGTTTTTTTCCATGCCAACCTAAACAGAGTGACGGGAGCGGCACAATTCAGAAAAAGTGCTCAGCTCGCCGAGAAAATGCGATTTAAGCAATAAAATTAAAAATGCTTATAAAACATAAACCAAACGTTGTAGATGGTCATTTCTTATTACGCAGTAATAAACTCGGCACTCTAAAGCACCCGAGAGCGTTTTTTTCCATGCCAACCTAACCAGAGTGACGGGAGCGGCACAATTCAGAAAAAGTGCTCAGCTCGCCGAGAAAATGCGATTTAAGCAATAAAATTAAAAATGCTTATAAAACATAAACCAAACGTTGGAGGTGGTCATTTCTTCATGCACAGTGATAAACTCGGCACTCTAAAGCACCCGAGAGCGTTTTTTTCCATGCCAACCTAACCAGAGTGACAGGAGCGGCACAATTCAGAAAAAGTGCTCAGCTCGCCGAGAAAATGCGATTTAAGCAATAAAATTAAAAATGCTTATAAAACATAAACCAAACGTTGGAGGTGGTCTTTTCTTCATGCGCAGTGATAAACTCGGCACTCTAAAGCACCCGAGAGTGTTTTTTTCCATGCCAACCTAAACAGAGTGACGGGAGCGGCACAATTCAGAAAAAGTGCTCAGCTCGCCGAGAAAATGCGATTTAAGCAATAAAATTAAAAATGCTTATAAAACATAAACCAAACGTTGTAGATGGTCATTTCTTATTACGCAGTAATAAACTCGGCACTCTAAAGCACCCGAGAGCGTTTTTTTCCATGCCAACCTAACCAGAGTGACGGGAGCGGCACAATTCAGAAAAAGTGCTCAGCTCGCCGAGAAAATGCGATTTAAGCAATAAAATTAAAAATGCTTATAAAACATAAACCAAACGTTGGAGGTGGTCATTTCTTCATGCGCAGTGATAAACTCGGCACTCTAAAGCACCCGAGAGCGTTTTTTTCCATGCCAACCTAACCAGAGTGACGGGAGCGGCACAATTCAGAAAAAGTGCTCAGCTCGCCGAGAAAATGCGATTTAAGCAATAAAATTAAAAATGCTTATAAAACATAAACCAAACGTTGGAGGTGGTCATTTCTTCATGCGCAGTGATAAACTCGGCACTCTAAAGCACCCGAGAGCGTTTTTTTCCATGCCAACCTAACCAGAGTGACAGGAGCGGCACAATTCAGAAAAAGTGCTCAGCTCGCCGAGAAAATGCGATTTAAGCAATAAAATTAAAAATGCTTATAAAACATAAACCAAACGTTGGAGGTGGTCTTTTCTTCATGCGCAGTGATAAACTCGGCACTCTAAAGCACCCGAGAGCGTTTTTTTCCATGCCAACCTAAACAGAGTGACGGGAGCGGCACAATTCAGAAAAAGTGCTCAGCTCGCCGAGAAAATGCGATTTAAGCAATAAAATTAAAAATGCTTATAAAACATAAACCAAACGTTGTAGATGGTCATTTCTTATTACGCAGTAATAAACTCGGCACTCTAAAGCACCCGAGAGCGTTTTTTTCCATGCCAACCTAACCAGAGTGACGGGAGCGGCACAATTCAGAAAAAGTGCTCAGCTCGCCGAGAAAATGCGATTTAAGCAATAAAATTAAAAATGCTTATAAAACATAAACCAAACGTTGGAGGTGGTCATTTCTTCATGCGCAGTGATAAACTCGGCACTCTAAAGCACCCGAGAGCGTTTTTTTCGATGCCAACCTAACCAGAGTGACGGGAGCGGCACAATTCAGAAAAAGTGCTCAGCTCGCCGAGAAAATGCGATTTAAGCAATAAAATTAAAAATGCTTATAAAACATAAACCAAACGTTGGAGGTGGCCATTTCTTCATGCGCAGTGATAAACTCGGCACTCTAAAGCACCCGAGAGCGTTTTTTTCCATGCCAACCTAACCAGAGTGACGGGAGCGGCACAATTCAGAAAAAGTGCTCAGCTCGCCGAGAAAATGCGATTTAAGCAATAAAATTAAAAATGCTTATAAAACATAAACCAAACGTTGGAGGTGGTCATTTCTTCATGCGCAGTGATAAACTCGGCACTCTAAAGCACCCGAGAGCGTTTTTTTCGATGCCAACCTAACCAGAGTGACGGGAGCGGCACAATTCAGAAAAAGTGCTCAGCTCGCCGAGAAAATGCGATTTAAGCAATAAAATTAAAAATGCTTATAAAACATAAACCAAACGTTGTAGATGGTCATTTCTTATTACGCAGTAATAAACTCGGCACTCTAAAGCACCCGAGAGCGTTTTTTTCCATGCCAACCTAACCAGAGTGACGGGAGCGGCACAATTCAGAAAAAGTGCTCAGCTCGCCGAGAAAATGCGATTTAAGCAATACAATTAAAAATGCTTATAAAACATAAACCAAACGTTGGAGGTGGTCATTTCTTCATGTGCAGTGATAAACTCGGCACTCTAAAGCACCCGAGAGCGTTTTTTTCCATGCCAACCTAACCAGAGTGACGGGAGCGGCACAATTCAGAAAAAGTGCTCAGCTCGCCGAGAAAATGCGATTTAAGCAATAAAATTAAAAATGCTTATAAAACATAAACCAAACGTTGGAGGTGGTCATTTCTTCATGCACAGTGATAAACTCGGCACTCTAAAGCACCCGAGAGCGTTTTTTTCGATGCCAACCTAACCAGAGTGACGGGAGCGGCACAATTCAGAAAAAGCGCTCAGCTCGCCGAGAAAATGCGATTTAAGCAATAAAATTAAAAATGCTTATAAAACATAAACCAAACGTTGGAGGTGGTCATTTCTTCATGCACAGTGATAAACTCGGCACTCTAAAGCACCCGAGAGCGTTTTTTTCGGTACCAACCTAACCAGAGTGACGGGAGCGGCACAATTCAGAAAAAGTGCTCAGCTCGCCGAGAAAATGCGATTTAAGCAATAAAATTAAAAATGCTTATAAAACATAAACCAAACGTTGGAGGTGGTCATTTCTTCATGCGCAGTGATAAACTCGGCACTCTAAAGCACCCGAGAGCGTTTTTTTCGATGCCAACCTAACCAGAGTGACGGGAGCGGCACAATTCAGAAAAAGTGCTCAGCTCGCCGAGAAAATGCAATTTAAGCAATAAAATTTAAAATGCTTATAAAACATAAACCAAACGTTGTAGATGGTCATTTCTTATTACGCAGTAATAAACTCGGCACTCTAAAGCACCCGAGAGCGTTTTTTTCCATGCCAACCTAACCAGAGTGACGGGAGCGGCACAATTCAGAAAAAGTGCTCAGCTCGCCGAGAAAATGCGATTTAAGCAATAAAATTAAAAATGCTTATAAAACATAAACCAAACGTTGGAGGTGGTCATTTCTTCATGCGCAGTGATAAACTCGGCACTCTAAAGCACCCGAGAGCGTTTTTTTCCATGCCAACCTAACCAGAGTGACGGGAGCGGCACAATTCAGAAAAAGTGCTCAGCTCGCCGAGAAAATGCGATTTAAGCAATAAAATTAAAAATGCTTATAAAACATAAACCAAACGTTGGAGGTGGTCATTTCTTCATGCGCAGTGATAAACTCGGCACTCTAAAGCACCCGAGAGCGTTTTATTTGATGCCAACCTAACCAGAGTTACGGGAGCGGCACAATTCAGAAAAAGTGCTCAGCTCGCCGAGAAAATGCGATTTAAGCAATAAAATTAAAAATGCTTATAAAACATAAACCAAACGTTGGAGGTGGTCACTTCTTCATGCGCAGTGATAAACTCGGCACTCTAAAGCACCCGAGAGCGTTTTTTTCGATGCCAACCTAACCAGAGTGACGGGAGCGGCACAATTCTGAAAAAGCGCTCAGCTCGCCGAGAAAATGCGATTTAAGCAATAAAATTAAAAATGCTTATAAAACATAAACCAAACGTTGGAGGTGGTCATTTCTTCATGCGCGGTGATAAACTCGGCACTCTAAAGCACCCGAGAGCGTTTTTTTCGATGCCAACCTAACCAGAGTGACGGGAGCGGCACAATTCAGAAAAAGTGCTCAGCTCGCCGAGAAAATGCGATTTAAGCAATAAAATTAAAAATGCTTATAAAACATAAACCAAACGTTGGAGGTGGTCATTTCTTCATGCGCAGTGATAAATTCGGCACTCTAAAGCACCCGAGAGCGTTTTTTTCGATGCCAACCTAACCAGAGTGACGGGAGCGGCACAATTCAGAAAAAGTGCTCAGCTCGCCGAGAAAATGCGATTTAAGCAATAAAATTAAAAATGCTTATAAAACATAAACCAAACGTTGGAGGTGGTCATTTCTTCATGCGCAGTGATAAACTCGGCACTCTAAAGCACCCGAGAGCGTTTTTTTCGATGCCAACCTAACCAGAGTGACGGGAGCGGCACAATTTAGAAAAAGTGCTCAGCTCGCCGAGAAAATGCGATTTAAGCAATAAAATTAAAAATGCTTATAAAACATAAACCAAACATTGGAGTTGGTCATTTCTTCATGCGCAGTGATAAACTCGGCACTCTAAAGCACCCGAGAGCGTTTTTTTCGATGCCAACCTAACCAGAGTGACGGGAGCGGCACAATTCAGAAAAAGTGCTCAGCTCGCCGAGAAAATGCGATTTAAGCAATAAAATTAAAAATGCTTATAAAACATAAACCAAACGTTGGAGGTGGTCATTTCTTCATGCGCAGTGATAAACTCGGCACTCTAAAGCACCCAAGAGCGTTTTTTTCGATGCCAACCTAACCAGAGTGACGGGAGCGGCACAATTCAGAAAAAGCGCTCAGCTCGCCGAGAAAATGCGATTTAAGCAATAAAATTAAAAATGCTTATAAAACATAAACCAAACGTTGGAGGTGGTCATTTCTTCATGCACAGTGATAAACTCGGCACTCTAAAGCACCCGAGAGCGTTTTTTTCGATGCCAACCTAACCAGAGTGACGGGAGCGGCACAATTCAGAAAAAGTGCTCAGCTCGCCGAGAAAATGCGATTTAAGCAATAAAATTAAAAATGCTTATAAAACATAAACCAAACGTTGTAGATGGTCATTTCTTATTACGCAGTAATAAACTCGGCACTCTAAAGCACCCGAGAGCGTTTTTTTCGATGCCAACCTAACCAGAGTGACGGGAGCGGCACAATTCAGAAAAAGCGCTCAGCTCGCCGAGAAAATGCGATTTAAGCAATAAAATTAAAAATGCTTATAAAACATAAACCAAACGTTGGAGGTGGTCATTTCTTCATGCACAGTGATAAACTCGGCACTCTAAAGCACCCGAGAGCGTTTTTTTCGATGCCAACCTAACCAGAGTGACGGGAGCGGCACAATTCAGAAAAAGTGCTCAGCTCGCCGAGAAAATGCGATTTAAGCAATAAAATTAAAAATGCTTATAAAACATAAACCAAACGTTGTAAATGGTCATTTCTTATTACGCAGTAATAAACTCGGCACTCTAAAGCACCCGAGAGCGTTTTTTTCGATGCCAACCTAACCAGAGTGACGGGAGCGGCACAATTCAGAAAAAGTGCTCAGCTCGCCGAGAAAATGCGATTTAAGCAATAAAATTAAAAATGCTTATAAAACATAAACCAAACGTTGGAGGTGGTCATTTCTTCATGCGCAGTGATAAACTCGGCACTCTAAAGCACCCGAGAGCGTTTTTTTCCATGCCAACCTAACCAGAGTGACGGGAGCGGCACAATTCAGAAAAAGTGCTCAGCTCGCCGAGAAAATGCGATTTAAGCAATAAAATTAAAAATGCTTATAAAACATAAACCAAACGTTGTAGATGGTCATTTCTTATTACGCAGTAATAAACTCGGCACTCTAAAGCACCCGAGAGCGTTTTTTTCCATGCCAACCTAACCAGAGTGACGGGAGCGGCACTATTCAGAAAAAGTGCTCAGCTCGCCGAGAAAATGCGATTTAAGCAATAAAATTAAAAATGCTTATAAAACATAAACCAAACGTTGGAGGTGGTCATTTCTTCATGCGCAGTGATAAACTCGGCACTCTAACGCACCCGAGAGCGTTTTATTCGATGCCAACCTAACCAGAGTGACGGGAGCGGCACAATTCAGAAAAAGCGCTCAGCTCGCCGAGAAAATGCGATTTAAGCAATAAAATTAAAAATGCTTATAAAACATAAACCAAACGTTGGAGGTGGTCATTTCTTCATGCGCGGTGATAAACTCGGCACTCTAAAGCACCCGAGAGCGTTTTTTTCCATGCCAACCTAACCAGAGTGACGGGAGCGGCACAATTCAGAAAAAGTGCTCAGCTCGCCGAGAAAATGCGATTTAAGCAATAAAATTAAAAATGCTTATAAAACACAAACCAAACGTTGGAGGTGGTCATTTCTTCATGCGCAGTGATAAACTCGGCACTCTAAAGCACCCGAGTGCGTTTTTTTCGATGCCAACCTAACCAGAGTGACGGGAGCGGCACAATTCAGAAAAAGTGCTCAGCTCGCCGAGAAAATGCGATTTAAGCAATAAAATTAAAAATGCTTATAAAACATAAACCAAACGTTGTAGATGGTCATTTCTTATTACGCAGTAATAAACTCGGCACTCTAAAGCACCCGAGAGCGTTTTTTTCCATGCCAACCTAACCAGAGTGACGGGAGCGGCACAATTCAGAAAAAGTGCTCAGCTCGCCGAGAAAATGCGATTTAAGCAATACAATTAAAAATGCTTATAAAACATAAACCAAACGTTGGAGGTGGTCATTTCTTCATGTGCAGTGATAAACTCGGCACTCTAAAGCACCCGAGAGCGTTTTTTTCCATGCCAACCTAACCAGAGTGACGGGAGCGGCACAATTCAGAAAAAGTGCTCAGCTCGCCGAGAAAATGCGATTTAAGCAATAAAATTAAAAATGCTTATAAAACATAAACCAAACGTTGGAGGTGGTCATTTCTTCATGCACAGTGATAAACTCGGCACTCTAAAGCACCCGAGAGCGTTTTTTTCGATGCCAACCTAACCAGAGTGACGGGAGCGGCACAATTCAGAAAAAGTGCTCAGCTCGCCGAGAAAATGCGATTTAAGCAATAAAATTAAAAATGCTTATAAAACATAAACCAAACGTTGGAGGTGGTCATTTCTTCATGCGCAGTGATAAACTCGGCACTCTAAAGCACCCGAGAGCGTTTTTTTCGATGCCAACCTAACCAGAGTGACGGGAGCGGCACAATTCAGAAAAAGTGCTCAGCTCGCCGAGAAAATGCGATTTAAGCAATAAAATTTAAAATGCTTATAAAACATAAACCAAACGTTGTAGATGGTCATTTCTTATTACGCAGTAATAAACTCGGCACTCTAAAGCACCCGAGAGCGTTTTTTTCCATGCCAACCTAACCAGAGTGACGGGAGCGGCACAATTCAGAAAAAGTGCTCAGCTCGCCGAGAAAATGCGATTTAAGCAATAAAATTAAAAATGCTTATAAAACATAAACCAAACGTTGGAGGTGGTCATTTCTTCATGCGCAGTGATAAACTCGGCACTCTAAAGCACCCAAGAGCGTTTTTTTCGATGCCAACCTAACCAGAGTGACGGGAGCGGCACAATTCAGAAAAAGCGCTCAGCTCGCCGAGAAAATGCGATTTAAGCAATAAAATTAAAAATGCTTATAAAACATAAACCAAACGTTGGAGGTGGTCATTTCTTCATGCGCGGTGATAAACTCGGCACTCTAAAGCACCCGAGAGCGTTTGTTCGATGCCAACCTAACCAGAGTGACGGGAGCGGCACAATTCAGAAAAAGTGCTCAGCTCGCCGAGAAAATGCGATTTAAGCAATAAAATTAAAAATGCTTATAAAACATAAACCAAACGTTGGAGGTGGTCATTTCTTCATGCGCAGTGATAAACTCGGCACTCTAAAGCACCCGAGAGCGTTTTTTTCGATGCCAACCTAACCAGAGTGACGGGAGCGGCACAATTCAGAAAAAGTGCTCAGCTCGCCGAGAAAATGCGATTTAAGCAATAAAATTAAAAATGCTTATAAAACATAAACCAAACGTTGGAGGTGGTCATTTCTTCATGCGCAGTGATAAACTCGGCACTCTAAAGCACCCGAGAGCGTTTTTTTCGATGCCAACCTAACCAGAGTGACGGGAGCGGCACAATTCAGAAAAAGCGCTCAGCTCGCCGAGAAAATGCGATTTAAGCAATAAAATTAAAAATGCTTATAAAACATAAACCAAACGTTGGAGGTTGTCATTTCTTCATGCGCAGTGATAAACTCGGCACTCTAAAGCACCCGAGAGCGTTTTTTTCCATGCCAACCTAACCAGAGTGACGGGAGCGGCACAATTCAGAAAAAGTGCTCAGCTCGCCGAGAAAATGCGATTTAAGCAATAAAATTAAAAATGCTTATAAAACATAAACCAAACGTTGGAGGTGGTCATTTCTTCATGCGCAGTGATAAACTCGGCACTCTAAAGCACCCGAGAGCGTTTTTTTCCATGCCAACCTAACCAGAGTGACGGGAGCGGCACAATTCAGAAAAAGTGCTCAGCTCGCCGAGAAAATGCGATTTAAGCAATAAAATTAAAAATGCTTATAAAACATAAACCAAACGTTGGAGGTGGCCATTTCTTCATGCGCAGTGATAAACTCGGCACTCTAAAGCACCCGAGAGCGTTTTTTTCCATGCCAACCTAACCAGAGTGACGGGAGCGGCACAATTCAGAAAAAGTGCTCAGCTCGCCGAGAAAATGCGATTTAAGCAACTAAATTAAAAATGCTTATAAAACATAAACCAAACGTTGGAGGTGGCCATTTCTTCATGCGCAGTGATAAACTCGGCACTCTAAAGCACCCGAGAGCGTTTTTTTCCATGCCAACCTAACCAGAGTGACGGGAGCGGCACAATTCAGAAAAAGTGCTCAGCTCGCCGAGAAAATGCGATTTAAGCAATAAAATTAAAAATGCTTATAAAACATAAACCAAACGTTGGAGGTGGTCATTTCTTCATGCGCAGTGATAAACTCGGCACTCTAAAGCACCCGAGAGCGTTTTTTTCCATGCCAACCTAACCAGAGTGACAGGAGCGGCACAATTCAGAAAAAGTGCTCAGCTCGCCGAGAAAATGCGATTTAAGCAATAAAATTAAAAATGCTTATAAAACATAAACCAAACGTTGGAGGTGGTCTTTTCTTCATGCGCAGTGATAAACTCGGCACTCTAAAGCACCCGAGAGCGTTTTTTTCCATGCCAACCTAAACAGAGTGACGGGAGCGGCACAATTCAGAAAAAGTGCTCAGCTCGCCGAGAAAATGCGATTTAAGCAATAAAATTAAAAATGCTTATAAAACATAAACCAAACGTTGTAGATGGTCATTTCTTATTACGCAGTAATAAACTCGGCACTCTAAAGCACCCGAGAGCGTTTTTTTCCATGCCAACCTAACCAGAGTGACGGGAGCGGCACAATTCAGAAAAAGTGCTCAGCTCGCCGAGAAAATGCGATTTAAGCAATAAAATTAAAAATGCTTATAAAACATAAACCAAACGTTGGAGGTGGTCATTTCTTCATGCGCAGTGATAAACTCGGCACTCTAAAGCACCCGAGAGCGTTTTTTTCGATGCCAACCTAACCAGAGTGACGGGAGCGGCACAATTCAGAAAAAGTGCTCAGCTCGCCGAGAAAATGCGATTTAAGCAATAAAATTAAAAATGCTTATAAAACATAAACCAAACGTTGGAGGTGGCCATTTCTTCATGCGCAGTGATAAACTCGGCACTCTAAAGCACCCGAGAGCGTTTTTTTCCATGCCAACCTAACCAGAGTGACGGGAGCGGCACAATTCAGAAAAAGTGCTCAGCTCGCCGAGAAAATGCGATTTAAGCAATAAAATTAAAAATGCTTATAAAACATAAACCAAACGTTGGAGGTGGTCATTTCTTCATGCGCAGTGATAAACTCGGCACTCTAAAGCACCCGAGAGCGTTTTTTTCCATGCCAACCTAACCAGAGTGACGGGAGCGGCACAATTCAGAAAAAGTGCTCAGCTCGCCGAGAAAATGCGATTTAAGCAATAAAATTAAAAATGCTTATAAAACATAAACCAAACGTTGGAGGTGGCCATTTCTTCATGCGCAGTGATAAACTCGGCACTCTAAAGCACCCGAGAGCGTTTTTTTGCATGCCAACCTAACCAGAGTGACGGGAGCGGCACAATTCAGAAAAAGTGCTCAGCTCGCCGAGAAAATGCGATTTAAGCAATAAAATTAAAAATGCTTATAAAACATAAACCAAACGTTGGAGGTGGCCATTTCTTCATGCGCAGTGATAAACTCGGCACTCTAAAGCACCCGAGAGCGTTTTTTTCCATGCCAACCTAACCAGAGTGACGGGAGCGGCACAATTCAGAAAAAGTGCTCAGCTCGCCGAGAAAATGCGATTTAAGCAATAAAATTAAAAATGCTTATAAAACATAAACCAAACGTTGGAGGTGGTCATTTCTTCATGCGCAGTGATAAACTCGGCACTCTAAAGCACCCGAGAGCGTTTTTTTCCATGCCAACCTAACCAGAGTGACAGGAGCGGCACAATTCAGAAAAAGTGCTCAGCTCGCCGAGAAAATGCGATTTAAGCAATAAACTTAAAAATGCTTATAAAACATAAACCAAACGTTGGAGGTGGTCTTTTCTTCATGCGCAGTGATAAACTCGGCACTCTAAAGCACCCGAGAGCGTTTTTTTCCATGCCAACCTAAACAGAGTGACGGGAGCGGCACTATTCAGAAAAAGTGCTCAGCTCGCCGAGAAAATGCGATTTAAGCAATAAAATTAAAAATGCTTATAAAACATAAACCAAACGTTGGAGGTGGCCATTTCTTCATGCGCAGTGATAAACTCGGCACTCTAAAGCACCCGAGAGCGTTTTTTTCCATGCCAACCTAACCAGAGTGACGGGAGCGGCACAATTCAGAAAAAGTGCTCAGCTCGCCGAGAAAATGCGATTCAAGCAATAAAATTAAAAATGCTTATAAAACATAAACCAAACGTTGGAGGTGGCCATTTCTTCATGCGCAGTGATAAACTCGGCACTCTAAAGCACCCGAGAGCGTTTTTTTCCATGCCAACCTAACCAGAGTGACGGGAGCGGCACAATTCAGAAAAAGTGCTCAGCTCGCCGAGAAAATGCGATTTAAGCAATAAAATTAAAAATGCTTATAAAACATAAACCAAACGTTGGAGGTGGTCATTTCTTCATGCGCAGTGATAAACTCGGCACTCTAAAGCACCCGAGAGCGTTTTTTTCCATGCCAACCTAACCAGAGTGACGGGAGCGGCACAATTCAGAAAAAGTGCTCAGCTCGCCGAGAAAATGCGATTTAAGCAATAAAATTAAAAATGCTTATAAAACATAAACCAAACGTTGTAGATGGTCATTTCTTATTACGCAGTAATAAACTCGGCACTCTAAAGCACCCGAGAGCGTTTTTTTCCATGCCAACCTAACCAGAGTGACGGGAGCGGCACAATTCAGAAAAAGTGCTCAGCTCGCCGAGAAAATGCGATTTAAGCAATAAAATTAAAAATGCTTATAAAACATAAACCAAACGTTGGAGGTGGTAATTTCTTCATGCGCAGTGATAAACTCGGCACTCTAAAGCACCCGAGAGCGTTTTATTCGATGCCAACCTAACCAGAGTGACGGGAGCGGCACAATTCAGAAAAAGCGCTCAGCTCGCCGAGAAAATGCGATTTAAGCAATAAAATTAAAAATGCTTATAAAACATAAACCAAACGTTGGAGGTGGTCATTTCTTCATGCGCAGTGATAAACTCGGCACTCTAAAGCACCCGAGAGCGTTTTTTTCGATGCCAACCTAACCAGAGTGACGGGAGCGGCACAATTCAGAAAAAGTGCTCAGCTCGCCGAGAAAATGCGATTTAAGCAATAAAATTAAAAATGCTTATAAAACATAAACCAAACGTTGTAGATGGTCATTTCTTATTACGCAGTAATAAACTCGGCACTCTAAAGCACCCGAGAGCGTTTTTTTCCATGCCAACCTAACCAGAGTGACGGGAGCGGCACAATTCAGAAAAAGTGCTCAGCTCGCCGAGAAAATGCGATTTAAGCAATAAAATTAAAAATGCTTATAAAACATAAACCAAACGTTGGAGGTGGCCATTTCTTCATGCGCAGTGATAAACTCGGCACTCTAAAGCACCCGAGAGCGTTTTTTTCCATGCCAACCTAACCAGAGTGACGGGAGCGGCACAATTCAGAAAAATAGCTCAGCTCGCCGAGAAAATGCGATTTAAGCAATACAATTAAAAATGCTTATAAAACATAAACCAAACGTTGGAGGTGGTCATTTCTTCATGTGCAGTGATAAACTCGGCACTAAAGCACCCGAGAGCGTTTTTTTTCCATTAAGATTAAAGATTAAGATTTAAGATTAAAGTCCCAATGATCGTCACACACACACCTGGGTGTGGTGAAATTTGTCCTCTGCATTTAACCCATCCCCATGTGATTTTAATCCATCCCCTGGGGGAGAGGGGAGCAGTGAGCAGCAGCGGTGCCGCGCTCGGGAATCAGTTGGTGATCTAACCCCCCAATTCCAACCCTTAATGCTGAGTGCCAAGCAGGGAGGCAATGGGTCCCATTTTTACAGTCTTTGGTATGACCCGGCCGGGGTTTGAACCCACAACCTTCCAGTCTCAGGGCGGACACTCTTCCACTAGGCCACTGAGCTGCCACATGCCAACCTAACCAGAGTGACGGGAGCGGCACAATTCAGAAAAAGTGCTCAGCTCGCCGAGAAAATGCGATTTAAGCAATAAAATTAAAAATGCTTATAAAACATAAACCAAACGTTGGAGGTGGTCATTTCTTCATGCGCAGTGATAAACTCGGCACTCTAAAGCACCCGAGAGCGTTTTTTTCGATGCCAACCTAACCAGAGTGACGGGAGCGGCACAATTCAGAAAAAGTGCTCAGCTCGCCGAGAAAATGCAATTTAAGCAATAAAATTTAAAATGCTTATAAAACATAAACCAAACGTTGTAGATGGTCATTTCTTATTACGCAGTAATAAACTCGGCACTCTAAAGCACCCGAGAGCGTTTTTTTCCATGCCAACCTAACCAGAGTGACGGGAGCGGCACAATTCAGAAAAAGTGCTCAGCTCGCCGAGAAAATGCGATTTAAGCAATAAAATTAAAAATGCTTATAAAACATAAACCAAACGTTGGAGGTGGTCATTTCTTCATGCGCAGTGATAAACTCGGCACTCTAAAGCACCCGAGAGCGTTTTTTTCGATGCCAACCTAACCAGAGTGACGGGAGCGGCACAATTCAGAAAAAGTGCTCAGCTCGCCGAGAAAATGCGATTTAAGCAATAAAATTAAAAATGCTTATAAAACATAAACCAAACGTTGGAGGTGGTCTTTTCTTCATGTGCAGTGATAAACTCGGCACTCTAAAGCACCCGAGAGCGTTTTTTTCCATGCCAACCTAAACAGAGTGACGGGAGCGGCACAATTCAGAAAAAGTGCTCAGCTCGCCGAGAAAATGCGATTTAAGCAATAAAATTAAAAATGCTTATAAAACATAAACCAAACGTTGTAGATGGTCATTTCTTATTACGCAGTAATAAACTCGGCACTCTAAAGCACCCGAGAGCGTTTTTTTCCATGCCAACCTAACCAGAGTGACGGGAGCGGCACAATTCAGAAAAAGTGCTCAGCTCGCCGAGAAAATGCGATTTAAGCAATAAAATTAAAAATGCTTATAAAACATAAACCAAACGTTGGAGGTGGTCATTTCTTCATGCGCAGTGATAAACTCGGCACTCTAAAGCACCCGAGAGCGTTTTATTCGATGCCAACCTAACCAGAGTGACGGGAGCGGCACAATTCAGAAAAAGCGCTCAGCTCGCCGAGAAAATGCGATTTAAGCAATAAAATTAAAAATGCTTATAAAACATAAACCAAACGTTGGAGGTGGTCATTTCTTCATGCGCGGTGATAAACTCGGCACTCTAAAGCACCCGAGAGCGTTTTTTTCCATGCCAACCTAACCAGAGTGACGGGAGCGGCACAATTCAGAAAAAGTGCTCAGCTCGCCGAGAAAATGCGATTTAAGCAATAAAATTAAAAATGCTTATAAAACATAAACCAAACGTTGGAGGTGGTCATTTCTTCATGCGCAGTGATAAACTCGGCACTCTAAAGCACCCGAGAGCGTTTTTTTCGATGCCAACCTAACCAGAGTGACGGGAGCGGCACAATTCAGAAAAAGTGCTCAGCTCGCCGAGTAAATGCGATTTAAGCAATAAAATTAAAAATGCTTATAAAACATAAACCAAACGTTGGAGGTGGTCATTTCTTCATGCGCAGTGATAAACTCGGCACTCTAAAGCACCCGAGAGCGTTTTTTTCGATGCCAACCTAACCAGAGTGACGGGAGCGGCACAATTCAGAAAAAGCGCTCAGCTCGCCGAGAAAATGCGATTTAAGCAATAAAATTAAAAATGCTTATAAAACATAAACCAAACGTTGGAGGTGGTCATTTCTTCATGCGCAGTGATAAACTCGGCACTCTAAAGCACCCGAGAGCGTTTTTTTCCATGCCAACCTAACCAGAGTGACGGGAGCGGCACAATTCAGAAAAAGCGCTCAGCTCGCCGAGAAAATGCGATTTAAGCAATAAAATTAAAAATGCTTATAAAACATAAACCAAACGTTGGAGGTGGTCATTTCTTCATGCACAGTGATAAACTCGGCACTCTAAAGCACCCGAGAGCGTTTTTTTCGATGCCAACCTAACCAGAGTGACGGGAGCGGCACAATTCAGAAAAAGTGCTCAGCTCGCCGAGAAAATGCGATTTAAGCAATAAAATTAAAAATGCTTATAAAACATAAACCAAACGTTGGAGGTGGTCATTTCTTCATGCGCAGTGATAAACTCGGCACTCTAAAGCACCCGAGAGCGTTTTTTTCGATGCCAACCTAACCAGAGTGACGGGAGCGGCACAATTCAGAAAAAGCGCTCAGCTCGCCGAGAAAATGCGATTTAAGCAATAAAATTAAAAATGCTTATAAAACATAAACCAAACGTTGGAGGTGGTCATTTCTTCATGCGCAGTGATAAACTCGGCACTCTAAAGCACCCGAGAGCGTTTTTTTCGATGCCAACCTAACCAGAGTGACGGGAGCGGCACAATTCAGAAAAAGCGCTCAGCTCGCCGAGAAAATGCGATTTAAGCAATAAAATTAAAAATGCTTATAAAACATAAACCAAACGTTGGAGGTGGTCATTTCTTCATGCGCAGTGATAAACTCGGCACTCTAAAGCACCCGAGAGCGTTTTTTTCGATGCCAACCTAACCAGAGTGACGGGAGCGGCACAATTCAGAAAAAGTGCTCAGCTCGCCGAGAAAATGCGATTTAAGCAATAAAATTAAAAATGCTTATAAAACATAAACCAAACGTTGGAGGTGGTCATTTCTTCATGCGCAGTGATAAACTCGGCACTCTAAAGCACCCGAGAGCGTTTTTTTCGATGCCAACCTAACCAGAGTGACGGGAGCGGCACAATTCAGAAAAAGTGCTCAGCTCGCCGAGAAAATGCAATTTAAGCAATAAAATTTAAAATGCTTATAAAACATAAACCAAACGTTGTAGATGGTCATTTCTTATTACGCAGTAATAAACTCGGCACTCTAAAGCACCCGAGAGCGTTTTTTTCCATGCCAACCTAACCAGAGTGACGGGAGCGGCACAATTCAGAAAAAGTGCTCAGCTCGCCGAGAAAATGCGATTTAAGCAATAAAATTAAAAATGCTTATAAAACATAAACCAAACGTTGGAGGTGGTCATTTCTTCATGCGCAGTGATAAACTCGGCACTCTAAAGCACCCGAGAGCGTTTTTTTCCATGCCAACCTAACCAGAGTGACGGGAGCGGCACAATTCAGAAAAAGTGCTCAGCTCGCCGAGAAAATGCGATTTAAGCAATAAAATTAAAAATGCTTATAAAACATAAACCAAACGTTGGAGGTGGTCATTTCTTCATGCGCAGTGATAAACTCGGCACTCTAAAACACCCGAGAGCGTTTTATTCGATGCCAACCTAACCAGAGTGACGGGAGCGGCACAATTCAGAAAAAGTGCTCAGCTCGCCGAGAAAATGCGATTTAAGCAATAAAATTAAAAATGCTTATAAAACATAAACCAAACGTTGGAGGTGGTCATTTCTTCATGCGCAGTGATAAACTCGGCACTCTAAAGCACCCGAGAGCGTTTTTTTCGATGCCAACCTAACCAGAGTGACGGGAGCGGCACAATTCAGAAAAAGTGCTCAGCTCGCCGAGAAAATGCGATTTAAGCAATAAAATTAAAAATGCTTATAAAACATAAACCAAACGTTGGAGTTGGTCATTTCTTCATGCGCAGTGATAAACTCGGCACTCTAAAGCACCCGAGAGCGTTTTTTTCGATGCCAACCTAACCAGAGTGACGGGAGCGGCACAATTCAGAAAAAGTGCTCAGCTCGCCGAGAAAATGCGATTTAAGCAATAAAATTAAAAATGCTTATAAAACATAAACCAAACGTTGGAGGTGGTCATTTCTTCATGCGCAGTGATAAACTCGGCACTCTAAAGCACCCAAGAGCGTTTTTTTCGATGCCAACCTAACCAGAGTGACGGGAGCGGCACAATTCAGAAAAAGCGCTCAGCTCGCCGAGAAAATGCGATTTAAGCAATAAAATTAAAAATGCTTATAAAACATAAACCAAACGTTGGAGGTGGTCATTTCTTCATGCACAGTGATAAACTCGGCACTCTAAAGCACCCGAGAGCGTTTTTTTCGATGCCAACCTAACCAGAGTGACGGGAGCGGCACAATTCAGAAAAAGTGCTCAGCTCGCCGAGAAAATGCGATTTAAGCAATAAAATTAAAAATGCTTATAAAACATAAACCAAACGTTGTAGATGGTCATTTCTTATTACGCAGTAATAAACTCGGCACTCTAAAGCACCCGAGAGCGTTTTTTTCGATGCCAACCTAACCAGAGTGACGGGAGCGGCACAATTCAGAAAAAGCGCTCAGCTCGCCGAGAAAATGCGATTTAAGCAATAAAATTAAAAATGCTTATAAAACATAAACCAAACGTTGGAGGTGGTCATTTCTTCATGCACAGTGATAAACTCGGCACTCTAAAGCACCCGAGAGCGTTTTTTTCGATGCCAACCTAACCAGAGTGACGGGAGCGGCACAATTCAGAAAAAGTGCTCAGCTCGCCGAGAAAATGCGATTTAAGCAATAAAATTAAAAATGCTTATAAAACATAAACCAAACGTTGTAAATGGTCATTTCTTATTACGCAGTAATAAACTCGGCACTCTAAAGCACCCGAGAGCGTTTTTTTCGATGCCAACCTAACCAGAGTGACGGGAGCGGCACAATTCAGAAAAAGCGCTCAGCTCGCCGAGAAAATGCGATTTAAGCAATAAAATTAAAAATGCTTATAAAACATAAACCAAACGTTGGAGGTGGTCTTTTCTTCATGTGCAGTGATAAACTCGGCACTCTAAAGCACCCGAGAGCGTTTTTTTCCATGCCAACCTAAACAGAGTGACGGGAGCGGCACAATTCAGAAAAAGTGCTCAGCTCGCCGAGAAAATGCGATTTAAGCAATAAAATTAAAAATGCTTATAAAACATAAACCAAACGTTGTAGATGGTCATTTCTTATTACGCAGTAATAAACTCGGCACTCTAAAGCACCCGAGAGCGTTTTTTTCCATGCCAACCTAACCAGAGTGACGGGAGCGGCACAATTCAGAAAAAGTGCTCAGCTCGCCGAGAAAATGCGATTTAAGCAATAAAATTAAAAATGCTTATAAAACATAAACCAAACGTTGGAGGTGGTCATTTCTTCATGCGCAGTGATAAACTCGGCACTCTAAAGCACCCGAGAGCGTTTTTTTCGATGCCAACCTAACCAGAGTGACGGGAGCGGCACAATTCAGAAAAAGTGCTCAGCTCGCCGAGAAAATGCGATTTAAGCAATAAAATTAAAAATGCTTATAAAACATAAACCAAACGTTGGAGGTGGTCATTTCTTCATGCGCAGTGATAAACTCGGCACTCTAAAGCACCCGAGAGCGTTTTTTTCGATGCCAACCTAACCAGAGTGACGGGAGCGGCACAATTCAGAAAAAGTGCTCAGCTCGCCGAGAAAATGCGATTTAAGCAATAAAATTAAAAATGCTTATAAAACATAAACCAAACGTTGGAGGTGGTCATTTCTTCATGCGCAGTGATAAACTCGGCACTCTAAAGCACCCGAGAGCGTTTTTTTCGATGCCAACCTAACCAGAGTGACGGGAGCGGCACAATTCAGAAAAAGTGCTCAGCTCGCCGAGAAAATGCGATTTAAGCAATAAAATTAAAAATGCTTATAAAACATAAACCAAACGTTGTAAATGGTCATTTCTTATTACGCAGTAATAAACTCGGCACTCTAAAGCACCCGAGAGCGTTTTTTTCGATGCCAACCTAACCAGAGTGACGGGAGCGGCACAATTCAGAAAAAGCGCTCAGCTCGCCGAGAAAATGCGATTTAAGCAATAAAATTAAAAATGCTTATAAAACATAAACCAAACGTTGGAGGTGGTCTTTTCTTCATGTGCAGTGATAAACTCGGCACTCTAAAGCACCCGAGAGCGTTTTTTTCCATGCCAACCTAAACAGAGTGACGGGAGCGGCACAATTCAGAAAAAGTGCTCAGCTCGCCGAGAAAATGCGATTTAAGCAATAAAATTAAAAAATGCTTATAAAACATAAACCAAACGTTGTAGATGGTCATTTCTTATTACGCAGTAATAAACTCGGCACTCTAAAGCACCCGAGAGCGTTTTTTTCCATGCCAACCTAACCAGAGTGACGGGAGCGGCACAATTCAGAAAAAGTGCTCAGCTCGCCGAGAAAATGCGATTTAAGCAATAAAATTAAAAATGCTTATAAAACATAAACCAAACGTTGGAGGTGGTCATTTCTTCATGCGCAGTGATAAACTCGGCACTCTAAAGCACCCGAGAGCGTTTTTTTCGATGCCAACCTAACCAGAGTGACGGGAGCGGCACAATTCAGAAAAAGTGCTCAGCTCGCCGAGAAAATGCGATTTAAGCAATAAAATTAAAAATGCTTATAAAACATAAACCAAACGTTGTAGATGGTCATTTCTTATTACGCAGTAATAAACTCGGCACTCTAAAGCACCCGAGAGCGTTTTTTTCCATGCCAACCTAACCAGAGTGACGGGAGCGGCACAATTCAGAAAAAGTGCTCAGCTCGCCGAGAAAATGCGATTTAAGCAATAAAATTAAAAATGCTTATAAAACATAAACCAAACGTTGGAGGTGGTCATTTCTTCATGCGCAGTGATAAACTCGGCACTCTAAAGCACCCGAGAGCGTTTTTTTCCATGCCAACCTAACCAGAGTGACGGGAGCGGCACAATTCAGAAAAAGTGCTCAGCTCGCCGAGAAAATGCGATTTAAGCAATAAAATTAAAAATGCTTATAAAACATAAACCAAACGTTGGAGGTGGTCATTTCTTCATGCGCAGTGATAAACTCGGCACTCTAAAGCACCCGAGAGCGTTTTTTTCCATGCCAACCTAACCAGAGTGACGGGAGCGGCACAATTCAGAAAAAGTGCTCAGCTCGCCGAGAAAATGCGATTTAAGCAATAAAATTAAAAATGCTTATAAAACATAAACCAAACGTTGTAGATGGTCATTTCTTATTACGCAGTAATAAACTCGGCACTCTAAAGCACCCGAGAGCGTTTTTTTCCATGCCAACCTAACCAGAGTGACGGGAGCGGCACAATTCAGAAAAAGTGCTCAGCTCGCCGAGAAAATGCGATTTAAGCAATAAAATTAAAAATGCTTATAAAACATAAACCAAACGTTGGAGGTGGTCATTTCTTCATGCGCAGTGATAAACTCGGCACTCTAAAGCACCCGAGAGCGTTTTATTCGATGCCAACCTAACCAGAGTGACGGGAGCGGCACAATTCAGAAAAAGCGCTCAGCTCGCCGAGAAAATGCGATTTAAGCAATAAAATTAAAAATGCTTATAAAACATAAACCAAACGTTGGAGGTGGTCATTTCTTCATGCGCGGTGATAAACTCGGCACTCTAAAGCACCCGAGAGCGTTTTTTTCCATGCCAACCTAACCAGAGTGACGGGAGCGGCACAATTCAGAAAAAGTGCTCAGCTCGCCGAGAAAATGCGATTTAAGCAATAAAATTAAAAATGCTTATAAAACATAAACCAAACGTTGGAGGTGGTCATTTCTTCATGCGCAGTGATAAACTCGGCACTCTAAAGCACCCGAGAGCGTTTTTTTCGATGCCAACCTAACCAGAGTGACGGGAGCGGCACAATTCAGAAAAAGTGCTCAGCTCGCCGAGTAAATGCGATTTAAGCAATAAAATTAAAAATGCTTATAAAACATAAACCAAACGTTGGAGGTGGTCATTTCTTCATGCGCAGTGATAAACTCGGCACTCTAAAGCACCCGAGAGCGTTTTTTTCGATGCCAACCTAACCAGAGTGACGGGAGCGGCACAATTCAGAAAAAGCGCTCAGCTCGCCGAGAAAATGCGATTTAAGCAATAAAATTAAAAATGCTTATAAAACATAAACCAAACGTTGGAGGTGGTCATTTCTTCATGCGCAGTGATAAACTCGGCACTCTAAAGCACCCGAGAGCGTTTTTTTCCATGCCAACCTAACCAGAGTGACGGGAGCGGCACAATTCAGAAAAAGCGCTCAGCTCGCCGAGAAAATGCGATTTAAGCAATAAAATTAAAAATGCTTATAAAACATAAACCAAACGTTGGAGGTGGTCATTTCTTCATGCACAGTGATAAACTCGGCACTCTAAAGCACCCGAGAGCGTTTTTTTCGATGCCAACCTAACCAGAGTGACGGGAGCGGCACAATTCAGAAAAAGTGCTCAGCTCGCCGAGAAAATGCGATTTAAGCAATAAAATTAAAAATGCTTATAAAACATAAACCAAACGTTGTAGATGGTCATTTCTTATTACGCAGTAATAAACTCGGCACTCTAAAGCACCCGAGAGCGTTTTTTTCGATGCCAACCTAACCAGAGTGACGGGAGCGGCACAATTCAGAAAAAGCGCTCAGCTCGCCGAGAAAATGCGATTTAAGCAATAAAATTAAAAATGCTTATAAAACATAAACCAAACGTTGGAGGTGGTCATTTCTTCATGCACAGTGATAAACTCGGCACTCTAAAGCACCCGAGAGCGTTTTTTTCGATGCCAACCTAACCAGAGTGACGGGAGCGGCACAATTCAGAAAAAGTGCTCAGCTCGCCGAGAAAATGCGATTTAAGCAATAAAATTAAAAATGCTTATAAAACATAAACCAAACGTTGTAAATGGTCATTTCTTATTACGCAGTAATAAACTCGGCACTCTAAAGCACCCGAGAGCGTTTTTTTCGATGCCAACCTAACCAGAGTGACGGGAGCGGCACAATTCAGAAAAAGCGCTCAGCTCGCCGAGAAAATGCGATTTAAGCAATAAAATTAAAAATGCTTATAAAACATAAACCAAACGTTGGAGGTGGTCTTTTCTTCATGTGCAGTGATAAACTCGGCACTCTAAAGCACCCGAGAGCGTTTTTTTCCATGCCAACCTAAACAGAGTGACGGGAGCGGCACAATTCAGAAAAAGTGCTCAGCTCGCCGAGAAAATGCGATTTAAGCAATAAAATTAAAAATGCTTATAAAACATAAACCAAACGTTGTAGATGGTCATTTCTTATTACGCAGTAATAAACTCGGCACTCTAAAGCACCCGAGAGCGTTTTTTTCCATGCCAACCTAACCAGAGTGACGGGAGCGGCACAATTCAGAAAAAGTGCTCAGCTCGCCGAGAAAATGCGATTTAAGCAATAAAATTAAAAATGCTTATAAAACATAAACCAAACGTTGGAGGTGGTCATTTCTTCATGCGCAGTGATAAACTCGGCACTCTAAAGCACCCGAGAGCGTTTTTTTCGATGCCAACCTAACCAGAGTGACGGGAGCGGCACAATTCAGAAAAAGTGCTCAGCTCGCCGAGAAAATGCGATTTAAGCAATAAAATTAAAAATGCTTATAAAACATAAACCAAACGTTGTAGATGGTCATTTCTTATTACGCAGTAATAAACTCGGCACTCTAAAGCACCCGAGAGCGTTTTTTTCCATGCCAACCTAACCAGAGTGACGGGAGCGGCACAATTCAGAAAAAGTGCTCAGCTCGCCGAGAAAATGCGATTTAAGCAATAAAATTAAAAATGCTTATAAAACATAAACCAAACGTTGTAGATGGTCATTTCTTATTACGCAGTAATAAACTCGGCACTCTAAAGCACCCGAGAGCGTTTTTTTCCATGCCAACCTAACCAGAGTGACGGGAGCGGCACAATTCAGAAAAAGTGCTCAGCTCGCCGAGAAAATGCGATTTAAGCAATAAAATTAAAAATGCTTATAAAACATAAACCAAACGTTGGAGGTGGTCATTTCTTCATGCGCAGTGATAAACTCGGCACTCTAAAGCACCCGAAAGCGTTTTATTCGATGCCAACCTAACCAGAGTGACGGGAGCGGCACAATTCAGAAAAAGCGCTCAGCTCGCCGAGAAAATGCGATTTAAGCAATAAAATTAAAAATGCTTATAAAACATAAACCAAACGTTGGAGGTGGTCATTTCTTCATGCGCGGTGATAAACTCGGCACTCTAAAGCACCCGAGAGCGTTTTTTTCCATGCCAACCTAACCAGAGTGACGGGAGCGGCACAATTCAGAAAAAGTGCTCAGCTCGCCGAGAAAATGCGATTTAAGCAATAAAATTAAAAATGCTTATAAAACATAAACCAAACGTTGGAGGTGGTCATTTCTTCATGCGCAGTGATAAACTCGGCACTCTAAAGCACCCAAGAGCGTTTTTTTCGATGCCAACCTAACCAGAGTGACGGGAGCGGCACAATTCAGAAAAAGTGCTCAGCTCGCCGAGTAAATGCGATTTAAGCAATAAAATTAAAAATGCTTATAAAACATAAACCAAACGTTGGAGGTGGTCATTTCTTCATGCGCAGTGATAAACTCGGCACTCTAAAGCACCCGAGAGCGTTTTTTTCGATGCCAACCTAACCAGAGTGACGGGAGCGGCACAATTCAGAAAAAGCGCTCAGCTCGCCGAGAAAATGCGATTTAAGCAATAAAATTAAAAATGCTTATAAAACATAAACCAAACGTTGGAGGTGGTCATTTCTTCATGCGCAGTGATAAACTCGGCACTCTAAAGCACCCGAGAGCGTTTTTTTCCATGCCAACCTAACCAGAGTGACGGGAGCGGCACAATTCAGAAAAAGCGCTCAGCTCGCCGAGAAAATGCGATTTAAGCAATAAAATTAAAAATGCTTATAAAACATAAACCAAACGTTGGAGGTGGTCATTTCTTCATGCACAGTGATAAACTCGGCACTCTAAAGCACCCGAGAGCGTTTTTTTCGATGCCAACCTAACCAGAGTGACGGGAGCGGCACAATTCAGAAAAAGTGCTCAGCTCGCCGAGAAAATGCGATTTAAGCAATAAAATTAAAAATGCTTATAAAACATAAACCAAACGTTGGAGGTGGTCATTTCTTCATGCGCAGTGATAAACTCGGCACTCTAAAGCACCCGAGAGCGTTTTTTTCGATGCCAACCTAACCAGAGTGACGGGAGCGGCACAATTCAGAAAAAGTGCTCAGCTCGCCGAGAAAATGCGATTTAAGCAATAAAATTAAAAATGCTTATAAAACATAAACCAAACGTTGGAGGTGGTCATTTCTTCATGCGCAGTGATAAACTCGGGACTCTAAAGCACCCGAGAGCGTTTTATTCGATGCCAACCTAACCAGAGTGACGGGAGCGGCACAATTCAGAAAAAGTGCTCAGCTCGCCGAGAAAATGCGATTTAAGCAATAAAATTAAAAATGCTTATAAAACATAAACCAAACGTTGGAGGTGGTCATTTCTTCATGCGCAGTGATAAACTCGGCACTCTAAAGCACCCGAGAGCGTTTTTTTCGATGCCAACCTAACCAGAGTGACGGGAGCGGCACAATTCAGAAAAAGCGCTCAGCTCGCCGAGAAAATGCGATTTAAGCAATAAAATTAAAAATGCTTATAAAACATAAACCAAACGTTGGAGGTGGTCATTTCTTCATGCGCAGTGATAAACTCGGCACTCTAAAGCACCCGAGAGCGTTTTTTTCGATGCCAACCTAACCAGAGTGACGGGAGCGGCACAATTCAGAAAAAGCGCTCAGCTCGCCGAGAAAATGCGATTTAAGCAATAAAATTAAAAATGCTTATAAAACATAAACCAAACGTTGGAGGTGGTCATTTCTTCATGCGCAGTGATAAACTCGGCACTCTAAAGCACCCGAGAGCGTTTTTTTCGATGCTAACCAGAGTGACGGGAGCGGCACAATTCAGAAAAAGTGCTCAGCTCGCCGAGAAAATGCGATTTAAGCAATAAAATTAAAAATGCTTATAAAACATAAACCAAACGTTGGAGGTGGTCATTTCTTCATGCGCAGTGATAAACTCGGCACTCTAAAGCACCCGAGAGCGTTTTTTTCGATGCCAACCTAACCAGAGTGACGGGAGCGGCACAATTCAGAAAAAGCGCTCAGCTCGCCGAGAAAATGCGATTTAAGCAATAAAATTAAAAATGCTTATAAAACATAAACCAAACGTTGGAGGTGGTCATTTCTTCATGCACAGTGATAAACTCGGCACTCTAAAGCACCCGAGAGCGTTTTTTTCCATGCCAACCTAACCAGAGTGACGGGAGCGGCACAATTCAGAAAAAGCGCTCAGCTCGCCGAGAAAATGCGATTTAAGCAATAAAATTAAAAATGCTTATAAAACATAAACCAAACGTTGGAGGTGGTCATTTCTTCATGCACAGTGATAAACTCGGCACTCTAAAGCACCCGAGAGCGTTTTTTTCGATGCCAACCTAACCAGAGTGACGGGAGCGGCACAATTCAGAAAAAGTGCTCAGCTCGCCGAGAAAATGCGATTTAAGCAATAAAATTAAAAATGCTTATAAAACATAAACCAAACGTTGGAGGTGGTCATTTCTTCATGCGCAGTGATAAACTCGGCACTCTAAAGCACCCGAGAGCGTTTTTTTCGATGCCAACCTAACCAGAGTGACGGGAGCGGCACAATTCAGAAAAAGTGCTCAGCTCGCCGAGAAAATGCGATTTAAGCAATAAAATTAAAAATGCTTATAAAACATAAACCAAACGTTGGAGGTGGTCATTTCTTCATGCGCAGTGATAAACTCGGGACTCTAAAGCACCCGAGAGCGTTTTATTCGATGCCAACCTAACCAGAGTGACGGGAGCGGCACAATTCAGAAAAAGTGCTCAGCTCGCCGAGAAAATGCGATTTAAGCAATAAAATTAAAAATGCTTATAAAACATAAACCAAACGTTGGAGGTGGTCATTTCTTCATGCGCAGTGATAAACTCGGCACTCTAAAGCACCCGAGAGCGTTTTTTTCGATGCCAACCTAACCAGAGTGACGGGAGCGGCACAATTCAGAAAAAGCGCTCAGCTCGCCGAGAAAATGCGATTTAAGCAATAAAATTAAAAATGCTTATAAAACATAAACCAAACGTTGGAGGTGGTCATTTCTTCATGCGCAGTGATAAACTCGGCACTCTAAAGCACCCGAGAGCGTTTTTTTCGATGCCAACCTAACCAGAGTGACGGGAGCGGCACAATTCAGAAAAAGCGCTCAGCTCGCCGAGAAAATGCGATTTAAGCAATAAAATTAAAAATGCTTATAAAACATAAACCAAACGTTGGAGGTGGTCATTTCTTCATGCGCAGTGATAAACTCGGCACTCTAAAGCACCCGAGAGCGTTTTTTTCGATGCCAACCTAACCAGAGTGACGGGAGCGGCACAATTCAGAAAAAGTGCTCAGCTCGCCGAGAAAATGCGATTTAAGCAATAAAATTAAAAATGCTTATAAAACATAAACCAAACGTTGGAGGTGGTCATTTCTTCATGCGCAGTGATAAACTCGGCACTCTAAAGCACCCGAGAGCGTTTTTTTCGATGCCAACCTAACCAGAGTGACGGGAGCGGCACAATTCAGAAAAAGCGCTCAGCTCGCCGAGAAAATGCGATTTAAGCAATAAAATTAAAAATGCTTATAAAACATAAACCAAACGTTGGAGGTGGTCATTTCTTCATGCACAGTGATAAACTCGGCACTCTAAAGCACCCGAGAGCGTTTTTTTCGATGCCAACCTAACCAGAGTGACGGGAGCGGCACAATTCAGAAAAAGTGCTCAGCTCGCCGAGAAAATGCGATTTAAGCAATAAAATTAAAAATGCTTATAAAACATAAACCAAACGTTGGAGGTGGTCATTTCTTCATGCGCAGTGATAAACTCGGCACTCTAAAGCACCCGAGAGCGTTTTTTTCGATGACAACCTAACCAGAGTGACGGGAGCGGCACAATTCAGAAAAAGTGCTCAGCTCGCCGAGAAAATGCGATTTAAGCAATAAAATTAAAAATGCTTATAAAACATAAACCAAACGTTGTAGATGGTCATTTCTTATTACGCAGTAATAAACTCGGCACTCTAAAGCACCCGAGAGCGATTTTTTCCATGCCAACCTAACCAGAGTGACGGGAGCGGCACAATTCAGAAAAAGTGCTCAGCTCGCCGAGAAAATGCAATTTAAGCAATAAAATTAAAAATGCTTATAAAACATAAACCAAACGTTGGAGGTGGTCATTTCTTCATGCGCAGTGATAAACTCGGCACTCTAAAGCACCCGAGAGCGTTTTTTTCGATGCCAACCTAACCAGAGTGACGGGAGCGGCACAATTCAGAAAAAGTGCTCAGCTCGCCGAGAAAATGCGATTTAAGCAATAAAATTAAAAATGCGTATAAAACATAAACCAAACGTTGGAGGTGGCCATTTCTTCATGCGCAGTGATAAACTCGGCACTCTAAAGCACCCGAGAGCGTTTTTTTCCATGCCAACCTAACCAGAGTGACGGGAGCGGCACAATTCAGAAAAAGTGCTCAGCTCGCCGAGAAAATGCGATTTAAGCAATAAAATTAAAAATGCTTATAAAACATAAACCAAACGTTGGAGGTGGTCATTTCTTCATGCGCAGTGATAAACTCGGCACTCTAAAGCACCCGAGAGCGTTTTTTTCCATGCCAACCTAACCAGAGTGACGGGAGCGGCACAATTCAGAAAAAGTGCTCAGCTCGCCGAGAAAATGCGATTTAAGCAATAAAATTAGAAATGCTTATAAAACATAAACCAAACGTTGGAGGTGGCCATTTCTTCATGCGCAGTGATAAACTCGGCACTCTAAAGCACCCGAGAGCGTTTTTTTCCATGCCAACCTAACCAGAGTGACGGGAGCGGCACAATTCAGAAAAAGTGCTCAGCTCGCCGAGAAAATGCGATTTAAGCAATAAAATTAAAAATGCTTATAAAACATAAACCAAACGTTGGAGGTGGCCATTTCTTCATGCGCAGTGATAAACTCGGCACTCTAAAGCACCCGAGAGCGTTTTTTTCCATGCCTAACCAGAGTGACGGGAGCGGCACAATTCAGAAAAAGTGCTCAGCTCGCCGAGAAAATGCGATTTAAGCAATAAAATTAAAAATGCTTATAAAACATAAACCAAACGTTGGAGGTGGTCATTTCTTCATGCGCAGTGATAAACTCGGCACTCTAAAGCACCCGAGAGCGTTTTTTTCCATGCCAACCTAACCAGAGTGACAGGAGCGGCACAATTCAGAAAAAGTGCTCAGCTCGCCGAGAAAATGCGATTTAAGCAATAAAATTAAAAATGCTTATAAAACATAAACCAAACGTTGGAGGTGGTCTTTTCTTCATGCGCAGTGATAAACTCGGCACTCTAAAGCACCCGAGAGCGTTTTTTTCCATGCCAACCTAAACAGAGTGACGGGAGCGGCACAATTCAGAAAAAGTGCTCAGCTCGCCGAGAAAATGCGATTTAAGCAATAAAATTAAAAATGCTTATAAAACATAAACCAAACGTTGTAGATGGTCATTTCTTATTACGCAGTAATAAACTCGGCACTCTAAAGCACCCGAGAGCGTTTTTTTCCATGCCAACCTAACCAGAGTGACGGGAGCGGCACAATTCAGAAAAAGTGCTCAGCTCGCCGAGAAAATGCGATTTAAGCAATAAAATTAAAAATGCTTATAAAACATAAACCAAACGTTGGAGGTGGTCATTTCTTCATGCACAGTGATAAACTCGGCACTCTAAAGCACCCGAGAGCGTTTTTTTCCATGCCAACCTAACCAGAGTGACGGGAGCGGCACAATTCAGAAAAAGTGCTCAGCTCGCCGAGAAAATGCGATTTAAGCAATAAAATTAAAAATGCTTATAAAACATAAACCAAACGTTGGAGGTGGTCATTTCTTCATGCGCAGTGATAAACTCGGCACTCTAAAGCACCCGAGAGCGTTTTTTTCGATGCCAACCTAACCAGAGTGACGGGAGCGGCACAATTCAGAAAAAGTGCTCAGCTCGCCGAGAAAATGCGATTTAAGCAATAAAATTAAAAATGCTTATAAAACATAAACCAAACGTTGGAGGTGGTCATTTCTTCATGCGCAGTGATAAACTCGGCACTCTAAAGCACCCGAGAGCGTTTTTTTCCATGCCAACCTAACCAGAGTGACGGGAGCGGCACAATTCAGAAAAAGTGCTCAGCTCGCCGAGAAAATGCGATTTAAGCAATAAAATTAAAAATGCTTATAAAACATAAACCAAACGTTGGAGGTGGTCATTTCTTCATGCGCAGTGATAAACTCGGCACTCTAAAGCACCCGAGAGCGTTTTTTTCCATGCCAACCTAACCAGAGTGACGGGAGCGGCACAATTCAGAAAAAGTGCTCAGCTCGCCGAGAAAATGCGATTTAAGCAATAAAATTAAAAATGCTTATAAAACATAAACCAAACGTTGGAGGTGGTCATTTCTTATTACGCAGTAATAAACTCGGCACTCTAAAGCACCCGAGAGCGTTTTTTTCCATGCCAACCTAACCAGAGTGACGGGAGCGGCACAATTCAGAAAAAGTGCTCAGCTCGCCGAGAAAATGCAATTTAAGCAATAAAATTTAAAATGCTTATAAAACATAAACCAAACGTTGTAGATGGTCATTTCTTATTACGCAGTAATAAACTCGGCACTCTAAAGCACCCGAGAGCGTTTTTTTCCATGCCAACCTAACCAGAGTGACGGGAGCGGCACAATTCAGAAAAAGTGCTCAGCTCGCCGAGAAAATGCGATTTAAGCAATAAAATTAAAAATGCTTATAAAACATAAACCAAACGTTGGAGGTGGTCATTTTTCATGCGCAGTGATAAACTCGGCACTCTAAAGCACCCGAGAGCGTTTTTTTCCATGCCAACCTAACCAGAGTGACGGGAGCGGCACAATTCAGAAAAAGTGCTCAGCTCGCCGAGAAAATGCGATTTAAGCAATAAAATTAAAAATGCTTATAAAACATAAACCAAACGTTGGAGGTGGTCATTTCTTCATGCGCAGTGATAAACTCGGCACTCTAAAGCACCCGAGAGCGTTTTTTTCGATGCCAACCTAACCAGAGTGACGCGAGCGGCACAATTCAGAAAAAGTGCTCAGCTCGCCGAGAAAATGCAATTTAAGCAATAAAATTTAAAATGCTTATAAAACATAAACCAAACGTTGTAGATGGTCATTTCTTATTACGCAGTAATAAACTCGGCACTCTAAACACCCGAGAGCGTTTTTTTCCATGCCAACCTAACCAGAGTGACGGGAGCGGCACAATTCAGAAAAAGTGCTCAGCTCGCCGAGAAAATGCGATTTAAGCAATAAAATTAAAAATGCTTATAAAACATAAACCAAACGTTGGAGGTGGTCATTTCTTCATGCGCAGTGATAAACTCGGCACTCTAAAGCACCCGAGAGCGTTTTTTTCCATGCCAACCTAACCAGAGTGACGGGAGCGGCACAATTCAGAAAAAGTGCTCAGCTCGCCGAGAAAATGCGATTTAAGCAATAAAATTAAAAATGCTTATAAAACATAAACCAAACGTTGGAGGTGGTCATTTCTTCATGCGCAGTGATAAACTCGGCACTCTAAAGCACCCGAGAGCGTTTTATTTGATGCCAACCTAACCAGAGTGACGGGAGCGGCACAATTCAGAAAAAGTGCTCAGCTCGCCGAGAAAATGCGATTTAAGCAATAAAATTAAAAATGCTTATAAAACATAAACCAAACGTTGGAGGTGGTCATTTCTTCATGCGCAGTGATAAACTCGGCACTCTAAAGCACCCGAGAGCGTTTTTTTCGATGCCAACCTAACCAGAGTGACGGGAGCGGCACAATTCAGAAAAAGCGCTCAGCTCGCCGAGAAAATGCGATTTAAGCAATAAAATTAAAAATGCTTATAAAACATAAACCAAACGTTGGAGGTGGTCATTTCTTCATGCACAGTGATAAACTCGGCACTCTAAAGCACCCGAGAGCGTTTTTTTCGATGCCAACCTAACCAGAGTGACGGGAGCGGCACAATTCAGAAAAAGTGCTCAGCTCGCCGAGAAAATGCGATTTAAGCAATAAAATTAAAAATGCTTATAAAACATAAACCAAACGTTGTAAATGGTCATTTCTTATTACGCAGTAATAAACTCGGCACTCTAAAGCACCCGAGAGCGTTTTTTCGATGCCAACCTAACCAGAGTGACGGGAGCGGCACAATACAGAAAAAGCGCTCAGCTCGCCGAGAAAATGCGATTTAAGCAATAAAATTAAAAATGCTTATAAAACATAAACCAAACGTTGGAGGTGGTCTTTTCTTCATGCGCAGTGATAAACTCGGCACTCTAAAGCACCCGAGAGCGTTTTTTTCCATGCCAACCTAAACAGAGTGACGGGAGCGGCACAATTCAGAAAAAGTGCTCAGCTCGCCGAGAAAATGCGATTTAAGCAATAAAATTAAAAATGCTTATAAAACATAAACCAAACGTTGTAGATGGTCATTTCTTATTACGCAGTAATAAACTCGGCACTCTAAAGCACCCGAGAGCGTTTTTTTCCATGCCAACCTAACCAGAGTGACGGGAGCGGCACAATTCAGAAAAAGTGCTCAGCTCGCCGAGAAAATGCGATTTAAGCAATAAAATTAAAAATGCTTATAAAACATAAACCAAACGTTGGAGGTGGTCATTTCTTCATGCACAGTGATAAACTCGGCACTCTAAAGCACCCGAGAGCGTTTTTTTCGATGCCAACCTAACCAGAGTGACGGGAGCGGCACAATTCAGAAAAAGTGCTCAGCTCGCCGAGAAAATGCGATTTAAGCAATAAAATTAAAAATGCTTATAAAACCTAAACCAAACGTTGGAGGTGGTCATTTCTTCATGCGCAGTGATAAACTCGGCACTCTAAAGCACCCGAGAGCGTTTTTTTGGATGCCAACCTAACCAGAGTGACGGGAGCGGCACAATTCAGAAAAAGTGCTCAGCTCGCCGAGAAAATGCGATTTAAGCAATAAAATTAAAAATGCTTATAAAACATAAACCAAACGTTGGAGGTGGTCATTTCTTCATGCGCAGTGATAAACTCGGCACTCTAAAGCACCCGAGAGCGTTTTATTCGATGCCAACCTAACCAGAGTGACGGGAGCGGCACAATTCAGAAAAAGTGCTCAGCTCGCCGAGAAAATGCGATTTAAGCAATAAAATTAAAAATGCTTATAAAACATAAACCAAACGTTGGAGGTGGTCATTTCTTCATGCGCAGTGATAAACTCGGCACTCTAAAGCACCCGAGAGCGTTTTTTTCGATGCCAACCTAACCAGAGTGACGGGAGCGGCACAATTCAGAAAAAGTGCTCAGCTCGCCGAGAAAATGCGATTTAAGCAATAAAATTAAAAATGCTTATAAAACATAAACCAAACGTTGGAGTTGGTCATTTCTTCATGCGCAGTGATAAACTCGGCACTCTAAAGCACCCGAGAGCGTTTTTTTCGATGCCAACCTAACCAGAGTGACGGGAGCGGCACAATTCAGAAAAAGTGCTCAGCTCGCCGAGAAAATGCGATTTAAGCAATAAAATTAAAAATGCTTATAAAACATAAACCAAACGTTGGAGGTGGTCATTTCTTCATGCGCAGTGATAAACTCGGCACTCTAAAGCACCCGAGAGCGTTTTATTCGATGCCAACCTAACCAGAGTGACGGGAGCGGCACAATTCAGAAAAAGCGCTCAGCTCGCCGAGAAAATGCGATTTAAGCAATAAAATTAAAAATGCTTATAAAACATAAACCAAACGTTGGAGGTGGTCATTTCTTCATGCACAGTGATAAACTCGGCACTCTAAAGCACCCGAGAGCGTTTTTTTCGATGCCAACCTAACCAGAGTGACGGGAGCGGCACAATTCAGAAAAAGTGCTCAGCTCGCCGAGAAAATGCGATTTAAGCAATAAAATTAAAAATGCTTATAAAACATAAACCAAACGTTGGAGGTGGTCATTTCTTCATGCACAGTGATAAACTCGGCACTCTAAAGCACCCGAGAGCGTTTTTTTCCATGCCAACCTAACCAGAGTGACGGGAGCGGCACAATTCAGAAAAAGTGCTCAGCTCGCCGAGAAAATGCGATTTAAGCAATAAAATTAAAAATGCTTATAAAACATAAACCAAACGTTGGAGGTGGTCATTTCTTCATGCGCAGTGATAAACTCGGCACTCTAAAGCACCCGAGAGCGTTTTTTTCGATGCCAACCTAACCAGAGTGACGGGAGCGGCACAATTCAGAAAAAGCGCTCAGCTCGCCGAGAAAATGCGATTTAAGCAATAAAATTAAAAATGCTTATAAAACATAAACCAAACGTTGGAGGTGGTCATTTCTTCATGCGCAGTGATAAACTCGGCACTCTAAAGCACCCGAGAGCGTTTTTTTCGATGCCAACCTAACCAGAGTGACGGGAGCGGCACAATTCAGAAAAAGTGCTCAGCTCGCCGAGAAAATGCGATTTAAGCAATAAAATTAAAAATGCTTATAAAACATAAACCAAACGTTGGAGGTGGTCATTTCTTCATGCGCAGTGATAAACTCGGCACTCTAAAGCACCCGAGAGCGTTTTTTTCGATGCCAACCTAACCAGAGTGACGGGAGCGGCACAATTCAGAAAAAGTGCTCAGCTCGCCGAGAAAATGCGATTTAAGCAATAAAATTAAAAATGCTTATAAAACATAAACCAAACGTTGTAAATGGTCATTTCTTATTACGCAGTAATAAACTCGGCACTCTAAAGCACCCGAGAGCGTTTTTTTCGATGCCAACCTAACCAGAGTGACGGGAGCGGCACAATTCAGAAAAAGCGCTCAGCTCGCCGAGAAAATGCGATTTAAGCAATAAAATTAAAAATGCTTATAAAACATAAACCAAACGTTGGAGGTGGTCTTTTCTTCATGTGCAGTGATAAACTCGGCACTCTAAAGCACCCGAGAGCGTTTTTTTCCATGCCAACCTAAACAGAGTGACGGGAGCGGCACAATTCAGAAAAAGTGCTCAGCTCGCCGAGAAAATGCGATTTAAGCAATAAAATTAAAAATGCTTATAAAACATAAACCAAACGTTGTAGATGGTCATTTCTTATTACGCAGTAATAAACTCGGCACTCTAAAGCACCCGAGAGCGTTTTTTTCCATGCCAACCTAACCAGAGTGACGGGAGCGGCACAATTCAGAAAAAGTGCTCAGCTCGCCGAGAAAATGCGATTTAAGCAATAAAATTAAAAATGCTTATAAAACATAAACCAAACGTTGGAGGTGGTCATTTCTTCATGCGCAGTGATAAACTCGGCACTCTAAAGCACCCGAGAGCGTTTTTTTCGATGCCAACCTAACCAGAGTGACGGGAGCGGCACAATTCAGAAAAAGTGCTCAGCTCGCCGAGAAAATGCGATTTAAGCAATAAAATTAAAAATGCTTATAAAACATAAACCAAACGTTGTAGATGGTCATTTCTTATTACGCAGTAATAAACTCGGCACTCTAAAGCACCCGAGAGCGTTTTTTTCCATGCCAACCTAACCAGAGTGACGGGAGCGGCACAATTCAGAAAAAGTGCTCAGCTCGCCGAGAAAATGCGATTTAAGCAATAAAATTAAAAATGCTTATAAAACATAAACCAAACGTTGGAGGTGGTCATTTCTTCATGCGCAGTGATAAACTCGGCACTCTAAAGCACCCGAGAGCGTTTTATTCGATGCCAACCTAACCAGAGTGACGGGAGCGGCACAATTCAGAAAAAGCGCTCAGCTCGCCGAGAAAATGCGATTTAAGCAATAAAATTAAAAATGCTTATAAAACATAAACCAAACGTTGGAGGTGGTCATTTCTTCATGCGCAGTGATAAACTCGGCACTCTAAAGCACCCGAGAGCGTTTTTTTCCATGCCAACCTAACCAGAGTGACGGGAGCGGCACAATTCAGAAAAAGTGCTCAGCTCGCCGAGAAAATGCGATTTAAGCAATAAAATTAAAAATGCTTATAAAACATAAACCAAACGTTGGAGGTGGTCATTTCTTCATGCGCAGTGATAAACTCGGCACTCTAAAGCACCCGAGAGCGTTTTTTTCGATGCCAACCTAACCAGAGTGACGGGAGCGGCACAATTCAGAAAAAGTGCTCAGCTCGCCGAGTAAATGCGATTTAAGCAATAAAATTAAAAATGCTTATAAAACATAAACCAAACGTTGGAGGTGGTCATTTCTTCATGCGCAGTGATAAACTCGGCACTCTAAAGCACCCGAGAGCGTTTTTTTCGATGCCAACCTAACCAGAGTGACGGGAGCGGCACAATTCAGAAAAAGTGCTCAGCTCGCCGAGAAAATGCGATTTAAGCAATAAAATTAAAAATGCTTATAAAACATAAACCAAACGTTGTAGATGGTCATTTCTTATTACGCAGTAATAAACTCGGCACTCTAAAGCACCCGAGAGCGTTTTTTTCGATGCCAACCTAACCAGAGTGACGGGAGCGGCACAATTCAGAAAAAGCGCTCAGCTCGCCGAGAAAATGCGATTTAAGCAATAAAATTAAAAATGCTTATAAAACATAAACCAAACGTTGGAGGTGGTCATTTCTTCATGCACAGTGATAAACTCGGCACTCTAAAGCACCCGAGAGCGTTTTTTTCGATGCCAACCTAACCAGAGTGACGGGAGCGGCACAATTCAGAAAAAGTGCTCAGCTCGCCGAGAAAATGCGATTTAAGCAATAAAATTAAAAATGCTTATAAAACATAAACCAAACGTTGTAAATGGTCATTTCTTATTACGCAGTAATAAACTCGGCACTCTAAAGCACCCGAGAGCGTTTTTTCGATGCCAACCTAACCAGAGTGACGGGAGCGGCACAATACAGAAAAAGCGCTCAGCTCGCCGAGAAAATGCGATTTAAGCAATAAAATTAAAAATGCTTATAAAACATAAACCAAACGTTGGAGGTGGTCTTTTCTTCATGCGCAGTGATAAACTCGGCACTCTAAAGCACCCGAGAGCGTTTTTTTCCATGCCAACCTAAACAGAGTGACGGGAGCGGCACAATTCAGAAAAAGTGCTCAGCTCGCCGAGAAAATGCGATTTAAGCAATAAAATTAAAAATGCTTATAAAATATAAACCAAACGTTGTAGATGGTCATTTCTTATTACGCAGTAATAAACTCGGCACTCTAAAGCACCCGAGAGCGTTTTTTTCCATGCCAACCTAACCAGAGTGACGGGAGCGGCACAATTCAGAAAAAGTGCTCAGCTCGCCGAGAAAATGCGATTTAAGCAATAAAATTAAAAATGCTTATAAAACATAAACCAAACGTTGGAGGTGGTCATTTCTTCATGCGCAGTGATAAACTCGGCACTCTAAAGCACCCGAGAGCGTTTTTTTCGATGCCAACCTAACCAGAGTGACGGGAGCGGCACAATTCAGAAAAAGTGCTCAGCTCGCCGAGAAAATGCGATTTAAGCAATAAAATTAAAAATGCTTATAAAACATAAACCAAACGTTGGAGGTGGTCATTTCTTCATGCACAGTGATAAACTCGGCACTCTAAAGCACCCGAGAGCGTTTTTTTCCATGCCAACCTAACCAGAGTGACGGGAGCGGCACAATTCAGAAAAAGTGCTCAGCTCGCCGAGAAAATGCGATTTAAGCAATAAAATTAAAAATGCTTATAAAACATAAACCAAACGTTGGAGGTGGTCATTTCTTCATGCGCAGTGATAAACTCGGCACTTTAAAGCACCCGAGAGCGTTTTTTTCCATGCCAACCTAACCAGAGTGACGGGAGCGGCACAATTCAGAAAAAGTGCTCAGCTCGCCGAGAAAATGCGATTTAAGCAATAAAATTAAAAATGCTTATAAAACATAAACCAAACGTTGGAGGTGGTCATTTCTTCATGCACAGTGATAAACTCGGCACTCTAAAGCACCCGAGAGCGTTTTTTTCGATGCCAACCTAACCAGAGTGACGGGAGCGGCACAATTCAGAAAAAGTGCTCAGCTCGCCGAGAAAATGCGATTTAAGCAACAAAATTAAAAATGCTTATAAAACCTAAACCAAACGTTGGAGGTGGTCATTTCTTCATGCGCAGTGATAAACTCGGCACTCTAAAGCACCCGAGAGCGTTTTTTTGGATGCCAACCTAACCAGAGTGACGGGAGCGGCACAATTCAGAAAAAGTGCTCAGCTCGCCGAGAAAATGCGATTTAAGCAATAAAATTAAAAATGCTTATAAAACATAAACCAAACGTTGGAGGTGGTCATTTCTTCATGCGCAGTGATAAACTCGGCACTCTAAAGCACCCGAGAGCGTTTTATTCGATGCCAACCTAACCAGAGTGACGGGAGCGGCACAATTCAGAAAAAGTGCTCAGCTCGCCGAGAAAATGCGATTTAAGCAATAAAATTAAAAATGCTTATAAAACATAAACCAAACGTTGGAGGTGGTCATTTCTTCATGCGCAGTGATAAACTCGGCACTCTAAAGCACCCGAGAGCGTTTTTTTCGATGCCAACCTAACCAGAGTGACGGGAGCGGCACATTTCAGAAAAAGTGCTCAGCTCGCCGAGAAAATGCGATTTAAGCAATAAAATTAAAAATGCTTATAAAACATAAACCAAACGTTGGAGTTGGTCATTTCTTCATGCGCAGTGATAAACTCGGCACTCTAAAGCACCCGAGAGCGTTTTTTTCGATGCCAACCTAACCAGAGTGACGGGAGCGGCACAATTCAGAAAAAGTGCTCAGCTCGCCGAGAAAATGCGATTTAAGCAATAAAATTAAAAATGCTTATAAAACATAAACCAAACGTTGGAGGTGGTCATTTCTTCATGCGCAGTGATAAACTCGGCACTCTAAAGCACCCAAGAGCGTTTTTTTCGATGCCAACCTAACCAGAGTGACGGGAGCGGCACAATTCAGAAAAAGCGCTCAGCTCGCCGAGAAAATGCGATTTAAGCAATAAAATTAAAAATGCTTATAAAACATAAACCAAACGTTGGAGGTGGTCATTTCTTCATGCACAGTGATAAACTCGGCACTCTAAAGCACCCGAGAGCGTTTTTTTCGATGCCAACCTAACCAGAGTGACGGGAGCGGCACAATTCAGAAAAAGTGCTCAGCTCGCCGAGAAAATGCGATTTAAGCAATAAAATTAAAAATGCTTATAAAACATAAACCAAACGTTGTAGATGGTCATTTCTTATTACGCAGTAATAAACTCGGCACTCTAAAGCACCCGAGAGCGTTTTTTTCGATGCCAACCTAACCAGAGTGACGGGAGCGGCACAATTCAGAAAAAGCGCTCAGCTCGCCGAGAAAATGCGATTTAAGCAATAAAATTAAAAATGCTTATAAAACATAAACCAAACGTTGGAGGTGGTCATTTCTTCATGCACAGTGATAAACTCGGCACTCTAAAGCACCCGAGAGCGTTTTTTTCGATGCCAACCTAACCAGAGTGACGGGAGCGGCACAATTCAGAAAAAGTGCTCAGCTCGCCGAGAAAATGCGATTTAAGCAATAAAATTAAAAATGCTTATAAAACATAAACCAAACGTTGTAAATGGTCATTTCTTATTACGCAGTAATAAACTCGGCACTCTAAAGCACCCGAGAGCGTTTTTTTCGATGCCAACCTAACCAGAGTGACGGGAGCGGCACAATTCAGAAAAAGCGCTCAGCTCGCCGAGAAAATGCGATTTAAGCAATAAAATTAAAAATGCTTATAAAACATAAACCAAACGTTGGAGGTGGTCTTTTCTTCATGTGCAGTGATAAACTCGGCACTCTAAAGCACCCGAGAGCGTTTTTTTCCATGCCAACCTAAACAGAGTGACGGGAGCGGCACAATTCAGAAAAAGTGCTCAGCTCGCCGAGAAAATGCGATTTAAGCAATAAAATTAAAAATGCTTATAAAACATAAACCAAACGTTGTAGATGGTCATTTCTTATTACGCAGTAATAAACTCGGCACTCTAAAGCACCCGAGAGCGTTTTTTTCCATGCCAACCTAACCAGAGTGACGGGAGCGGCACAATTCAGAAAAAGTGCTCAGCTCGCCGAGAAAATGCGATTTAAGCAATAAAATTAAAAATGCTTATAAAAGATAAACCAAACGTTGGAGGTGGTCATTTCTTCATGCGCAGTGATAAACTCGGCACTCTAAAGCACCCGAGAGCGTTTTTTTCGATGCCAACCTAACCAGAGTGACGGGAGCGGCACAATTCAGAAAAAGTGCTCAGCTCGCCGAGAAAATGCGATTTAAGCAATAAAATTAAAAATGCTTATAAAACATAAACCAAACGTTGGAGGTGGTCATTTCTTCATGCGCAGTGATAAACTCGGCACTCTAAAGCACCCGAGAGCGTTTTTTTCGATGCCAACCTAACCAGAGTGACGGGAGCGGCACAATTCAGAAAAAGTGCTCAGCTCGCCGAGAAAATGCGATTTAAGCAATAAAATTAAAAATGCTTATAAAACATAAACCAAACGTTGGAGGTGGTCATTTCTTCATGCGCAGTGATAAACTCGGCACTCTAAAGCACCCGAGAGCGTTTTTTTCGATGCCAACCTAACCAGAGTGACGGGAGCGGCACAATTCAGAAAAAGTGCTCAGCTCGCCGAGAAAATGCGATTTAAGCAATAAAATTAAAAATGCTTATAAAACATAAACCAAACGTTGTAAATGGTCATTTCTTATTACGCAGTAATAAACTCGGCACTCTAAAGCACCCGAGAGCGTTTTTTTCGATGCCAACCTAACCAGAGTGACGGGAGCGGCACAATTCAGAAAAAGCGCTCAGCTCGCCGAGAAAATGCGATTTAAGCAATAAAATTAAAAATGCTTATAAAACATAAACCAAACGTTGGAGGTGGTCATTTCTTCATGCACAGTGATAAACTCGGCACTCTAAAGCACCCGAGAGCGTTTTTTTCGATGCCAACCTAACCAGAGTGACGGGAGCGGCACAATTCAGAAAAAGTGCTCAGCTCGCCGAGAAAATGCGATTTAAGCAATAAAATTAAAAATGCTTATAAAACATAAACCAAACGTTGTAAATGGTCATTTCTTATTACGCAGTAATAAACTCGGCACTCTAAAGCACCCGAGAGCGTTTTTTCGATGCCAACCTAACCAGAGTGACGGGAGCGGCACAATACAGAAAAAGCGCTCAGCTCGCCGAGAAAATGCGATTTAAGCAATAAAATTAAAAATGCTTATAAAACATAAACCAAACGTTGGAGGTGGTCTTTTCTTCATGCGCAGTGATAAACTCGGCACTCTAAAGCACCCGAGAGCGTTTTTTTCCATGCCAACCTAAACAGAGTGACGGGAGCGGCACAATTCAGAAAAAGTGCTCAGCTCGCCGAGAAAATGCGATTTAAGCAATAAAATTAAAAATGCTTATAAAATATAAACCAAACGTTGTAGATGGTCATTTCTTATTACGCAGTAATAAACTCGGCACTCTAAAGCACCCGAGAGCGTTTTTTTCCATGCCAACCTAACCAGAGTGACGGGAGCGGCACAATTCAGAAAAAGTGCTCAGCTCGCCGAGAAAATGCGATTTAAGCAATAAAATTAAAAATGCTTATAAAACATAAACCAAACGTTGGAGGTGGTCATTTCTTCATGCGCAGTGATAAACTCGGCACTCTAAAGCACCCGAGAGCGTTTTTTTCGATGCCAACCTAACCAGAGTGACGGGAGCGGCACAATTCAGAAAAAGTGCTCAGCTCGCCGAGAAAATGCGATTTAAGCAATAAAATTAAAAATGCTTATAAAACATAAACCAAACGTTGTAGATGGTCATTTCTTATTACGCAGTAATAAACTCGGCACTCTAAAGCACCCGAGAGCCTTTTTTTCCATGCCAACCTAACCAGAGTGACGGGAGCGGCACAATTCAGAAAAAGTGCTCAGCTCGCCGAGAAAATGCGATTTAAGCAATAAAATTAAAAATGCTTATAAAACATAAACCAAACGTTGGAGGTGGTCATTTCTTCATGCGCAGTGATAAACTCGGCACTCTAAAGCACCCGAGAGCGTTTTTTTCCATGCCAACCTAACCAGAGTGACGGGAGCGGCACAATTCAGAAAAAGTGCTCAGCTCGCCGAGAAAATGCGATTTAAGCAATAAAATTAAAAATGCTTATAAAACATAAACCAAACGTTGGAGGTGGTCATTTCTTCATGCGCAGTGATAAACTCGGCACTCTAAAGCACCCGAGAGCGTTTTTTTCCATGCCAACCTAACCAGAGTGACGGGAGCGGCACAATTCAGAAAAAGTGCTCAGCTCGCCGAGAAAATGCGATTTAAGCAATAAAATTAAAAATGCTTATAAAACATAAACCAAACGTTGTAGATGGTCATTTCTTATTACGCAGTAATAAACTCGGCACTCTAAAGCACCCGAGAGCGTTTTTTTCCATGCCAACCTAACCAGAGTGACGGGAGCGGCACAATTCAGAAAAAGTGCTCAGCTCGCCGAGAAAATGCGATTTAAGCAATAAAATTAAAAATGCTTATAAAACATAAACCAAACGTTGGAGGTGGTCATTTCTTCATGCGCAGTGATAAACTCGGCACTCTAAAGCACCCGAGAGCGTTTTATTCGATGCCAACCTAACCAGAGTGACGGGAGCGGCACAATTCAGAAAAAGCGCTCAGCTCGCCGAGAAAATGCGATTTAAGCAATAAAATTAAAAATGCTTATAAAACATAAACCAAACGTTGGAGGTGGTCATTTCTTCATGCGCAGTGATAAACTCGGCACTCTAAAGCACCCGAGAGCGTTTTTTTCGATGCCAACCTAACCAGAGTGACGGGAGCGGCACAATTCAGAAAAAGCGCTCAGCTCGCCGAGAAAATGCGATTTAAGCAATAAAATTAAAAATGCTTATAAAACATAAACCAAACGTTGGAGGTGGTCATTTCTTCATGCACAGTGATAAACTCGGCACTCTAAAGCACCCGAGAGCGTTTTTTTCGATGCCAACCTAACCAGAGTGACGGGAGCGGCACAATTCAGAAAAAGTGCTCAGCTCGCCGAGAAAATGCGATTTAAGCAATAAAATTAAAAATGCTTATAAAACATAAACCAAACGTTGTAAATGGTCATTTCTTATTACGCAGTAATAAACTCGGCACTCTAAAGCACCCGAGAGCGTTTTTTCGATGCCAACCTAACCAGAGTGACGGGAGCGGCACAATACAGAAAAAGCGCTCAGCTCGCCGAGAAAATGCGATTTAAGCAATAAAATTAAAAATGCTTATAAAACATAAACCAAACGTTGGAGGTGGTCTTTTCTTCATGCGCAGTGATAAACTCGGCACTCTAAAGCACCCGAGAGCGTTTTTTTCCATGCCAACCTAAACAGAGTGACGGGAGCGGCACAATTCAGAAAAAGTGCTCAGCTCGCCGAGAAAATGCGATTTAAGCAATAAAATTAAAAATGCTTATAAAATATAAACCAAACGTTGTAGATGGTCATTTCTTATTACGCAGTAATAAACTCGGCACTCTAAAGCACCCGAGAGCGTTTTTTTCCATGCCAACCTAACCAGAGTGACGGGAGCGGCACAATTCAGAAAAAGTGCTCAGCTCGCCGAGAAAATGCGATTTAAGCAATAAAATTAAAAATGCTTATAAAACATAAACCAAACGTTGGAGGTGGTCATTTCTTCATGCGCAGTGATAAACTCGGCACTCTAAAGCACCCGAGAGCGTTTTTTTCGATGCCAACCTAACCAGAGTGACGGGAGCGGCACAATTCAGAAAAAGTGCTCAGCTCGCCGAGAAAATGCGATTTAAGCAATAAAATTAAAAATGCTTATAAAACATAAACCAAACGTTGGAGGTGGTCATTTCTTCATGCACAGTGATAAACTCGGCACTCTAAAGCACCCGAGAGCGTTTTTTTCCATGCCAACCTAACCAGAGTGACGGGAGCGGCACAATTCAGAAAAAGTGCTCAGCTCGCCGAGAAAATGCGATTTAAGCAATAAAATTAAAAATGCTTATAAAACATAAACCAAACGTTGGAGGTGGTCATTTCTTCATGCGCAGTGATAAACTCGGCACTCTAAAGCACCCGAGAGCGTTTTTTTCCATGCCAACCTAACCAGAGTGACGGGAGCGGCACAATTCAGAAAAAGTGCTCAGCTCGCCGAGAAAATGCGATTTAAGCAATAAAATTAAAAATGCTTATAAAACATAAACCAAACGTTGGAGGTGGTCATTTCTTCATGCACAGTGATAAACTCGGCACTCTAAAGCACCCGAGAGCGTTTTTTTCGATGCCAACCTAACCAGAGTGACGGGAGCGGCACAATTCAGAAAAAGTGCTCAGCTCGCCGAGAAAATGCGATTTAAGCAATAAAATTAAAAATGCTTATAAAACCTAAACCAAACGTTGGAGGTGGTCATTTCTTCATGCGCAGTGATAAACTCGGCACTCTAAAGCACCCGAGAGCGTTTTTTTGGATGCCAACCTAACCAGAGTGACGGGAGCGGCACAATTCAGAAAAAGTGCTCAGCTCGCCGAGAAAATGCGATTTAAGCAATAAAATTAAAAATGCTTATAAAACATAAACCAAACGTTGGAGGTGGTCATTTCTTCATGCGCAGTGATAAACTCGGCACTCTAAAGCACCCGAGAGCGTTTTATTCGATGCCAACCTAACCAGAGTGACGGGAGCGGCACAATTCAGAAAAAGTGCTCAGCTCGCCGAGAAAATGCGATTTAAGCAATAAAATTAAAAATGCTTATAAAACATAAACCAAACGTTGGAGGTGGTCATTTCTTCATGCGCAGTGATAAACTCGGCACTCTAAAGCACCCGAGAGCGTTTTTTTCGATGCCAACCTAACCAGAGTGACGGGAGCGGCACATTTCAGAAAAAGTGCTCAGCTCGCCGAGAAAATGCGATTTAAGCAATAAAATTAAAAATGCTTATAAAACATAAACCAAACGTTGGAGTTGGTCATTTCTTCATGCGCAGTGATAAACTCGGCACTCTAAAGCACCCGAGAGCGTTTTTTTCGATGCCAACCTAACCAGAGTGACGGGAGCGGCACAATTCAGAAAAAGTGCTCAGCTCGCCGAGAAAATGCGATTTAAGCAATAAAATTAAAAATGCTTATAAAACATAAACCAAACGTTGGAGGTGGTCATTTCTTCATGCGCAGTGATAAACTCGGCACTCTAAAGCACCCAAGAGCGTTTTTTTCGATGCCAACCTAACCAGAGTGACGGGAGCGGCACAATTCAGAAAAAGCGCTCAGCTCGCCGAGAAAATGCGATTTAAGCAATAAAATTAAAAATGCTTATAAAACATAAACCAAACGTTGGAGGTGGTCATTTCTTCATGCACAGTGATAAACTCGGCACTCTAAAGCACCCGAGAGCGTTTTTTTCGATGCCAACCTAACCAGAGTGACGGGAGCGGCACAATTCAGAAAAAGTGCTCAGCTCGCCGAGAAAATGCGATTTAAGCAATAAAATTAAAAATGCTTATAAAACATAAACCAAACGTTGTAGATGGTCATTTCTTATTACGCAGTAATAAACTCGGCACTCTAAAGCACCCGAGAGCGTTTTTTTCGATGCCAACCTAACCAGAGTGACGGGAGCGGCACAATTCAGAAAAAGCGCTCAGCTCGCCGAGAAAATGCGATTTAAGCAATAAAATTAAAAATGCTTATAAAACATAAACCAAACGTTGGAGGTGGTCATTTCTTCATGCACAGTGATAAACTCGGCACTCTAAAGCACCCGAGAGCGTTTTTTTCGATGCCAACCTAACCAGAGTGACGGGAGCGGCACAATTCAGAAAAAGTGCTCAGCTCGCCGAGAAAATGCGATTTAAGCAATAAAATTAAAAATGCTTATAAAACATAAACCAAACGTTGTAAATGGTCATTTCTTATTACGCAGTAATAAACTCGGCACTCTAAAGCACCCGAGAGCGTTTTTTTCGATGCCAACCTAACCAGAGTGACGGGAGCGGCACAATTCAGAAAAAGCGCTCAGCTCGCCGAGAAAATGCGATTTAAGCAATAAAATTAAAAATGCTTATAAAACATAAACCAAACGTTGGAGGTGGTCTTTTCTTCATGTGCAGTGATAAACTCGGCACTCTAAAGCACCCGAGAGCGTTTTTTTCCATGCCAACCTAAACAGAGTGACGGGAGCGGCACAATTCAGAAAAAGTGCTCAGCTCGCCGAGAAAATGCGATTTAAGCAATAAAATTAAAAATGCTTATAAAACATAAACCAAACGTTGTAGATGGTCATTTCTTATTACGCAGTAATAAACTCGGCACTCTAAAGCACCCGAGAGCGTTTTTTTCCATGCCAACCTAACCAGAGTGACGGGAGCGGCACAATTCAGAAAAAGTGCTCAGCTCGCCGAGAAAATGCGATTTAAGCAATAAAATTAAAAATGCTTATAAAACATAAACCAAACGTTGGAGGTGGTCATTTCTTCATGCGCAGTGATAAACTCGGCACTCTAAAGCACCCGAGAGCGTTTTTTTCGATGCCAACCTAACCAGAGTGACGGGAGCGGCACAATTCAGAAAAAGTGCTCAGCTCGCCGAGAAAATGCGATTTAAGCAATAAAATTAAAAATGCTTATAAAACATAAACCAAACGTTGGAGGTGGTCATTTCTTCATGCGCAGTGATAAACTCGGCACTCTAAAGCACCCGAGAGCGTTTTTTTCGATGCCAACCTAACCAGAGTGACGGGAGCGGCACAATTCAGAAAAAGTGCTCAGCTCGCCGAGAAAATGCGATTTAAGCAATAAAATTAAAAATGCTTATAAAACATAAACCAAACGTTGGAGGTGGTCATTTCTTCATGCGCAGTGATAAACTCGGCACTCTAAAGCACCCGAGAGCGTTTTTTTCGATGCCAACCTAACCAGAGTGACGGGAGCGGCACAATTCAGAAAAAGTGCTCAGCTCGCCGAGAAAATGCGATTTAAGCAATAAAATTAAAAATGCTTATAAAACATAAACCAAACGTTGTAAATGGTCATTTCTTATTACGCAGTAATAAACTCGGCACTCTAAAGCACCCGAGAGCGTTTTTTTCGATGCCAACCTAACCAGAGTGACGGGAGCGGCACAATTCAGAAAAAGCGCTCAGCTCGCCGAGAAAATGCGATTTAAGCAATAAAATTAAAAATGCTTATAAAACATAAACCAAACGTTGGAGGTGGTCTTTTCTTCATGTGCAGTGATAAACTCGGCACTCTAAAGCACCCGAGAGCGTTTTTTTCCATGCCAACCTAAACAGAGTGACGGGAGCGGCACAATTCAGAAAAAGTGCTCAGCTCGCCGAGAAAATGCGATTTAAGCAATAAAATTAAAAATGCTTATAAAACATAAACCAAACGTTGTAGATGGTCATTTCTTATTACGCAGTAATAAACTCGGCACTCTAAAGCACCCGAGAGCGTTTTTTTCCATGCCAACCTAACCAGAGTGACGGGAGCGGCACAATTCAGAAAAAGTGCTCAGCTCGCCGAGAAAATGCGATTTAAGCAATAAAATTAAAAATGCTTATAAAACATAAACCAAACGTTGGAGGTGGTCATTTCTTCATGCGCAGTGATAAACTCGGCACTCTAAAGCACCCGAGAGCGTTTTTTTCGATGCCAACCTAACCAGAGTGACGGGAGCGGCACAATTCAGAAAAAGTGCTCAGCTCGCCGAGAAAATGCGATTTAAGCAATAAAATTAAAAATGCTTATAAAACATAAACCAAACGTTGTAGATGGTCATTTCTTATTACGCAGTAATAAACTCGGCACTCTAAAGCACCCGAGAGCCTTTTTTTCCATGCCAACCTAACCAGAGTGACGGGAGCGGCACAATTCAGAAAAAGTGCTCAGCTCGCCGAGAAAATGCGATTTAAGCAATAAAATTAAAAATGCTTATAAAACATAAACCAAACGTTGGAGGTGGTCATTTCTTCATGCGCAGTGATAAACTCGGCACTCTAAAGCACCCGAGAGCGTTTTTTTCCATGCCAACCTAACCAGAGTGACGGGAGCGGCACAATTCAGAAAAAGTGCTCAGCTCGCCGAGAAAATGCGATTTAAGCAATAAAATTAAAAATGCTTATAAAACATAAACCAAACGTTGGAGGTGGTCATTTCTTCATGCGCAGTGATAAACTCGGCACTCTAAAGCACCCGAGAGCGTTTTTTTCCATGCCAACCTAACCAGAGTGACGGGAGCGGCACAATTCAGAAAAAGTGCTCAGCTCGCCGAGAAAATGCGATTTAAGCAAAAAAATTAAAAATGCTTATAAAACATAAACCAAACGTTGTAGATGGTCATTTCTTATTACGCAGTAATAAACTCGGCACTCTAAAGCACCCGAGAGCGTTTTTTTCCATGCCAACATAACCAGAGTGACGGGAGCGGCACAATTCAGAAAAAGTGCTCAGCTCGCCGAGAAAATGCGATTTAAGCAATAAAATTAAAAATGCTTATAAAACATAAACCAAACGTTGGAGGTGGTCATTTCTTCATGCGCAGTGATAAACTCGGCACTCTAAAGCACCCGAGAGCGTTTTATTCGATGCCAACCTAACCAGAGTGACGGGAGCGGCACAATTCAGAAAAAGCGCTCAGCTCGCCGAGAAAATGCGATTTAAGCAATAAAATTAAAAATGCTTATAAAACATAAACCAAACGTTGGAGGTGGTCATTTCTTCATGCGCGGTGATAAACTCGGCACTCTAAAGCACCCGAGAGCGTTTTTTTCCATGCCAACCTAACCAGAGTGACGGGAGCGGCACAATTCAGAAAAAGTGCTCAGCTCGCCGAGAAAATGCGATTTAAGCAATAAAATTAAAAATGCTTATAAAACATAAACCAAACGTTGGAGGTGGTCATTTCTTCATGCGCAGTGATAAACTCGGCACTCTAAAGCACCCAAGAGCGTTTTTTTCGATGCCAACCTAACCAGAGTGACGGGAGCGGCACAATTCAGAAAAAGTGCTCAGCTCGCCGAGTAAATGCGATTTAAGCAATAAAATTAAAAATGCTTATAAAACATAAACCAAACGTTGGAGGTGGTCATTTCTTCATGCGCAGTGATAAACTCGGCACTCTAAAGCACCCGAGAGCGTTTTTTTCGATGCCAACCTAACCAGAGTGACGGGAGCGGCACAATTCAGAAAAAGCGCTCAGCTCGCCGAGAAAATGCGATTTAAGCAATAAAATTAAAAATGCTTATAAAACATAAACCAAACGTTGGAGGTGGTCATTTCTTCATGCGCAGTGATAAACTCGGCACTCTATGCACCCGAGAGCGTTTTTTTCCATGCCAACCTAACCAGAGTGACGGGAGCGGCACAATTCAGAAAAAGCGCTCAGCTCGCCGAGAAAATGCGATTTAAGCAATAAAATTAAAAATGCTTATAAAACATAAACCAAACGTTGGAGGTGGTCATTTCTTCATGCACAGTGATAAACTCGGCACTCTAAAGCACCCGAGAGCGTTTTTTTCGATGCCAACCTAACCAGAGTGACGGGAGCGGCACAATTCAGAAAAAGTGCTCAGCTCGCCGAGAAAATGCGATTTAAGCAATAAAATTAAAAATGCTTATAAAACATAAACCAAACGTTGGAGGTGGTCATTTCTTCATGCGCAGTGATAAACTCGGCACTCTAAAGCACCCGAGAGCGTTTTTTTCGATGCCAACCTAACCAGAGTGACGGGAGCGGCACAATTCAGAAAAAGTGCTCAGCTCGCCGAGAAAATGCGATTTAAGCAATAAAATTAAAAATGCTTATAAAACATAAACCAAACGTTGGAGGTGGTCATTTCTTCATGCGCAGTGATAAACTCGGGACTCTAAAGCACCCGAGAGCGTTTTATTCGATGCCAACCTAACCAGAGTGACGGGAGCGGCACAATTCAGAAAAAGTGCTCAGCTCGCCGAGAAAATGCGATTTAAGCAATAAAATTAAAAATGCTTATAAAACATAAACCAAACGTTGGAGGTGGTCATTTCTTCATGCGCAGTGATAAACTCGGCACTCTAAAGCACCCGAGAGCGTTTTTTTCGATGCCAACCTAACCAGAGTGACGGGAGCGGCACAATTCAGAAAAAGCGCTCAGCTCGCCGAGAAAATGCGATTTAAGCAATAAAATTAAAAATGCTTATAAAACATAAACCAAACGTTGGAGGTGGTCATTTCTTCATGCGCAGTGATAAACTCGGCACTCTAAAGCACCCGAGAGCGTTTTTTTCGATGCCAACCTAACCAGAGTGACGGGAGCGGCACAATTCAGAAAAAGCGCTCAGCTCGCCGAGAAAATGCGATTTAAGCAATAAAATTAAAAATGCTTATAAAACATAAACCAAACGTTGGAGGTGGTCATTTCTTCATGCGCAGTGATAAACTCGGCACTCTAAAGCACCCGAGAGCGTTTTTTTCGATGCCAACCTAACCAGAGTGACGGGAGCGGCACAATTCAGAAAAAGTGCTCAGCTCGCCGAGAAAATGCGATTTAAGCAATAAAATTAAAAATGCTTATAAAACATAAACCAAACGTTGGAGGTGGTCATTTCTTCATGCGCAGTGATAAACTCGGCACTCTAAAGCACCCGAGAGCGTTTTTTTCGATGCCAACCTAACCAGAGTGACGGGAGCGGCACAATTCAGAAAAAGCGCTCAGCTCGCCGAGAAAATGCGATTTAAGCAATAAAATTAAAAATGCTTATAAAACATAAACCAAACGTTGGAGGTGGTCATTTCTTCATGCACAGTGATAAACTCGGCACTCTAAAGCACCCGAGAGCGTTTTTTTCGATGCCAACCTAACCAGAGTGACGGGAGCGGCACAATTCAGAAAAAGTGCTCAGCTCGCCGAGAAAATGCGATTTAAGCAATAAAATTAAAAATGCTTATAAAACATAAACCAAACGTTGGAGGTGGTCATTTCTTCATGCGCAGTGATAAACTCGGCACTCTAAAGCACCCGAGAGCGTTTTTTTCGATGCCAACCTAACCAGAGTGACGGGAGCGGCACAATTCAGAAAAAGCGCTCAGCTCGCCGAGAAAATGCGATTTAAGCAATAAAATTAAAAATGCTTATAAAACATAAACCAAACGTTGGAGGTGGTCATTTCTTCATGCGCAGTGATAAACTCGGCACTCTAAAGCACCCGAGAGCGTTTTTTTCCATGCCAACCTAACCAGAGTGACGGGAGCGGCACAATTCAGAAAAAGCGCTCAGCTCGCCGAGAAAATGCGATTTAAGCAATAAAATTAAAAATGCTTATAAAACATAAACCAAACGTTGGAGGTGGTCATTTCTTCATGCGCAGTGATAAACTCGGCACTCTAAAGCACCCGAGAGCGTTTTTTTCGATGCCAACCTAACCAGAGTGACGGGAGCGGCACAATTCAGAAAAAGTGCTCAGCTCGCCGAGAAAATGCGATTTAAGCAATAAAATTAAAAATGCTTATAAAACATAAACCAAACGTTGGAGGTGGTCATTTCTTCATGCGCAGTGATAAACTCGGCACTCTAAAGCACCCGAGAGCGTTTTTTTCGATGCCAACCTAACCAGAGTGACGGGAGCGGCACAATTCAGAAAAAGCGCTCAGCTCGCCGAGAAAATGCGATTTAAGCAATAAAATTAAAAATGCTTATAAAACATAAACCAAACGTTGGAGGTGGTCATTTCTTCATGCACAGTGATAAACTCGGCACTCTAAAGCACCCGAGAGCGTTTTTTTCGATGCCAACCTAACCAGAGTGACGGGAGCGGCACAATTCAGAAAAAGTGCTCAGCTCGCCGAGAAAATGCGATTTAAGCAATAAAATTAAAAATGCTTATAAAACATAAACCAAACGTTGGAGGTGGTCATTTCTTCATGCGCAGTGATAAACTCGGCACTCTAAAGCACCCGAGAGCGTTTTTTTCGATGCCAACCTAACCAGAGTGACGGGAGCGGCACAATTCAGAAAAAGCGCTCAGCTCGCCGAGAAAATGCGATTTAAGCAATAAAATTAAAAATGCTTATAAAACATAAACCAAACGTTGGAGGTGGTCATTTCTTCATGCGCAGTGATAAACTCGGCACTCTAAAGCACCCGAGAGCGTTTTTTTCCATGCCAACCTAACCAGAGTGACGGGAGCGGCACAATTCAGAAAAAGCGCTCAGCTCGCCGAGAAAATGCGATTTAAGCAATAAAATTAAAAATGCTTATAAAACATAAACCAAACGTTGGAGGTGGTCATTTCTTCATGCACAGTGATAAACTCGGCACTCTAAAGCACCCGAGAGCGTTTTTTTCGATGCCAACCTAACCAGAGTGACGGGAGCGGCACAATTCAGAAAAAGTGCTCAGCTCGCCGAGAAAATGCGATTTAAGCAATAAAATTAAAAATGCTTATAAAACATAAACCAAACGTTGGAGGTGGTCATTTCTTCATGCGCAGTGATAAACTCGGCACTCTAAAGCACCCGAGAGCGTTTTTTTCGATGCCAACCTAACCAGAGTGACGGGAGCGGCACAATTCAGAAAAAGTGCTCAGCTCGCCGAGAAAATGCGATTTAAGCAATAAAATTAAAAATGCTTATAAAACATAAACCAAACGTTGGAGGTGGTCATTTCTTCATGCGCAGTGATAAACTCGGGACTCTAAAGCACCCGAGAGCGTTTTATTCGATGCCAACCTAACCAGAGTGACGGGAGCGGCACAATTCAGAAAAAGTGCTCAGCTCGCCGAGAAAATGCGATTTAAGCAATAAAATTAAAAATGCTTATAAAACATAAACCAAACGTTGGAGGTGGTCATTTCTTCATGCGCAGTGATAAACTCGGCACTCTAAAGCACCCGAGAGCGTTTTTTTCGATGCCAACCTAACCAGAGTGACGGGAGCGGCACAATTCAGAAAAAGCGCTCAGCTCGCCGAGAAAATGCGATTTAAGCAATAAAATTAAAAATGCTTATAAAACATAAACCAAACGTTGGAGGTGGTCATTTCTTCATGCGCAGTGATAAACTCGGCACTCTAAAGCACCCGAGAGCGTTTTTTTCGATGCCAACCTAACCAGAGTGACGGGAGCGGCACAATTCAGAAAAAGCGCTCAGCTCGCCGAGAAAATGCGATTTAAGCAATAAAATTAAAAATGCTTATAAAACATAAACCAAACGTTGGAGGTGGTCATTTCTTCATGCGCAGTGATAAACTCGGCACTCTAAAGCACCCGAGAGCGTTTTTTTCGATGCCAACCTAACCAGAGTGACGGGAGCGGCACAATTCAGAAAAAGTGCTCAGCTCGCCGAGAAAATGCGATTTAAGCAATAAAATTAAAAATGCTTATAAAACATAAACCAAACGTTGGAGGTGGTCATTTCTTCATGCGCAGTGATAAACTCGGCACTCTAAAGCACCCGAGAGCGTTTTTTTCGATGCCAACCTAACCAGAGTGACGGGAGCGGCACAATTCAGAAAAAGCGCTCAGCTCGCCGAGAAAATGCGATTTAAGCAATAAAATTAAAAATGCTTATAAAACATAAACCAAACGTTGGAGGTGGTCATTTCTTCATGCACAGTGATAAACTCGGCACTCTAAAGCACCCGAGAGCGTTTTTTTCGATGCCAACCTAACCAGAGTGACGGGAGCGGCACAATTCAGAAAAAGTGCTCAGCTCGCCGAGAAAATGCGATTTAAGCAATAAAATTAAAAATGCTTATAAAACATAAACCAAACGTTGGAGGTGGTCATTTCTTCATGCGCAGTGATAAACTCGGCACTCTAAAGCACCCGAGAGCGTTTTTTTCGATGACAACCTAACCAGAGTGACGGGAGCGGCACAATTCAGAAAAAGTGCTCAGCTCGCCGAGAAAATGCGATTTAAGCAATAAAATTTAAAATGCTTATAAAACATAAACCAAACGTTGTAGATGGTCATTTCTTATTACCCAGTAATAAACTCGGCACTCTAAAGCACCCGAGAGCGTTTTTTTCCATGCCAACCTAACCAGAGTGACGGGAGCGGCACAATTCAGAAAAAGTGCTCAGCTCGCCGAGAAAATGCGATTTAAGCAATAAAATTAAAAATGCTTATAAAACATAAACCAAACGTTGGAGGTGGTCATTTCTTCATGCGCAGTGATAAACTCGGCACTCTAAAGCACCCAAGAGCGTTTTTTTTCGATGCCAACCTAACCAGAGTGACGGGAGCGGCACAATTCAGAAAAAGCGCTCAGCTCGCCGAGAAAATGCGATTTAAGCAATAAAATTAAAAATGCTTATAAAACATAAACCAAACGTTGGAGGTGGTCATTTCTTCATGCGCGGTGATAAACTCGGCACTCTAAAGCACCCGAGAGCGTTTTTTTCGATGCCAACCTAACCAGAGTGACGGGAGCGGCACAATTCAGAAAAAGCGCTCAGCTCGCCGAGAAAATGCGATTTAAGCAATAAAATTAAAAATGCTTATAAAACATAAACCAAACGTTGGAGGTGCTCATTTCTTCATGCGCAGTGATAAACTCGGCACTCTAAAGCACCCGAGAGCGTTTTTTTCCATGCCAACCTAAACAGAGTGACGGGAGCGGCACAATTCAGAAAAAGTGCTCAGCTCGCCGAGAAAATGCGATTTAAGCAATAAAATTAAAAATGCTTATAAAACATAAACCAAACGTTGTAGATGGTCATTTCTTATTACGCAGTAATAAACTCGGCACTCTAAAGCACCCGAGAGCGATTTTTTCCATGCCAACCTAACCAGAGTGACGGGAGCGGCACAATTCAGAAAAAGTGCTCAGCTCGCCGAGAAAATGCAATTTAAGCAATAAAATTAAAAATGCTTATAAAACATAAACCAAACGTTGGAGGTGGTCATTTCTTCATGCGCAGTGATAAACTCGGCACTCTAAAGCACCCGAGAGCGTTTTTTTCGATGCCAACCTAACCAGAGTGACGGGAGCGGCACAATTCAGAAAAAGTGCTCAGCTCGCCGAGAAAATGCGATTTAAGCAATAAAATTAAAAATGCTTATAAAACATAAACCAAACGTTGGAGGTGGCCATTTCTTCATGCGCAGTGATAAACTCGGCACTCTAAAGCACCCGAGAGCGTTTTTTTCCATGCCAACCTAACCAGAGTGACGGGAGCGGCACAATTCAGAAAAAGCGCTCAGCTCGCCGAGAAAATGCGATTTAAGCAATAAAATTAAAAATGCTTATAAAACATAAACCAAACGTTGGAGGTGGTCTTTTCTTCATGCGCAGTGATAAACTCGGCACTCTAAAGCACCCGAGAGCGTTTTTTTCCATGCCAACCTAAACAGAGTGACGGGAGCGGCACAATTCAGAAAAAGTGCTCAGCTCGCCGAGAAAATGCGATTTAAGCAATAAAATTAGAAATGCTTATAAAACATAAACCAAACGTTGGAGGTGGCCATTTCTTCATGCGCAGTGATAAACTCGGCACTCTAAAGCACCCGAGAGCGTTTTTTTCCATGCCAACCTAACCAGAGTGACGGGAGCGGCACAATTCAGAAAAAGTGCTCAGCTCGCCGAGAAAATGCGATTTAAGCAATAAAATTAAAAATGCTTATAAAACATAAACCAAACGTTGGAGGTGGCCATTTCTTCATGCGCAGTGATAAACTCGGCACTCTAAAGCACCCGAGAGCGTTTTTTTCCATGCCTAACCAGAGTGACGGGAGCGGCACAATTCAGAAAAAGTGCTCAGCTCGCCGAGAAAATGCGATTTAAGCAATTAAATTAAAAATGCTTATAAAACATAAACCAAACGTTGGAGGTGGTCATTTCTTCATGCGCAGTGATAAACTCGGCACTCTAAAGCACCCGAGAGCGTTTTTTTCCATGCCAACCTAACCAGAGTGACAGGAGCGGCACAATTCAGAAAAAGTGCTCAGCTCGCCGAGAAAATGCGATTTAAGCAATAAAATTAAAAATGCTTATAAAACATAAACCAAACGTTGGAGGTGGTCTTTTCTTCATGCGCAGTGATAAACTCGGCACTCTAAAGCACCCGAGAGCGTTTTTTTCCATGCCAACCTAAACAGAGTGACGGGAGCGGCACAATTCAGAAAAAGTGCTCAGCTCGCCGAGAAAATGCGATTTAAGCAATAAAATTAAAAATGCTTATAAAACATAAACCAAACGTTGTAGATGGTCATTTCTTATTACGCAGTAATAAACTCGGCACTCTAAAGCACCCGAGAGCGTTTTTTTCCATGCCAACCTAACCAGAGTGACGGGAGCGGCACAATTCAGAAAAAGTGCTCAGCTCGCCGAGAAAATGCGATTTAAGCAATAAAATTAAAAATGCTTATAAAACATAAACCAAACGTTGGAGGTGGTCATTTCTTCATGCACAGTGATAAACTCGGCACTCTAAAGCACCCGAGAGCGTTTTTTTCCATGCCAACCTAACCAGAGTGACGGGAGCGGCACAATTCAGAAAAAGTGCTCAGCTCGCCGAGAAAATGCGATTTAAGCAATAAAATTAAAAATGCTTATAAAACATAAACCAAACGTTGGAGGTGGTCATTTCTTCATGCGCAGTGATAAACTCGGCACTCTAAAGCACCCGAGAGCGTTTTTTTCGATGCCAACCTAACCAGAGTGACGGGAGCGGCACAATTCAGAAAAAGTGCTCAGCTCGCCGAGAAAATGCGATTTAAGCAATAAAATTAAAAATGCTTATAAAACATAAACCAAACGTTGGAGGTGGTCATTTCTTCATGCGCAGTGATAAACTCGGCACTCTAAAGCACCCGAGAGCGTTTTTTTCCATGCCAACCTAACCAGAGTGACGGGAGCGGCACAATTCAGAAAAAGTGCTCAGCTCGCCGAGAAAATGCGATTTAAGCAATAAAATTAAAAATGCTTATAAAACATAAACCAAACGTTGGAGGTGGTCATTTCTTCATGCGCAGTGATAAACTCGGCACTCTAAAGCACCCGAGAGCGTTTTTTTCCATGCCAACCTAACCAGAGTGACGGGAGCGGCACAATTCAGAAAAAGTGCTCAGCTCGCCGAGAAAATGCGATTTAAGCAATAAAATTAAAAATGCTTATAAAACATAAACCAAACGTTGTAGATGGTCATTTCTTATTACGCAGTAATAAACTCGGCACTCTAAAGCACCCGAGAGCGTTTTTTTCCATGCCAACCTAACCAGAGTGACGGGAGCGGCACAATTCAGAAAAAGTGCTCAGCTCGCCGAGAAAATGCGATTTAAGCAATAAAATTAAAAATGCTTATAAAACATAAACCAAACGTTGGAGGTGGTCATTTCTTCATGCGCAGTGATAAACTCGGCACTCTAAAGCACCCGAGAGCGTTTTATTCGATGCCAACCTAACCAGAGTGACGGGAGCGGCACAATTCAGAAAAAGTGCTCAGCTCGCCGAGAAAATGCGATTTAAGCAATAAAATTAAAAATGCTTATAAAACATAAACCAAACGTTGGAGGTGGTCATTTCTTCATGCGCAGTGATAAACTCGGCACTCTAAAGCACCCGAGAGCGTTTTTTTCCATGCCAACCTAACCAGAGTGACGGGAGCGGCACAATTCAGAAAAAGCGCTCAGCTCGCCGAGAAAATGCGATTTAAGCAATAAAATTAAAAATGCTTATAAAACATAAACCAAACGTTGGAGGTGGTCATTTCTTCATGCACAGTGATAAACTCGGCACTCTAAAGCACCCGAGAGCGTTTTTTTCGATGCCAACCTAACCAGAGTGACGGGAGCGGCACAATTCAGAAAAAGTGCTCAGCTCGCCGAGAAAATGCGATTTAAGCAATAAAATTAAAAATGCTTATAAAACATAAACCAAACGTTGGAGGTGGTCATTTCTTCATGCGCAGTGATAAACTCGGCACTCTAAAGCACCCGAGAGCGTTTTATTTGATGCCAACCTAACCAGAGTGACGGGAGCGGCACAATTCAGAAAAAGTGCTCAGCTCGCCGAGAAAATGCGATTTAAGCAATAAAATTAAAAATGCTTATAAAACATAAACCAAACGTTGGAGGTGGTCATTTCTTCATGCGCAGTGATAAACTCGGCACTCTAAAGCACCCGAGAGCGTTTTTTTCGATGCCAACCTAACCAGAGTGACGGGAGCGGCACAATTCAGAAAAAGCGCTCAGCTCGCCGAGAAAATGCGATTTAAGCAATAAAATTAAAAATGCTTATAAAACATAAACCAAACGTTGGAGGTGGTCATTTCTTCATGCACAGTGATAAACTCGGCACTCTAAAGCACCCGAGAGCGTTTTTTTCGATGCCAACCTAACCAGAGTGACGGGAGCGGCACAATTCAGAAAAAGTGCTCAGCTCGCCGAGAAAATGCGATTTAAGCAATAAAATTAAAAATGCTTATAAAACATAAACCAAACGTTGTAAATGGTCATTTCTTATTACGCAGTAATAAACTCGGCACTCTAAAGCACCCGAGAGCGTTTTTTCGATGCCAACCTAACCAGAGTGACGGGAGCGGCACAATACAGAAAAAGCGCTCAGCTCGCCGAGAAAATGCGATTTAAGCAATAAAATTAAAAATGCTTATAAAACATAAACCAAACGTTGGAGGTGGTCTTTTCTTCATGCGCAGTGATAAACTCGGCACTCTAAAGCACCCGAGAGCGTTTTTTTCCATGCCAACCTAAACAGAGTGACGGGAGCGGCACAATTCAGAAAAAGTGCTCAGCTCGCCGAGAAAATGCGATTTAAGCAATAAAATTAAAAATGCTTATAAAATATAAACCAAACGTTGTAGATGGTCATTTCTTATTACGCAGTAATAAACTCGGCACTCTAAAGCACCCGAGAGCGTTTTTTTCCATGCCAACCTAACCAGAGTGACGGGAGCGGCACAATTCAGAAAAAGTGCTCAGCTCGCCGAGAAAATGCGATTTAAGCAATAAAATTAAAAATGCTTATAAAACATAAACCAAACGTTGGAGGTGGTCATTTCTTCATGCGCAGTGATAAACTCGGCACTCTAAAGCACCCGAGAGCGTTTTTTTCGATGCCAACCTAACCAGAGTGACGGGAGCGGCACAATTCAGAAAAAGTGCTCAGCTCGCCGAGAAAATGCGATTTAAGCAATAAAATTAAAAATGCTTATAAAACATAAACCAAACGTTGGAGGTGGTCATTTCTTCATGCACAGTGATAAACTCGGCACTCTAAAGCACCCGAGAGCGTTTTTTTCCATGCCAACCTAACCAGAGTGACGGGAGCGGCACAATTCAGAAAAAGTGCTCAGCTCGCCGAGAAAATGCGATTTAAGCAATAAAATTAAAAATGCTTATAAAACATAAACCAAACGTTGGAGGTGGTCATTTCTTCATGCGCAGTGATAAACTCGGCACTCTAAAGCACCCGAGAGCGTTTTTTTCGATGACAACCTAACCAGAGTGACGGGAGCGGCACAATTCAGAAAAAGTGCTCAGCTCGCCGAGAAAATGCGATTTAAGCAATAAAATTTAAAATGCTTATAAAACATAAACCAAACGTTGTAGATGGTCATTTCTTATTACCCAGTAATAAACTCGGCACTCTAAAGCACCCGAGAGCGTTTTTTTCCATGCCAACCTAACCAGAGTGACGGGAGCGGCACAATTCAGAAAAAGTGCTCAGCTCGCCGAGAAAATGCGATTTAAGCAATAAAATTAAAAATGCTTATAAAACATAAACCAAACGTTGGAGGTGGTCATTTCTTCATGCGCAGTGATAAACTCGGCACTCTAAAGCACCCGAGAGCGTTTTTTTCGATGCCAACCTAACCAGAGTGACGGGAGCGGCACAATTCAGAAAAAGTGCTCAGCTCGCCGAGTAAATGCGATTTAAGCAATAAAATTAAAAATGCTTATAAAACATAAACCAAACGTTGGAGGTGGTCATTTCTTCATGCGCAGTGATAAACTCGGCACTCTAAAGCACCCGAGAGCGTTTTTTTCGATGCCAACCTAACCAGAGTGACGGGAGCGGCACAATTCAGAAAAAGCGCTCAGCTCGCCGAGAAAATGCGATTTAAGCAATAAAATTAAAAATGCTTATAAAACATAAACCAAACGTTGGAGGTGGTCATTTCTTCATGCGCAGTGATAAACTCGGCACTCTAAAGCACCCGAGAGCGTTTTTTTCCATGCCAACCTAACCAGAGTGACGGGAGCGGCACAATTCAGAAAAAGCGCTCAGCTCGCCGAGAAAATGCGATTTAAGCAATAAAATTAAAAATGCTTATAAAACATAAACCAAACGTTGGAGGTGGTCATTTCTTCATGCACAGTGATAAACTCGGCACTCTAAAGCACCCGAGAGCGTTTTTTTCGATGCCAACCTAACCAGAGTGACGGGAGCGGCACAATTCAGAAAAAGTGCTCAGCTCGCCGAGAAAATGCGATTTAAGCAATAAAATTAAAAATGCTTATAAAACATAAACCAAACGTTGGAGGTGGTCATTTCTTCATGCGCAGTGATAAACTCGGCACTCTAAAGCACCCGAGAGCGTTTTATTTGATGCCAACCTAACCAGAGTGACGGGAGCGGCACAATTCAGAAAAAGTGCTCAGCTCGCCGAGAAAATGCGATTTAAGCAATAAAATTAAAAATGCTTATAAAACATAAACCAAACGTTGGAGGTGGTCATTTCTTCATGCGCAGTGATAAACTCGGCACTCTAAAGCACCCGAGAGCGTTTTTTTCGATGCCAACCTAACCAGAGTGACGGGAGCGGCACAATTCAGAAAAAGCGCTCAGCTCGCCGAGAAAATGCGATTTAAGCAATAAAATTAAAAATGCTTATAAAACATAAACCAAACGTTGGAGGTGGTCATTTCTTCATGCACAGTGATAAACTCGGCACTCTAAAGCACCCGAGAGCGTTTTTTTCGATGCCAACCTAACCAGAGTGACGGGAGCGGCACAATTCAGAAAAAGTGCTCAGCTCGCCGAGAAAATGCGATTTAAGCAATAAAATTAAAAATGCTTATAAAACATAAACCAAACGTTGTAAATGGTCATTTCTTATTACGCAGTAATAAACTCGGCACTCTAAAGCACCCGAGAGCGTTTTTTCGATGCCAACCTAACCAGAGTGACGGGAGCGGCACAATACAGAAAAAGCGCTCAGCTCGCCGAGAAAATGCGATTTAAGCAATAAAATTAAAAATGCTTATAAAACATAAACCAAACGTTGGAGGTGGTCTTTTCTTCATGCGCAGTGATAAACTCGGCACTCTAAAGCACCCGAGAGCGTTTTTTTCCATGCCAACCTAAACAGAGTGACGGGAGCGGCACAATTCAGAAAAAGTGCTCAGCTCGCCGAGAAAATGCGATTTAAGCAATAAAATTAAAAATGCTTATAAAATATAAACCAAACGTTGTAGATGGTCATTTCTTATTACGCAGTAATAAACTCGGCACTCTAAAGCACCCGAGAGCGTTTTTTTCCATGCCAACCTAACCAGAGTGACGGGAGCGGCACAATTCAGAAAAAGTGCTCAGCTCGCCGAGAAAATGCGATTTAAGCAATAAAATTAAAAATGCTTATAAAACATAAACCAAACGTTGGAGGTGGTCATTTCTTCATGCGCAGTGATAAACTCGGCACTCTAAAGCACCCGAGAGCGTTTTTTTCGATGCCAACCTAACCAGAGTGACGGGAGCGGCACAATTCAGAAAAAGTGCTCAGCTCGCCGAGAAAATGCGATTTAAGCAATAAAATTAAAAATGCTTATAAAACATAAACCAAACGTTGGAGGTGGTCATTTCTTCATGCACAGTGATAAACTCGGCACTCTAAAGCACCCGAGAGCGTTTTTTTCCATGCCAACCTAACCAGAGTGACGGGAGCGGCACAATTCAGAAAAAGTGCTCAGCTCGCCGAGAAAATGCGATTTAAGCAATAAAATTAAAAATGCTTATAAAACATAAACCAAACGTTGGAGGTGGTCATTTCTTCATGCGCAGTGATAAACTCGGCACTCTAAAGCACCCGAGAGCGTTTTTTTCCATGCCAACCTAACCAGAGTGACGGGAGCGGCACAATTCAGAAAAAGTGCTCAGCTCGCCGAGAAAATGCGATTTAAGCAATAAAATTAAAAATGCTTATAAAACATAAACCAAACGTTGGAGGTGGTCATTTCTTCATGCACAGTGATAAACTCGGCACTCTAAAGCACCCGAGAGCGTTTTTATCGATGCCAACCTAACCAGAGTGACGGGAGCGGCACAATTCAGAAAAAGTGCTCAGCTCGCCGAGAAAATGCGATTTAAGCAATAAAATTAAAAATGCTTATAAAACCTAAACCAAACGTTGGAGGTGGTCATTTCTTCATGCGCAGTGATAAACTCGGCACTCTAAAGCACCCGAGAGCGTTTTTTTCCATGCCAACCTAAACAGAGTGACGGGAGCGGCACAATTCAGAAAAAGTGCTCAGCTCGCCGAGAAAATGCGATTTAAGCAATAAAATTAAAAATGCTTATAAAACATAAACCAAACGTTGTAGATGGTCATTTCTTATTACGCAGTAATAAACTCGGCACTCTAAAGCACCCGAGAGCGTTTTTTTCCATGCCAACCTAACCAGAGTGACGGGAGCGGCACAATTCAGAAAAAGTGCTCAGCTCGCCGAGAAAATGCGATTTAAGCAATAAAATTAAAAATGCTTATAAAACATAAACCAAACGTTGGAGGTGGTCATTTCTTCATGCGCAGTGATAAACTCGGCACTCTAAAGCACCCGAGAGCGTTTTTTTCGATGCCAACCTAACCAGAGTGACGGGAGCGGCACAATTCAGAAAAAGTGCTCAGCTCGCCGAGAAAATGCGATTTAAGCAATAAAATTAAAAATGCTTATAAAACATAAACCAAACGTTGGAGGTGGTCATTTCTTCATGCGCAGTGATAAACTCGGCACTCTAAAGCACCCGAGAGCGTTTTTTTCGATGCCAACCTAACCAGAGTGACGGGAGCGGCACAATTCAGAAAAAGTGCTCAGCTCACCGAGAAAATGCGATTTAAGCAATAAAATTAAAAATGCTTATAAAACATAAACCAAATGTTGGAGGTGGTCATTTCTTCATGCGCAGTGATAAACTCGGCACTCTAAAGCACCCGAGAGCGTTTTTTTCGATGCCAACCTAACCAGAGTGACGGGAGCGGCACAATTCAGAAAAAGTGCTCAGCTCGCCGAGAAAATGCGATTTAAGCAATAAAATTAAAAATGCTTATAAAACATAAACCAAACGTTGTAAATGGTCATTTCTTATTACGCAGTAATAAACTCGGCACTCTAAAGCACCCGAGAGCGTTTTTTTCGATGCCAACCTAACCAGAGTGACGGGAGCGGCACAATTCAGAAAAAGCGCTCAGCTCGCCGAGAAAATGCGATTTAAGCAATAAAATTAAAAATGCTTATAAAACATAAACCAAACGTTGGAGGTGGTCTTTTCTTCATGTGCAGTGATAAACTCGGCACTCTAAAGCACCCGAGAGCGTTTTTTTCCATGCCAACCTAAACAGAGTGACGGGAGCGGCACAATTCAGAAAAAGTGCTCAGCTCGCCGAGAAAATGCGATTTAAGCAATAAAATTAAAAATGCTTATAAAACATAAACCAAACGTTGTAGATGGTCATTTCTTATTACGCAGTAATAAACTCGGCACTCTAAAGCACCCGAGAGCGTTTTTTTCGATGCCAACCTAACCAGAGTGACGGGAGCGGCACAATTCAGAAAAAGTGCTCAGCTCGCCGAGAAAATGCGATTTAAGCAATAAAATTAAAAATGCTTATAAAACATAAACCAAACGTTGGAGGTGGTCATTTCTTCATGCGCAGTGATAAACTCGGCACTCTAAAGCACCCGAGAGCGTTTTTTTCGATGCCAACCTAACCAGAGTGACGGGAGCGGCACAATTCAGAAAAAGTGCTCAGCTCGCCGAGAAAATGCGATTTAAGCAATAAAATTAAAAATGCTTATAAAACATAAACCAAACGTTGTAGATGGTCATTTCTTATTACGCAGTAATAAACTCGGCACTCTAAAGCACCCGAGAGCCTTTTTTTCCATGCCAACCTAACCAGAGTGACGGGAGCGGCACAATTCAGAAAAAGTGCTCAGCTCGCCGAGAAAATGCGATTTAAGCAATAAAATTAAAAATGCTTATAAAACATAAACCAAACGTTGGAGGTGGTCATTTCTTCATGCGCAGTGATAAACTCGGCACTCTAAAGCACCCGAGAGCGTTTTTTTCCATGCCAACCTAACCAGAGTGACGGGAGCGGCACAATTCAGAAAAAGTGCTCAGCTCGCCGAGAAAATGCGATTTAAGCAATAAAATTAAAAATGCTTATAAAACATAAACCAAACGTTGGAGGTGGTCATTTCTTCATGCGCAGTGATAAACTCGGCACTCTAAAGCACCCGAGAGCGTTTTTTTCCATGCCAACCTAACCAGAGTGACGGGAGCGGCACAATTCAGAAAAAGTGCTCAGCTCGCCGAGAAAATGCGATTTAAGCAATAAAATTAAAAATGCTTATAAAACATAAACCAAACGTTGTAGATGGTCATTTCTTATTACGCAGTAATAAACTCGGCACTCTAAAGCACCCGAGAGCGTTTTTTTCCATGCCAACCTAACCAGAGTGACGGGAGCGGCACAATTCAGAAAAAGTGCTCAGCTCGCCGAGAAAATGCGATTTAAGCAATAAAATTAAAAATGCTTATAAAACATAAACCAAACGTTGGAGGTGGTCATTTCTTCATGCGCAGTGATAAACTCGGCACTCTAAAGCACCCGAGAGCGTTTTATTCGATGCCAACCTAACCAGAGTGACGGGAGCGGCACAATTCAGAAAAAGCGCTCAGCTCGCCGAGAAAATGCGATTTAAGCAATAAAATTAAAAATGCTTATAAAACATAAACCAAACGTTGGAGGTGGTCATTTCTTCATGCGCGGTGATAAACTCGGCACTCTAAAGCACCCGAGAGCGTTTTTTTCCATGCCAACCTAACCAGAGTGACGGGAGCGGCACAATTCAGAAAAAGTGCTCAGCTCGCCGAGAAAATGCGATTTAAGCAATAAAATTAAAAATGCTTATAAAACATAAACCAAACGTTGGAGGTGGTCATTTCTTCATGCGCAGTGATAAACTCGGCACTCTAAAGCACCCAAGAGCGTTTTTTTCGATGCCAACCTAACCAGAGTGACGGGAGCGGCACAATTCAGAAAAAGTGCTCAGCTCGCCGAGTAAATGCGATTTAAGCAATAAAATTAAAAATGCTTATAAAACATAAACCAAACGTTGGAGGTGGTCATTTCTTCATGCGCAGTGATAAACTCGGCACTCTAAAGCACCCGAGAGCGTTTTTTTCGATGCCAACCTAACCAGAGTGACGGGAGCGGCACAATTCAGAAAAAGCGCTCAGCTCGCCGAGAAAATGCGATTTAAGCAATAAAATTAAAAATGCTTATAAAACATAAACCAAACGTTGGAGGTGGTCATTTCTTCATGCGCAGTGATAAACTCGGCACTCTAAAGCACCCGAGAGCGTTTTTTTCCATGCCAACCTAACCAGAGTGACGGGAGCGGCACAATTCAGAAAAAGCGCTCAGCTCGCCGAGAAAATGCGATTTAAGCAATAAAATTAGAAATATTTATAAAACATAAACCAAACGTTGGAGGTGGTCATTTCTTCATGCACAGTGATAAACTCGGCACTCTAAAGCACCCGAGAGCGTTTTTTTCGATGCCAACCTAACCAGAGTGACGGGAGCGGCACAATTCAGAAAAAGTGCTCAGCTCGCCGAGAAAATGCGATTTAAGCAATAAAATTAAAAATGCTTATAAAACATAAACCAAACGTTGGAGGTGGTCATTTCTTCATGCGCAGTGATAAACTCGGCACTCTAAAGCACCCGAGAGCGTTTTTTTCGATGCCAACCTAACCAGAGTGACGGGAGCGGCACAATTCAGAAAAAGTGCTCAGCTCGCCGAGAAAATGCGATTTAAGCAATAAAATTAAAAATGCTTATAAAACATAAACCAAACGTTGGAGGTGGTCATTTCTTCATGCGCAGTGATAAACTCGGGACTCTAAAGCACCCGAGAGCGTTTTATTCGATGCCAACCTAACCAGAGTGACGGGAGCGGCACAATTCAGAAAAAGTGCTCAGCTCGCCGAGAAAATGCGATTTAAGCAATAAAATTAAAAATGCTTATAAAACATAAACCAAACGTTGGAGGTGGTCATTTCTTCATGCGCAGTGATAAACTCGGCACTCTAAAGCACCCGAGAGCGTTTTTTTCGATGCCAACCTAACCAGAGTGACGGGAGCGGCACAATTCAGAAAAAGCGCTCAGCTCGCCGAGAAAATGCGATTTAAGCAATAAAATTAAAAATGCTTATAAAACATAAACCAAACGTTGGAGGTGGTCATTTCTTCATGCGCAGTGATAAACTCGGCACTCTAAAGCACCCGAGAGCGTTTTTTTCGATGCCAACCTAACCAGAGTGACGGGAGCGGCACAATTCAGAAAAAGCGCTCAGCTCGCCGAGAAAATGCGATTTAAGCAATAAAATTAAAAATGCTTATAAAACATAAACCAAACGTTGGAGGTGGTCATTTCTTCATGCGCAGTGATAAACTCGGCACTCTAAAGCACCCGAGAGCGTTTTTTTCGATGCCAACCTAACCAGAGTGACGGGAGCGGCACAATTCAGAAAAAGTGCTCAGCTCGCCGAGAAAATGCGATTTAAGCAATAAAATTAAAAATGCTTATAAAACATAAACCAAACGTTGGAGGTGGTCATTTCTTCATGCGCAGTGATAAACTCGGCACTCTAAAGCACCCGAGAGCGTTTTTTTCGATGCCAACCTAACCAGAGTGACGGGAGCGGCACAATTCAGAAAAAGCGCTCAGCTCGCCGAGAAAATGCGATTTAAGCAATAAAATTAAAAATGCTTATAAAACATAAACCAAACGTTGGAGGTGGTCATTTCTTCATGCGCAGTGATAAACTCGGCACTCTAAAGCACCCGAGAGCGTTTTTTTCGATGCCAACCTAACCAGAGTGACGGGAGCGGCACAATTCAGAAAAAGCGCTCAGCTCGCCGAGAAAATGCGATTTAAGCAATAAAATTAAAAATGCTTATAAAACATAAACCAAACGTTGGAGGTGGTCATTTCTTCATGCGCAGTGATAAACTCGGCACTCTAAAGCACCCGAGAGCGTTTTTTTCCATGCCAACCTAACCAGAGTGACGGGAGCGGCACAATTCAGAAAAAGCGCTCAGCTCGCCGAGAAAATGCGATTTAAGCAATAAAATTAAAAATGCTTATAAAACATAAACCAAACGTTGGAGGTGGTCATTTCTTCATGCACAGTGATAAACTCGGCACTCTAAAGCACCCGAGAGCGTTTTTTTCGATGCCAACCTAACCAGAGTGACGGGAGCGGCACAATTCAGAAAAAGTGCTCAGCTCGCCGAGAAAATGCGATTTAAGCAATAAAATTAAAAATGCTTATAAAACATAAACCAAACGTTGGAGGTGGTCATTTCTTCATGCGCAGTGATAAACTCGGCACTCTAAAGCACCCGAGAGCGTTTTTTTCGATGCCAACCTAACCAGAGTGACGGGAGCGGCACAATTCAGAAAAAGTGCTCAGCTCGCCGAGAAAATGCGATTTAAGCAATAAAATTAAAAATGCTTATAAAACATAAACCAAACGTTGGAGGTGGTCATTTCTTCATGCGCAGTGATAAACTCGGGACTCTAAAGCACCCGAGAGCGTTTTATTCGATGCCAACCTAACCAGAGTGACGGGAGCGGCACAATTCAGAAAAAGTGCTCAGCTCGCCGAGAAAATGCGATTTAAGCAATAAAATTAAAAATGCTTATAAAACATAAACCAAACGTTGGAGGTGGTCATTTCTTCATGCGCAGTGATAAACTCGGCACTCTAAAGCACCCGAGAGCGTTTTTTTCGATGCCAACCTAACCAGAGTGACGGGAGCGGCACAATTCAGAAAAAGCGCTCAGCTCGCCGAGAAAATGCGATTTAAGCAATAAAATTAAAAATGCTTATAAAACATAAACCAAACGTTGGAGGTGGTCATTTCTTCATGCGCAGTGATAAACTCGGCACTCTAAAGCACCCGAGAGCGTTTTTTTCGATGCCAACCTAACCAGAGTGACGGGAGCGGCACAATTCAGAAAAAGCGCTCAGCTCGCCGAGAAAATGCGATTTAAGCAATAAAATTAAAAATGCTTATAAAACATAAACCAAACGTTGGAGGTGGTCATTTCTTCATGCGCAGTGATAAACTCGGCACTCTAAAGCACCCGAGAGCGTTTTTTTCGATGCCAACCTAACCAGAGTGACGGGAGCGGCACAATTCAGAAAAAGTGCTCAGCTCGCCGAGAAAATGCGATTTAAGCAATAAAATTAAAAATGCTTATAAAACATAAACCAAACGTTGGAGGTGGTCATTTCTTCATGCGCAGTGATAAACTCGGCACTCTAAAGCACCCGAGAGCGTTTTTTTCGATGCCAACCTAACCAGAGTGACGGGAGCGGCACAATTCAGAAAAAGCGCTCAGCTCGCCGAGAAAATGCGATTTAAGCAATAAAATTAAAAATGCTTATAAAACATAAACCAAACGTTGGAGGTGGTCATTTCTTCATGCACAGTGATAAACTCGGCACTCTAAAGCACCCGAGAGCGTTTTTTTCGATGCCAACCTAACCAGAGTGACGGGAGCGGCACAATTCAGAAAAAGTGCTCAGCTCGCCGAGAAAATGCGATTTAAGCAATAAAATTAAAAATGCTTATAAAACATAAACCAAACGTTGGAGGTGGTCATTTCTTCATGCGCAGTGATAAACTCGGCACTCTAAAGCACCCGAGAGCGTTTTTTTCGATGACAACCTAACCAGAGTGACGGGAGCGGCACAATTCAGAAAAAGTGCTCAGCTCGCCGAGAAAATGCGATTTAAGCAATAAAATTTAAAATGCTTATAAAACATAAACCAAACGTTGTAGATGGTCATTTCTTATTACCCAGTAATAAACTCGGCACTCTAAAGCACCCGAGAGCGTTTTTTTCCATGCCAACCTAACCAGAGTGACGGGAGCGGCACAATTCAGAAAAAGTGCTCAGCTCGCCGAGAAAATGCGATTTAAGCAATAAAATTAAAAATGCTTATAAAACATAAACCAAACGTTGGAGGTGGTCATTTCTTCATGCGCAGTGATAAACTCGGCACTCTAAAGCACCCAAGAGCGTTTTTTTTCGATGCCAACCTAACCAGAGTGACGGGAGCGGCACAATTCAGAAAAAGCGCTCAGCTCGCCGAGAAAATGCGATTTAAGCAATAAAATTAAAAATGCTTATAAAACATAAACCAAACGTTGGAGGTGGTCATTTCTTCATGCGCGGTGATAAACTCGGCACTCTAAAGCACCCGAGAGCGTTTTTTTCGATGCCAACCTAACCAGAGTGACGGGAGCGGCACAATTCAGAAAAAGTGCTCAGCTCGCCGAGAAAATGCGATTTAAGCAATAAAATTAAAAATGCTTATAAAACATAAACCAAACGTTGGAGGTGGTCATTTCTTCATGCGCAGTGATAAACTCGGCACTCTAAAGCACCCGAGAGCGTTTTTTTCGATGCCAACCTAACCAGAGTGACGGGAGCGGCACAATTCAGAAAAAGTGCTCAGCTCGCCGAGAAAATGCGATTTAAGCAATAAAATTAAAAATGCTTATAAAACATAAACCAAACGTTGGAGGTGGTCATTTCTTCATGCGCAGTGATAAACTCGGCACTCTAAAGCACCCGAGAGCGTTTTTTTCGATGCCAACCTAACCAGAGTGACGGGAGCGGCACAATTCAGAAAAAGCGCTCAGCTCGCCGAGAAAATGCGATTTAAGCAATAAAATTAAAAATGCTTATAAAACATAAACCAAACGTTGGAGGTGGTCATTTCTTCATGCGCAGTGATAAACTCGGCACTCTAAAGCACCCGAGAGCGTTTTTTTCCATGCCAACCTAAACAGAGTGACGGGAGCGGCACAATTCAGAAAAAGTGCTCAGCTCGCCGAGAAAATGCGATTTAAGCAATAAAATTAAAAATGCTTATAAAACATAAACCAAACGTTGTAGATGGTCATTTCTTATTACGCAGTAATAAACTCGGCACTCTAAAGCACCCGAGAGCGATTTTTTCCATGCCAACCTAACCAGAGTGACGGGAGCGGCACAATTCAGAAAAAGTGCTCAGCTCGCCGAGAAAATGCAATTTAAGCAATAAAATTAAAAATGCTTATAAAACATAAACCAAACGTTGGAGGTGGTCATTTCTTCATGCGCAGTGATAAACTCGGCACTCTAAAGCACCCGAGAGCGTTTTTTTCGATGCCAACCTAACCAGAGTGACGGGAGCGGCACAATTCAGAAAAAGTGCTCAGCTCGCCGAGAAAATGCGATTTAAGCAATAAAATTAAAAATGCTTATAAAACATAAACCAAACGTTGGAGGTGGCCATTTCTTCATGCGCAGTGATAAACTCGGCACTCTAAAGCACCCGAGAGCGTTTTTTTCCATGCCAACCTAACCAGAGTGACGGGAGCGGCACAATTCAGAAAAAGTGCTCAGCTCGCCGAGAAAATGCGATTTAAGCAATAAAATTAAAAATGCTTATAAAACATAAACCAAACGTTGGAGGTGGTCATTTCTTCATGCGCAGTGATAAACTCGGCACTCTAAAGCACCCGAGAGCGTTTTTTTCCATGCCAACCTAACCAGAGTGACGGGAGCGGCACAATTCAGAAAAAGTGCTCAGCTCGCCGAGAAAATGCGATTTAAGCAATAAAATTAGAAATGCTTATAAAACATAAACCAAACGTTGGAGGTGGCCATTTCTTCATGCGCAGTGATAAACTCGGCACTCTAAAGCACCCGAGAGCGTTTTTTTCCATGCCAACCTAACCAGAGTGACGGGAGCGGCACAATTCAGAAAAAGTGCTCAGCTCGCCGAGAAAATGCGATTTAAGCAATAAAATTAAAAATGCTTATAAAACATAAACCAAACGTTGGAGGTGGCCATTTCTTCATGCGCAGTGATAAACTCGGCACTCTAAAGCACCCGAGAGCGTTTTTTTCCATGCCTAACCAGAGTGACGGGAGCGGCACAATTCAGAAAAAGTGCTCAGCTCGCCGAGAAAATGCGATTTAAGCAATAAAATTAAAAATGCTTATAAAACATAAACCAAACGTTGGAGGTGGTCATTTCTTCATGCGCAGTGATAAACTCGGCACTCTAAAGCACCCGAGAGCGTTTTTTTCCATGCCAACCTAACCAGAGTGACAGGAGCGGCACAATTCAGAAAAAGTGCTCAGCTCGCCGAGAAAATGCGATTTAAGCAATAAAATTAAAAATGCTTATAAAACATAAACCAAACGTTGGAGGTGGTCTTTTCTTCATGCGCAGTGATAAACTCGGCACTCTAAAGCACCCGAGAGCGTTTTTTTCCATGCCAACCTAAACAGAGTGACGGGAGCGGCACAATTCAGAAAAAGTGCTCAGCTCGCCGAGAAAATGCGATTTAAGCAATAAAATTAAAAATGCTTATAAAACATAAACCAAACGTTGTAGATGGTCATTTCTTATTACGCAGTAATAAACTCGGCACTCTAAAGCACCCGAGAGCGTTTTTTTCCATGCCAACCTAACCAGAGTGACGGGAGCGGCACAATTCAGAAAAAGTGCTCAGCTCGCCGAGAAAATGCGATTTAAGCAATAAAATTAAAAATGCTTATAAAACATAAACCAAACGTTGGAGGTGGTCATTTCTTCATGCACAGTGATAAACTCGGCACTCTAAAGCACCCGAGAGCGTTTTTTTCCATGCCAACCTAACCAGAGTGACGGGAGCGGCACAATTCAGAAAAAGTGCTCAGCTCGCCGAGAAAATGCGATTTAAGCAATAAAATTAAAAATGCTTATAAAACATAAACCAAACGTTGGAGGTGGTCATTTCTTCATGCGCAGTGATAAACTCGGCACTCTAAAGCACCCGAGAGCGTTTTTTTCGATGCCAACCTAACCAGAGTGACGGGAGCGGCACAATTCAGAAAAAGTGCTCAGCTCGCCGAGAAAATGCGATTTAAGCAATAAAATTAAAAATGCTTATAAAACATAAACCAAACGTTGGAGGTGGTCATTTCTTCATGCGCAGTGATAAACTCGGCACTCTAAAGCACCCGAGAGCGTTTTTTTCCATGCCAACCTAACCAGAGTGACGGGAGCGGCACAATTCAGAAAAAGTGCTCAGCTCGCCGAGAAAATGCGATTTAAGCAATAAAATTAAAAATGCTTATAAAACATAAACCAAACGTTGGAGGTGGTCATTTCTTCATGCGCAGTGATAAACTCGGCACTCTAAAGCACCCGAGAGCGTTTTTTTCCATGCCAACCTAACCAGAGTGACGGGAGCGGCACAATTCAGAAAAAGTGCTCAGCTCGCCGAGAAAATGCGATTTAAGCAATAAAATTAAAAATGCTTATAAAACATAAACCAAACGTTGTAGATGGTCATTTCTTATTACGCAGTAATAAACTCGGCACTCTAAAGCACCCGAGAGCGTTTTTTTCCATGCCAACCTAACCAGAGTGACGGGAGCGGCACAATTCAGAAAAAGTGCTCAGCTCGCCGAGAAAATGCGATTTAAGCAATAAAATTAAAAATGCTTATAAAACATAAACCAAACGTTGGAGGTGGTCATTTCTTCATGCGCAGTGATAAACTCGGCACTCTAAAGCACCCGAGAGCGTTTTATTCGATGCCAACCTAACCAGAGTGACGGGAGCGGCACAATTCAGAAAAAGCGCTCAGCTCGCCGAGAAAATGCGATTTAAGCAATAAAATTAAAAATGCTTATAAAACATAAACCAAACGTTGGAGGTGGTCATTTCTTCATGCACAGTGATAAACTCGGCACTCTAAAGCACCCGAGAGCGTTTTTTTCGATGCCAACCTAACCAGAGTGACGGGAGCGGCACAATTCAGAAAAAGTGCTCAGCTCGCCGAGAAAATGCGATTTAAGCAATAAAATTAAAAATGCTTATAAAACATAAACCAAACGTTGGAGGTGGTCATTTCTTCATGCGCAGTGATAAACTCGGCACTCTAAAGCACCCGAGAGCGTTTTTTTCGATGCCAACCTAACCAGAGTGACGGGAGCGGCACAATTCAGAAAAAGCGCTCAGCTCGCCGAGAAAATGCGATTTAAGCAATAAAATTAAAAATGCTTATAAAACATAAACCAAACGTTGGAGGTGGTCATTTCTTCATGCGCAGTGATAAACTCGGCACTCTAAAGCACCCGAGAGCGTTTTTTTCCATGCCAACCTAACCAGAGTGACGGGAGCGGCACAATTCAGAAAAAGCGCTCAGCTCGCCGAGAAAATGCGATTTAAGCAATAAAATTAAAAATGCTTATAAAACATAAACCAAACGTTGGAGGTGGTCATTTCTTCATGCACAGTGATAAACTCGGCACTCTAAAGCACCCGAGAGTGTTTTTTTCGATGCCAACCTAACCAGAGTGACGGGAGCGGCACAATTCAGAAAAAGTGCTCAGCTCGCCGAGAAAATGCGATTTAAGCAATAAAATTAAAAATGCTTATAAAACATAAACCAAACGTTGGAGGTGGTCATTTCTTCATGCGCAGTGATAAACTCGGCACTCTAAAGCACCCGAGAGCGTTTTTTTCGATGCCAACCTAACCAGAGTGACGGGAGCGGCACAATTCAGAAAAAGTGCTCAGCTCGCCGAGAAAATGCGATTTAAGCAATAAAATTAAAAATGCTTATAAAACATAAACCAAACGTTGGAGGTGGTCATTTCTTCATGCGCAGTGATAAACTCGGGACTCTAAAGCACCCGAGAGCGTTTTATTCGATGCCAACCTAACCAGAGTGACGGGAGCGGCACAATTCAGAAAAAGTGCTCAGCTCGCCGAGAAAATGCGATTTAAGCAATAAAATTAAAAATGCTTATAAAACATAAACCAAACGTTGGAGGTGGTCATTTCTTCATGCGCAGTGATAAACTCGGCACTCTAAAGCACCCGAGAGCGTTTTTTTCGATGCCAACCTAACCAGAGTGACGGGAGCGGCACAATTCAGAAAAAGCGCTCAGCTCGCCGAGAAAATGCGATTTAAGCAATAAAATTAAAAATGCTTATAAAACATAAACCAAACGTTGGAGGTGGTCATTTCTTCATGCGCAGTGATAAACTCGGCACTCTAAAGCACCCGAGAGCGTTTTTTTCGATGCCAACCTAACCAGAGTGACGGGAGCGGCACAATTCAGAAAAAGCGCTCAGCTCGCCGAGAAAATGCGATTTAAGCAATAAAATTAAAAATGCTTATAAAACATAAACCAAACGTTGGAGGTGGTCATTTCTTCATGCGCAGTGATAAACTCGGCACTCTAAAGCACCCGAGAGCGTTTTTTTCGATGCCAACCTAACCAGAGTGACGGGAGCGGCACAATTCAGAAAAAGTGCTCAGCTCGCCGAGAAAATGCGATTTAAGCAATAAAATTAAAAATGCTTATAAAACATAAACCAAACGTTGGAGGTGGTCATTTCTTCATGCGCAGTGATAAACTCGGCACTCTAAAGCACCCGAGAGCGTTTTTTTCGATGCCAACCTAACCAGAGTGACGGGAGCGGCACAATTCAGAAAAAGCGCTCAGCTCGCCGAGAAAATGCGATTTAAGCAATAAAATTAAAAATGCTTATAAAACATAAACCAAACGTTGGAGGTGGTCATTTCTTCATGCACAGTGATAAACTCGGCACTCTAAAGCACCCGAGAGCGTTTTTTTCGATGCCAACCTAACCAGAGTGACGGGAGCGGCACAATTCAGAAAAAGTGCTCAGCTCGCCGAGAAAATGCGATTTAAGCAATAAAATTAAAAATGCTTATAAAACATAAACCAAACGTTGGAGGTGGTCATTTCTTCATGCGCAGTGATAAACTCGGCACTCTAAAGCACCCGAGAGCGTTTTTTTCGATGACAACCTAACCAGAGTGACGGGAGCGGCACAATTCAGAAAAAGTGCTCAGCTCGCCGAGAAAATGCGATTTAAGCAATAAAATTTAAAATGCTTATAAAACATAAACCAAACGTTGTAGATGGTCATTTCTTATTACCCAGTAATAAACTCGGCACTCTAAAGCACCCGAGAGCGTTTTTTTCCATGCCAACCTAACCAGAGTGACGGGAGCGGCACAATTCAGAAAAAGTGCTCAGCTCGCCGAGAAAATGCGATTTAAGCAATAAAATTAAAAATGCTTATAAAACATAAACCAAACGTTGGAGGTGGTCATTTCTTCATGCGCAGTGATAAACTCGGCACTCTAAAGCACCCAAGAGCGTTTTTTTTCGATGCCAACCTAACCAGAGTGACGGGAGCGGCACAATTCAGAAAAAGCGCTCAGCTCGCCGAGAAAATGCGATTTAAGCAATAAAATTAAAAATGCTTATAAAACATAAACCAAACGTTGGAGGTGGTCATTTCTTCATGCGCGGTGATAAACTCGGCACTCTAAAGCACCCGAGAGCGTTTTTTTCGATGCCAACCTAACCAGAGTGACGGGAGCGGCACAATTCAGAAAAAGTGCTCAGCTCGCCGAGAAAATGCGATTTAAGCAATAAAATTAAAAATGCTTATAAAACATAAACCAAACGTTGGAGGTGGTCATTTCTTCATGCGCAGTGATAAACTCGGCACTCTAAAGCACCCGAGAGCGTTTTTTTCGATGCCAACCTAACCAGAGTGACGGGAGCGGCACAATTCAGAAAAAGTGCTCAGCTCGCCGAGAAAATGCGATTTAAGCAATAAAATTAAAAATGCTTATAAAACATAAACCAAACGTTGGAGGTGGTCATTTCTTCATGCGCAGTGATAAACTCGGCACTCTAAAGCACCCGAGAGCGTTTTTTTCGATGCCAACCTAACCAGAGTGACGGGAGCGGCACAATTCAGAAAAAGCGCTCAGCTCGCCGAGAAAATGCGATTTAAGCAATAAAATTAAAAATGCTTATAAAACATAAACCAAACGTTGGAGGTGGTCATTTCTTCATGCGCAGTGATAAACTCGGCACTCTAAAGCACCCGAGAGCGTTTTTTTCCATGCCAACCTAAACAGAGTGACGGGAGCGGCACAATTCAGAAAAAGTGCTCAGCTCGCCGAGAAAATGCGATTTAAGCAATAAAATTAAAAATGCTTATAAAACATAAACCAAACGTTGTAGATGGTCATTTCTTATTACGCAGTAATAAACTCGGCACTCTAAAGCACCCGAGAGCGATTTTTTCCATGCCAACCTAACCAGAGTGACGGGAGCGGCACAATTCAGAAAAAGTGCTCAGCTCGCCGAGAAAATGCAATTTAAGCAATAAAATTAAAAATGCTTATAAAACATAAACCAAACGTTGGAGGTGGTCATTTCTTCATGCGCAGTGATAAACTCGGCACTCTAAAGCACCCGAGAGCGTTTTTTTCGATGCCAACCTAACCAGAGTGACGGGAGCGGCACAATTCAGAAAAAGTGCTCAGCTCGCCGAGAAAATGCGATTTAAGCAATAAAATTAAAAATGCTTATAAAACATAAACCAAACGTTGGAGGTGGCCATTTCTTCATGCGCAGTGATAAACTCGGCACTCTAAAGCACCCGAGAGCGTTTTTTTCCATGCCAACCTAACCAGAGTGACGGGAGCGGCACAATTCAGAAAAAGTGCTCAGCTCGCCGAGAAAATGCGATTTAAGCAATAAAATTAAAAATGCTTATAAAACATAAACCAAACGTTGGAGGTGGTCATTTCTTCATGCGCAGTGATAAACTCGGCACTCTAAAGCACCCGAGAGCGTTTTTTTCCATGCCAACCTAACCAGAGTGACGGGAGCGGCACAATTCAGAAAAAGTGCTCAGCTCGCCGAGAAAATGCGATTTAAGCAATAAAATTAAAAATGCTTATAAAACATAAACCAAACGTTGTAGATGGTCATTTCTTATTACGCAGTAATAAACTCGGCACTCTAAAGCACCCGAGAGCGTTTTTTTCCATGCCAACCTAACCAGAGTGACGGGAGCGGCACAATTCAGAAAAAGTGCTCAGCTCGCCGAGAAAATGCGATTTAAGCAATAAAATTAAAAATGCTTATAAAACATAAACCAAACGTTGGAGGTGGTCATTTCTTCATGCGCAGTGATAAACTCGGCACTCTAAAGCACCCGAGAGCGTTTTATTCGATGCCAACCTAACCAGAGTGACGGGAGCGGCACAATTCAGAAAAAGTGCTCAGCTCGCCGAGAAAATGCGATTTAAGCAATAAAATTAAAAATGCTTATAAAACATAAACCAAACGTTGGAGGTGGTCATTTCTTCATGCGCAGTGATAAACTCGGCACTCTAAAGCACCCGAGAGCGTTTTTTTCCATGCCAACCTAACCAGAGTGACGGGAGCGGCACAATTCAGAAAAAGTGCTCAGCTCGCCGAGAAAATGCGATTTAAGCAATAAAATTAAAAATGCTTATAAAACATAAACCAAACGTTGTAGATGGTCATTTCTTATTACGCAGTAATAAACTCGGCACTCTAAAGCACCCGAGAGCGTTTTTTTCCATGCCAACCTAACCAGAGTGACGGGAGCGGCACAATTCAGAAAAAGTGCTCAGCTCGCCGAGAAAATGCGATTTAAGCAATAAAATTAAAAATGCTTATAAAACATAAACCAAACGTTGGAGGTGGTCATTTCTTCATGCGCAGTGATAAACTCGGCACTCTAAAGCACCCGAGAGCGTTTTTTTCCATGCCAACCTAACCAGAGTGACGGGAGCGGCACAATTCAGAAAAAGCGCTCAGCTCGCCGAGAAAATGCGATTTAAGCAATAAAATTAAAAATGCTTATAAAACATAAACCAAACGTTGGAGGTGGTCATTTCTTCATGCGCGATGATAAACTCGGCACTCTAAAGAACCCGAGAGCGTTTTTTTCCATGCCAACCTAACCAGAGTGACGGGAGCGGCACAATTCAGAAAAAGTGCTCAGCTCGCCGAGAAAATGCGATTTAAGCAATAAAATTAAAAATGCTTATAAAACATAAACCAAACGTTGGAGGTGGTCATTTCTTAATGCGCAGTAATAAACTCGGCACTCTAAAGCACCCGAGAGCGTTTTTTTCGATACCAACCTAACCAGAGTGACGGGAGCGGCACAATTCAGAAAAAGTGCTCAGCTCGCCGAGAAAATGCGATTTAAGCAATAAAATTAAAAATGCTTATAAAACATAAACCAAACGTTGGAGGTGGTCATTTCTTCATGCGCAGTGATAAACTCGGCACTCTAAAGCACCCGAGAGCGTTTTTTTCGATGCCAACCTAACCAGAGTGACGGGAGCGGCACAATTCAGAAAAAGTGCTCAGCTCGCCGAGAAAATGCAATTTAAGCAATAAAATTTAAAATGCTTATAAAACATAAACCAAACGTTGTAGATGGTCATTTCTTATTACGCAGTAATAAACTCGGCACTCTAAAGCACCCGAGAGCGTTTTTTTCCATGCCAACCTAACCAGAGTGACGGGAGCGGCACAATTCAGAAAAAGTTCTCAGCTCGCCGAGAAAATGCGATTTAAGCAATAAAATTAAAAATGCTTATAAAACATAAACCAAACGTTGGAGGTGGTCATTTCTTCATGCGCAGTGATAAACTCGGCACTCTAAAGCACCCGAGAGCGTTTTTTTCCATGCCAACCTAACCAGAGTGACGGGAGCGGCACAATTCAGAAAAAGTGCTCAGCTCGCCGAGAAAATGCGATTTAAGCAATAAAATTAAAAATGCTTATAAAACATAAACCAAACGTTGGAGGTGGTCATTTCTTCATGCGCAGTGATAAACTCGGCACTCTAAAGCACCCGAGAGCGTTTTATTTGATGCCAACCTAACCAGAGTGACGGGAGCGGCACAATTCAGAAAAAGTGCTCAGCTCGCCGAGAAAATGCGATTTAAGCAATAAAATTAAAAATGCTTATAAAACATAAACCAAACGTTGGAGGTGGTCATTTCTTCATGCGCAGTGATAAACTCGGCACTCTAAAGCACCCGAGAGCGTTTTATTCGATGCCAACCTAACCAGAGTGACGGGAGCGGCACAATTCAGAAAAAGCGCTCAGCTCGCCGAGAAAATGCGATTTAAGCAATAAAATTAAAAATGCTTATAAAACATAAACCAAACGTTGGAGGTGGTCATTTCTTCATGCGCGGTGATAAACTCGGCACTCTAAAGCACCCGAGAGCGTTTTTTTCCATGCCAACCTAACCAGAGTGACGGGAGCGGCACAATTCAGAAAAAGTGCTCAGCTCGCCGAGAAAATGCGATTTAAGCAATAAAATTAAAAATGCTTATAAAACATAAACCAAACGTTGGAGGTGGTCATTTCTTCATGCGCAGTGATAAACTCGGCACTCTAAAGCACCCGAGAGCGTTTTTTTCGATGCCAACCTAACCAGAGTGACGGGAGCGGCACAATTCAGAAAAAGTGCTCAGCTCGCCGAGTAAATGCGATTTAAGCAATAAAATTAAAAATGCTTATAAAACATAAACCAAACGTTGGAGGTGGTCATTTCTTCATGCGCAGTGATAAACTCGGCACTCTAAAGCACCCGAGAGCGTTTTTTTCGATGCCAACCTAACCAGAGTGACGGGAGCGGCACAATTCAGAAAAAGCGCTCAGCTCGCCGAGAAAATGCGATTTAAGCAATAAAATTAAAAATGCTTATAAAACATAAACCAAACGTTGGAGGTGGTCATTTCTTCATGCGCAGTGATAAACTCGGCACTCTAAAGCACCCGAGAGCGTTTTTTTCCATGCCAACCTAACCAGAGTGACGGGAGCGGCACAATTCAGAAAAAGCGCTCAGCTCGCCGAGAAAATGCGATTTAAGCAATAAAATTAAAAATGCTTATAAAACATAAACCAAACGTTGGAGGTGGTCATTTCTTCATGCACAGTGATAAACTCGGCACTCTAAAGCACCCGAGAGCGTTTTTTTCGATGCCAACCTAACCAGAGTGACGGGAGCGGCACAATTCAGAAAAAGTGCTCAGCTCGCCGAGAAAATGCGATTTAAGCAATAAAATTAAAAATGCTTATAAAACATAAACCAAACGTTGGAGGTGGTCATTTCTTCATGCGCAGTGATAAACTCGGCACTCTAAAGCACCCGAGAGCGTTTTTTTCGATGCCAACCTAACCAGAGTGACGGGAGCGGCACAATTCAGAAAAAGTGCTCAGCTCGCCGAGAAAATGCGATTTAAGCAATAAAATTAAAAATGCTTATAAAACATAAACTAAACGTTGGAGGTGGTCATTTCTTCATGCGCAGTGATAAACTCGGGACTCTAAAGCACCCGAGAGCGTTTTATTCGATGCCAACCTAACCAGAGTGACGGGAGCGGCACAATTCAGAAAAAGTGCTCAGCTCGCCGAGAAAATGCGATTTAAGCAATAAAATTAAAAATGCTTATAAAACATAAACCAAACGTTGGAGGTGGTCATTTCTTCATGCGCAGTGATAAACTCGGCACTCTAAAGCACCCGAGAGCGTTTTTTTCGATGCCAACCTAACCAGAGTGACGGGAGCGGCACAATTCAGAAAAAGCGCTCAGCTCGCCGAGAAAATGCGATTTAAGCAATAAAATTAAAAATGCTTATAAAACATAAACCAAACGTTGGAGGTGGTCATTTCTTCATGCGCAGTGATAAACTCGGCACTCTAAAGCACCCGAGAGCGTTTTTTTCCATGCCAACCTAACCAGAGTGACGGGAGCGGCACAATTCAGAAAAAGCGCTCAGCTCGCCGAGAAAATGCGATTTAAGCAATAAAATTAAAAATGCTTATAAAACATAAACCAAACGTTGGAGGTGGTCATTTCTTCATGCACAGTGATAAACTCGGCACTCTAAAGCACCCGAGAGCGTTTTTTTCGATGCCAACCTAACCAGAGTGACGGGAGCGGCACAATTCAGAAAAAGTGCTCAGCTCGCCGAGAAAATGCGATTTAAGCAATAAAATTAAAAATGCTTATAAAACATAAACCAAACGTTGGAGGTGGTCATTTCTTCATGCGCAGTGATAAACTCGGCACTCTAAAGCACCCGAGAGCGTTTTTTTCGATGCTAACCTAACCAGAGTGACGGGAGCGGCACAATTCAGAAAAAGTGCTCAGCTCGCCGAGAAAATGCGATTTAAGCAATAAAATTAAAAATGCTTATAAAACATAAACCAAACGTTGGAGGTGGTCATTTCTTCATGCGCAGTGATAAACTCGGGACTCTAAAGCACCCGAGAGCGTTTTATTCGATGCCAACCTAACCAGAGTGACGGGAGCGGCACAATTCAGAAAAAGTGCTCAGCTCGCCGAGAAAATGCGATTTAAGCAATAAAATTAAAAATGCTTATAAAACATAAACCAAACGTTGGAGGTGGTCATTTCTTCATGCGCAGTGATAAACTCGGCACTCTAAAGCACCCGAGAGCGTTTTTTTCGATGCCAACCTAACCAGAGTGACGGGAGCGGCACAATTCAGAAAAAGCGCTCAGCTCGCCGAGAAAATGCAATTTAAGCAATAAAATTAAAAATGCTTATAAAACATAAACCAAACGTTGGAGGTGGTCATTTCTTCATGCGCAGTGATAAACTCGGCACTCTAAAGCACCCGAGAGCGTTTTTTTCGATGCCAACCTAACCAGAGTGACGGGAGCGGCACAATTCAGAAAAAGCGCTCAGCTCGCCGAGAAAATGCGATTTAAGCAATAAAATTAAAAATGCTTATAAAACATAAACCAAACGTTGGAGGTGGTCATTTCTTCATGCACAGTGATAAACTCGGCACTCTAAAGCACCCGAGAGCGTTTTTTTCGATGCCAACCTAACCAGAGTGACGGGAGCGGCACAATTCAGAAAAAGTGCTCAGCTCGCCGAGAAAATGCGATTTAAGCAATAAAATTAAAAATGCTTATAAAACATAAACCAAACGTTGTAAATGGTCATTTCTTATTACGCAGTAATAAACTCGGCACTCTAAAGCACCCGAGAGCGTTTTTTTCGATGCCAACCTAACCAGAGTGACGGGAGCGGCACAATTCAGAAAAAGCGCTCAGCTCGCCGAGAAAATGCGATTTAAGCAATAAAATTAAAAATGCTTATAAAACATAAACCAAACGTTGGAGGTGGTCTTTTCTTCACGTGCAGTGATAAACTCGGCACTCTAAAGCACCCGAGAGCGTTTTTTTCCATGCCAACCTAAACAGAGTGACGGGAGCGGCACAATTCAGAAAAAGTGCTCAGCTCGCCGAGAAAATGCGATTTAAGCAATAAAATTAAAAATGCTTATAAAACATAAACCAAACGTTGTAGATGGTCATTTCTTATTACGCAGTAATAAACTCGGCACTCTAAAGCACCCGAGAGCGTTTTTTTCCATGCCAACCTAACCAGAGTGACGGGAGCGGCACAATTCAGAAAAAGTGCTCAGCTCGCCGAGAAAATGCGATTTAAGCAATAAAATTAAAAATGCTTATAAAACATAAACCAAACGTTGGAGGTGGTCATTTCTTCATGCGCAGTGATAAACTCGGCACTCTAAAGCACCCGAGAGCGTTTTTTTCGATGCCAACCTAACCAGAGTGACGGGAGCGGCACAATTCAGAAAAAGTGCTCAGCTCGCCGAGAAAATGCGATTTAAGCAATAAAATTAAAAATGCTTATAAAACATAAACCAAACGTTGGAGGTGGTCATTTCTTCATGCGCAGTGATAAACTCGGCACTCTAAAGCACCCGAGAGCGTTTTTTTCGATGCCAACCTAACCAGAGTGACGGGAGCGGCACAATTCAGAAAAAGTGCTCAGCTCGCCGAGAAAATGCGATTTAAGCAATAAAATTAAAAATGCTTATAAAACATAAACCAAACGTTGGAGGTGGTCATTTCTTCATGCGCAGTGATAAACTCGGCACTCTAAAGCACCCGAGAGCGTTTTTTTCGATGCCAACCTAACCAGAGTGACGGGAGCGGCACAATTCAGAAAAAGTGCTCAGCTCGCCGAGAAAATGCGATTTAAGCAATAAAATTAAAAATGCTTATAAAACATAAACCAAACGTTGTAAATGGTCATTTCTTATTACGCAGTAATAAACTCGGCACTCTAAAGCACCCGAGAGCGTTTTTTTCGATGCCAACCTAACCAGAGTGACGGGAGCGGCACAATTCAGAAAAAGCGCTCAGCTCGCCGAGAAAATGCGATTTAAGCAATAAAATTAAAAATGCTTATAAAACATAAACCAAACGTTGGAGGTGGTCTTTTCTTCATGTGCAGTGATAAACTCGGCACTCTAAAGCACCCGAGAGCGTTTTTTTCCATGCCAACCTAAACAGAGTGACGGGAGCGGCACAATTCAGAAAAAGTGCTCAGCTCGCCGAGAAAATGCGATTTAAGCAATAAAATTAAAAATGCTTATAAAACATAAACCAAACGTTGTAGATGGTCATTTCTTATTACGCAGTAATAAACTCGGCACTCTAAAGCACCCGAGAGCGTTTTTTTCCATGCCAACCTAACCAGAGTGACGGGAGCGGCACAATTCAGAAAAAGTGCTCAGCTCGCCGAGAAAATGCGATTTAAGCAATAAAATTAAAAATGCTTATAAAACATAAACCAAACGTTGGAGGTGGTCATTTCTTCATGCGCAGTGATAAACTCGGCACTCTAAAGCACCCGAGAGCGTTTTTTTCGATGCCAACCTAACCAGAGTGACGGGAGCGGCACAATTCAGAAAAAGTGCTCAGCTCGCCGAGAAAATGCGATTTAAGCAATAAAATTAAAAATGCTTATAAAACATAAACCAAACGTTGGAGGTGGTCATTTCTTCATGCACAGTGATAAACTCGGCACTCTAAAGCACCCGAGAGCGTTTTTTTCCATGCCAACCTAACCAGAGTGACGGGAGCGGCACAATTCAGAAAAAGTGCTCAGCTCGCCGAGAAAATGCGATTTAAGCAATAAAATTAAAAATGCTTATAAAACATAAACCAAACGTTGGAGGTGGTCATTTCTTCATGCGCAGTGATAAACTCGGCACTCTAAAGCACCCGAGAGCGTTTTTTTCCATGCCAACCTAACCAGAGTGACGGGAGCGGCACAATTCAGAAAAAGTGCTCAGCTCGCCGAGAAAATGCGATTTAAGCAATAAAATTAAAAATGCTTATAAAACATAAACCAAACGTTGGAGGTGGTCATTTCTTCATGCACAGTGATAAACTCGGCACTCTAAAGCACCCGAGAGCGTTTTTTTCGATGCCAACCTAACCAGAGTGACGGGAGCGGCACAATTCAGAAAAAGTGCTCAGCTCGCCGAGAAAATGCGATTTAAGCAATAAAATTAAAAATGCTTATAAAACCTAAACCAAACGTTGGAGGTGGTCATTTCTTCATGCGCAGTGATAAACTCGGCACTCTAAAGCACCCGAGAGCGTTTTTTTGGATGCCAACCTAACCAGAGTGACGGGAGCGGCACAATTCAGAAAAAGTGCTCAGCTCGCCGAGAAAATGCGATTTAAGCAATAAAATTAAAAATGCTTATAAAACATAAACCAAACGTTGGAGGTGGTCATTTCTTCATGCGCAGTGATAAACTCGGCACTCTAAAGCACCCGAGAGCGTTTTATTCGATGCCAACCTAACCAGAGTGACGGGAGCGGCACAATTCAGAAAAAGTGCTCAGCTCGCCGAGAAAATGCGATTTAAGCAATAAAATTAAAAATGCTTATAAAACATAAACCAAACGTTGGAGGTGGTCATTTCTTCATGCGCAGTGATAAACTCGGCACTCTAAAGCACCCGAGAGCGTTTTTTTCGATGCCAACCTAACCAGAGTGACGGGAGCGGCACAATTCAGAAAAAGTGCTCAGCTCGCCGAGAAAATGCGATTTAAGCAATAAAATTAAAAATGCTTATAAAACATAAACCAAACGTTGGAGTTGGTCATTTCTTCATGCGCAGTGATAAACTCGGCACTCTAAAGCACCCGAGAGCGTTTTTTTCGATGCCAACCTAACCAGAGTGACGGGAGCGGCACAATTCAGAAAAAGTGCTCAGCTCGCCGAGAAAATGCGATTTAAGCAATAAAATTAAAAATGCTTATAAAACATAAACCAAACGTTGGAGGTGGTCATTTCTTCATGCGCAGTGATAAACTCGGCACTCTAAAGCACCCAAGAGCGTTTTTTTCGATGCCAACCTAACCAGAGTGACGGGAGCGGCACAATTCAGAAAAAGCGCTCAGCTCGCCGAGAAAATGCGATTTAAGCAATAAAATTAAAAATGCTTATAAAACATAAACCAAACGTTGGAGGTGGTCATTTCTTCATGCACAGTGATAAACTCGGCACTCTAAAGCACCCGAGAGCGTTTTTTTCGATGCCAACCTAACCAGAGTGACGGGAGCGGCACAATTCAGAAAAAGTGCTCAGCTCGCCGAGAAAATGCGATTTAAGCAATAAAATTAAAAATGCTTATAAAACATAAACCAAACGTTGTAGATGGTCATTTCTTATTACGCAGTAATAAACTCGGCACTCTAAAGCACCCGAGAGCGTTTTTTTCGATGCCAACCTAACCAGAGTGACGGGAGCGGCACAATTCAGAAAAAGCGCTCAGCTCGCCGAGAAAATGCGATTTAAGCAATAAAATTAAAAATGCTTATAAAACATAAACCAAACGTTGGAGGTGGTCATTTCTTCATGCACAGTGATAAACTCGGCACTCTAAAGCACCCGAGAGCGTTTTTTTCGATGCCAACCTAACCAGAGTGACGGGAGCGGCACAATTCAGAAAAAGTGCTCAGCTCGCCGAGAAAATGCGATTTAAGCAATAAAATTAAAAATGCTTATAAAACATAAACCAAACGTTGTAAATGGTCATTTCTTATTACGCAGTAATAAACTCGGCACTCTAAAGCACCCGAGAGCGTTTTTTTCGATGCCAACCTAACCAGAGTGACGGGAGCGGCACAATTCAGAAAAAGCGCTCAGCTCGCCGAGAAAATGCGATTTAAGCAATAAAATTAAAAATGCTTATAAAACATAAACCAAACGTTGGAGGTGGTCTTTTCTTCATGTGCAGTGATAAACTCGGCACTCTAAAGCACCCGAGAGCGTTTTTTTCCATGCCAACCTAAACAGAGTGACGGGAGCGGCACAATTCAGAAAAAGTGCTCAGCTCGCCGAGAAAATGCGATTTAAGCAATAAAATTAAAAATGCTTATAAAACATAAACCAAACGTTGTAGATGGTCATTTCTTATTACGCAGTAATAAACTCGGCACTCTAAAGCACCCGAGAGCGTTTTTTTCCATGCCAACCTAACCAGAGTGACGGGAGCGGCACAATTCAGAAAAAGTGCTCAGCTCGCCGAGAAAATGCGATTTAAGCAATAAAATTAAAAATGCTTATAAAACATAAACCAAACGTTGGAGGTGGTCATTTCTTCATGCGCAGTGATAAACTCGGCACTCTAAAGCACCCGAGAGCGTTTTTTTCGATGCCAACCTAACCAGAGTGACGGGAGCGGCACAATTCAGAAAAAGTGCTCAGCTCGCCGAGAAAATGCGATTTAAGCAATAAAATTAAAAATGCTTATAAAACATAAACCAAACGTTGGAGGTGGTCATTTCTTCATGCGCAGTGATAAACTCGGCACTCTAAAGCACCCAAGAGCGTTTTTTTCGATGCCAACCTAACCAGAGTGACGGGAGCGGCACAATTCAGAAAAAGCGCTCAGCTCGCCGAGAAAATGCGATTTAAGCAATAAAATTAAAAATGCTTATAAAACATAAACCAAACGTTGGAGGTGGTCATTTCTTCATGCACAGTGATAAACTCGGCACTCTAAAGCACCCGAGAGCGTTTTTTTCGATGCCAACCTAACCAGAGTGACGGGAGCGGCACAATTCAGAAAAAGTGCTCAGCTCGCCGAGAAAATGCGATTTAAGCAATAAAATTAAAAATGCTTATAAAACATAAACCAAACGTTGTAGATGGTCATTTCTTATTACGCAGTAATAAACTCGGCACTCTAAAGCACCCGAGAGCGTTTTTTTCGATGCCAACCTAACCAGAGTGACGGGAGCGGCACAATTCAGAAAAAGCGCTCAGCTCGCCGAGAAAATGCGATTTAAGCAATAAAATTAAAAATGCTTATAAAACATAAACCAAACGTTGGAGGTGGTCATTTCTTCATGCACAGTGATAAACTCGGCACTCTAAAGCACCCGAGAGCGTTTTTTTCGATGCCAACCTAACCAGAGTGACGGGAGCGGCACAATTCAGAAAAAGTGCTCAGCTCGCCGAGAAAATGCGATTTAAGCAATAAAATTAAAAATGCTTATAAAACATAAACCAAACGTTGTAAATGGTCATTTCTTATTACGCAGTAATAAACTCGGCACTCTAAAGCACCCGAGAGCGTTTTTTTCGATGCCAACCTAACCAGAGTGACGGGAGCGGCACAATTCAGAAAAAGCGCTCAGCTCGCCGAGAAAATGCGATTTAAGCAATAAAATTAAAAATGCTTATAAAACATAAACCAAACGTTGGAGGTGGTCTTTTCTTCATGTGCAGTGATAAACTCGGCACTCTAAAGCACCCGAGAGCGTTTTTTTCCATGCCAACCTAAACAGAGTGACGGGAGCGGCACAATTCAGAAAAAGTGCTCAGCTCGCCGAGAAAATGCGATTTAAGCAATAAAATTAAAAATGCTTATAAAACATAAACCAAACGTTGTAGATGGTCATTTCTTATTACGCAGTAATAAACTCGGCACTCTAAAGCACCCGAGAGCGTTTTTTTCCATGCCAACCTAACCAGAGTGACGGGAGCGGCACAATTCAGAAAAAGTGCTCAGCTCGCCGAGAAAATGCGATTTAAGCAATAAAATTAAAAATGCTTATAAAACATAAACCAAACGTTGGAGGTGGTCATTTCTTCATGCGCAGTGATAAACTCGGCACTCTAAAGCACCCGAGAGCGTTTTTTTCGATGCCAACCTAACCAGAGTGACGGGAGCGGCACAATTCAGAAAAAGTGCTCAGCTCGCCGAGAAAATGCGATTTAAGCAATAAAATTAAAAATGCTTATAAAACATAAACCAAACGTTGGAGGTGGTCATTTCTTCATGCGCAGTGATAAACTCGGCACTCTAAAGCACCCGAGAGCGTTTTTTTCGATGCCAACCTAACCAGAGTGACGGGAGCGGCACAATTCAGAAAAAGTGCTCAGCTCGCCGAGAAAATGCGATTTAAGCAATAAAATTAAAAATGCTTATAAAACATAAACCAAACGTTGGAGGTGGTCATTTCTTCATGCGCAGTGATAAACTCGGCACTCTAAAGCACCCGAGAGCGTTTTTTTCGATGCCAACCTAACCAGAGTGACGGGAGCGGCACAATTCAGAAAAAGTGCTCAGCTCGCCGAGAAAATGCGATTTAAGCAATAAAATTAAAAATGCTTATAAAACATAAACCAAACGTTGTAAATGGTCATTTCTTATTACGCAGTAATAAACTCGGCACTCTAAAGCACCCGAGAGCGTTTTTTTCGATGCCAACCTAACCAGAGTGACGGGAGCGGCACAATTCAGAAAAAGCGCTCAGCTCGCCGAGAAAATGCGATTTAAGCAATAAAATTAAAAATGCTTATAAAACATAAACCAAACGTTGGAGGTGGTCTTTTCTTCATGTGCAGTGATAAACTCGGCACTCTAAAGCACCCGAGAGCGTTTTTTTCCATGCCAACCTAAACAGAGTGACGGGAGCGGCACAATTCAGAAAAAGTGCTCAGCTCGCCGAGAAAATGCGATTTAAGCAATAAAATTAAAAATGCTTATAAAACATAAACAAACGTTGTAGATGGTCATTTCTTATTACGCAGTAATAAACTCGGCACTCTAAAGCACCCGAGAGCGTTTTTTTCCATGCCAACCTAACCAGAGTGACGGGAGCGGCACAATTCAGAAAAAGTGCTCAGCTCGCCGAGAAAATGCGATTTAAGCAATAAAATTAAAAATGCTTATAAAACATAAACCAAACGTTGGAGGTGGTCATTTCTTCATGCGCAGTGATAAACTCGGCACTCTAAAGCACCCGAGAGCGTTTTTTTCGATGCCAACCTAACCAGAGTGACGGGAGCGGCACAATTCAGAAAAAGTGCTCAGCTCGCCGAGTAAATGCGATTTAAGCAATAAAATTAAAAATGCTTATAAAACATAAACCAAACGTTGGAGGTGGTCATTTCTTCATGCGCAGTGATAAACTCGGCACTCTAAAGCACCCGAGAGCGTTTTTTTCGATGCCAACCTAACCAGAGTGACGGGAGCGGCACAATTCAGAAAAAGCGCTCAGCTCGCCGAGAAAATGCGATTTAAGCAATAAAATTAAAAATGCTTATAAAACATAAACCAAACGTTGGAGGTGGTCATTTCTTCATGCGCAGTGATAAACTCGGCACTCTAAAGCACCCGAGAGCGTTTTTTTCCATGCCAACCTAACCAGAGTGACGGGAGCGGCACAATTCAGAAAAAGCGCTCAGCTCGCCGAGAAAATGCGATTTAAGCAATAAAATTAAAAATGCTTATAAAACATAAACCAAACGTTGGAGGTGGTCATTTCTTCATGCACAGTGATAAACTCGGCACTCTAAAGCACCCGAGAGCGTTTTTTTCGATGCCAACCTAACCAGAGTGACGGGAGCGGCACAATTCAGAAAAAGTGCTCAGCTCGCCGAGAAAATGCGATTTAAGCAATAAAATTAAAAATGCTTATAAAACATAAACCAAACGTTGGAGGTGGTCATTTCTTCATGCGCAGTGATAAACTCGGCACTCTAAAGCACCCGAGAGCGTTTTTTTCGATGCCAACCTAACCAGAGTGACGGGAGCGGCACAATTCAGAAAAAGTGCTCAGCTCGCCGAGAAAATGCGATTTAAGCAATAAAATTAAAAATGCTTATAAAACATAAACCAAACGTTGGAGGTGGTCATTTCTTCATGCGCAGTGATAAACTCGGGACTCTAAAGCACCCGAGAGCGTTTTATTCGATGCCAACCTAACCAGAGTGACGGGAGCGGCACAATTCAGAAAAAGTGCTCAGCTCGCCGAGAAAATGCGATTTAAGCAATAAAATTAAAAATGCTTATAAAACATAAACCAAACGTTGGAGGTGGTCATTTCTTCATGCGCAGTGATAAACTCGGCACTCTAAAGCACCCGAGAGCGTTTTTTTCGATGCCAACCTAACCAGAGTGACGGGAGCGGCACAATTCAGAAAAAGCGCTCAGCTCGCCGAGAAAATGCGATTTAAGCAATAAAATTAAAAATGCTTATAAAACATAAACCAAACGTTGGAGGTGGTCATTTCTTCATGCGCAGTGATAAACTCGGCACTCTAAAGCACCCGAGAGCGTTTTTTTCGATGCCAACCTAACCAGAGTGACGGGAGCGGCACAATTCAGAAAAAGCGCTCAGCTCGCCGAGAAAATGCGATTTAAGCAATAAAATTAAAAATGCTTATAAAACATAAACCAAACGTTGGAGGTGGTCATTTCTTCATGCGCAGTGATAAACTCGGCACTCTAAAGCACCCGAGAGCGTTTTTTTCGATGCCAACCTAACCAGAGTGACGGGAGCGGCACAATTCAGAAAAAGTGCTCAGCTCGCCGAGAAAATGCGATTTAAGCAATAAAATTAAAAATGCTTATAAAACATAAACCAAACGTTGGAGGTGGTCATTTCTTCATGCGCAGTGATAAACTCGGCACTCTAAAGCACCCGAGAGCGTTTTTTTCGATGCCAACCTAACCAGAGTGACGGGAGCGGCACAATTCAGAAAAAGTGCTCAGCTCGCCGAGAAAATGCAATTTAAGCAATAAAATTTAAAATGCTTATAAAACATAAACCAAACGTTGTAGATGGTCATTTCTTATTACGCAGTAATAAACTCGGCACTCTAAAGCACCCGAGAGCGTTTTTTTCCATGCCAACCTAACCAGAGTGACGGGAGCGGCACAATTCAGAAAAAGTGCTCAGCTCGCCGAGAAAATGCGATTTAAGCAATAAAATTAAAAATGCTTATAAAACATAAACCAAACGTTGGAGGTGGTCATTTCTTCATGCGCAGTGATAAACTCGGCACTCTAAAGCACCCGAGAGCGTTTTTTTCCATGCCAACCTAACCAGAGTGACGGGAGCGGCACAATTCAGAAAAAGTGCTCAGCTCGCCGAGAAAATGCGATTTAAGCAATAAAATTAAAAATGCTTATAAAACATAAACCAAACGTTGGAGGTGGTCATTTCTTCATGCGCAGTGATAAACTCGGCACTCTAAAGCACCCGAGAGCGTTTTATTCGATGCCAACCTAACCAGAGTGACGGGAGCGGCACAATTCAGAAAAAGTGCTCAGCTCGCCGAGAAAATGCGATTTAAGCAATAAAATTAAAAATGCTTATAAAACATAAACCAAACGTTGGAGGTGGTCATTTCTTCATGCGCAGTGATAAACTCGGCACTCTAAAGCACCCGAGAGCGTTTTTTTCGATGCCAACCTAACCAGAGTGACGGGAGCGGCACAATTCAGAAAAAGTGCTCAGCTCGCCGAGAAAATGCGATTTAAGCAATAAAATTAAAAATGCTTATAAAACATAAACCAAACGTTGGAGTTGGTCATTTCTTCATGCGCAGTGATAAACTCGGCACTCTAAAGCACCCGAGAGCGTTTTTTTCGATGCCAACCTAACCAGAGTGACGGGAGCGGCACAATTCAGAAAAAGTGCTCAGCTCGCCGAGAAAATGCGATTTAAGCAATAAAATTAAAAATGCTTATAAAACATAAACCAAACGTTGGAGGTGGTCATTTCTTCATGCGCAGTGATAAACTCGGCACTCTAAAGCACCCAAGAGCGTTTTTTTCGATGCCAACCTAACCAGAGTGACGGGAGCGGCACAATTCAGAAAAAGCGCTCAGCTCGCCGAGAAAATGCGATTTAAGCAATAAAATTAAAAATGCTTATAAAACATAAACCAAACGTTGGAGGTGGTCATTTCTTCATGCACAGTGATAAACTCGGCACTCTAAAGCACCCGAGAGCGTTTTTTTCGATGCCAACCTAACCAGAGTGACGGGAGCGGCACAATTCAGAAAAAGTGCTCAGCTCGCCGAGAAAATGCGATTTAAGCAATAAAATTAAAAATGCTTATAAAACATAAACCAAACGTTGTAGATGGTCATTTCTTATTACGCAGTAATAAACTCGGCACTCTAAAGCACCCGAGAGCGTTTTTTTCGATGCCAACCTAACCAGAGTGACGGGAGCGGCACAATTCAGAAAAAGCGCTCAGCTCGCCGAGAAAATGCGATTTAAGCAATAAAATTAAAAATGCTTATAAAACATAAACCAAACGTTGGAGGTGGTCAATTCTTCATGCACAGTGATAAACTCGGCACTCTAAAGCACCCGAGAGCGTTTTTTTTCGATGCCAACCTAACCAGAGTGACGGGAGCGGCACAATTCAGAAAAAGTGCTCAGCTCGCCGAGAAAATGCGATTTAAGCAATAAAATTAAAAATGCTTATAAAACATAAACCAAACGTTGTAAATGGTCATTTCTTATTACGCAGTAATAAACTCGGCACTCTAAAGCACCCGAGAGCGTTTTTTTCGATGCCAACCTAACCAGAGTGACGGGAGCGGCACAATTCAGAAAAAGCGCTCAGCTCGCCGAGAAAATGCGATTTAAGCAATAAAATTAAAAATGCTTATAAAACATAAACCAAACGTTGGAGGTGGTCTTTTCTTCATGTGCAGTGATAAACTCGGCACTCTAAAGCACCCGAGAGCGTTTTTTTCCATGCCAACCTAAACAGAGTGACGGGAGCGGCACAATTCAGAAAAAGTGCTCAGCTCGCCGAGAAAATGCGATTTAAGCAATAAAATTAAAAATGCTTATAAAACATAAACCAAACGTTGTAGATGGTCATTTCTTATTACGCAGTAATAAACTCGGCACTCTAAAGCACCCGAGAGCGTTTTTTTCCATGCCAACCTAACCAGAGTGACGGGAGCGGCACAATTCAGAAAAAGTGCTCAGCTCGCCGAGAAAATGCGATTTAAGCAATAAAATTAAAAATGCTTATAAAACATAAACCAAACGTTGGAGGTGGTCATTTCTTCATGCGCAGTGATAAACTCGGCACTCTAAAGCACCCGAGAGCGTTTTTTTCGATGCCAACCTAACCAGAGTGACGGGAGCGGCACAATTCAGAAAAAGTGCTCAGCTCGCCGAGTAAATGCGATTTAAGCAATAAAATTAAAAATGCTTATAAAACATAAACCAAACGTTGGAGGTGGTCATTTCTTCATGCGCAGTGATAAACTCGGCACTCTAAAGCACCCGAGAGCGTTTTTTTCGATGCCAACCTAACCAGAGTGACGGGAGCGGCACAATTCAGAAAAAGTGCTCAGCTCGCCGAGAAAATGCGATTTAAGCAATAAAATTAAAAATACTTATAAAACATAAACCAAACGTTGGAGGTGGTCATTTCTTCATGCGCAGTGATAAACTCGGCACTCTAAAGCACCCGAGAGCGTTTTTTTCGATGCCAACCTAACCAGAGTGACGGGAGCGGCACAATTCAGAAAAAGCGCTCAGCTCGCCGAGAAAATGCGATTTAAGCAATAAAATTAAAAATGCTTATAAAACATAAACCAAACGTTGGAGGTGGTCATTTCTTCATGCGCAGTGATAAACTCGGCACTCTAAAGCACCCGAGAGCGTTTTTTTCGATGCCAACCTAACCAGAGTGACGGGAGCGGCACAATTCAGAAAAAGTGCTCAGCTCGCCGAGAAAATGCAATTTAAGCAATAAAATTTAAAATGCTTATAAAACATAAACCAAACGTTGTAGATGGTCATTTCTTATTACGCAGTAATAAACTCGGCACTCTAAAGCACCCGAGAGCGTTTTTTTCCATGCCAACCTAACCAGAGTGACGGGAGCGGCACAATTCAGAAAAAGTGCTCAGCTCGCCGAGAAAATGCGATTTAAGCAATAAAATTAAAAATGCTTATAAAACATAAACCAAACGTTGGAGGTGGTCATTTCTTCATGCGCAGTGATAAACTCGGCACTCTAAAGCACCCGAGAGCGTTTTTTTCCATGCCAACCTAACCAGAGTGACGGGAGCGGCACAATTCAGAAAAAGTGCTCAGCTCGCCGAGAAAATACGATTTAAGCAATAAAATTAAAAATGCTTATAAAACATAAACCAAACGTTGGAGGTGGTCATTTCTTCATGCGCAGTGATAAACTCGGCACTCTAAAGCACCCGAGAGCGTTTTATTCGATGCCAACCTAACCAGAGTGACGGGAGCGGCACAATTCAGAAAAAGTGCTCAGCTCGCCGAGAAAATGCGATTTAAGCAATAAAATTAAAAATGCTTATAAAACATAAACCAAACGTTGGAGGTGGTCATTTCTTCATGCGCAGTGATAAACTCGGCACTCTAAAGCACCCGAGAGCGTTTTTTTCGATGCCAACCTAACCAGAGTGACGGGAGCGGCACAATTCAGAAAAAGTGCTCAGCTCGCCGAGAAAATGCGATTTAAGCAATAAAATTAAAAATGCTTATAAAACATAAACCAAACGTTGGAGGTGGTCATTTCTTCATGCGCAGTGATAAACTCGGCACTCTAAAGCACCCGAGAGCGTTTTTTTCGATGCCAACCTAACCAGAGTGACGGGAGCGGCACAATTCAGAAAAAGTGCTCAGCTCGCCGAGTAAATGCGATTTAAGCAATAAAATTAAAAATGCTTATAAAACATAAACCAAACGTTGGAGGTGGTCATTTCTTCATGCGCAGTGATAAACTCGGCACTCTAAAGCACCCGAGAGCGTTTTTTTCCATGCCAACCTAACCAGAGTGACGGGAGCGGCACAATTCCGAAAAAGCGCTCAGCTCGCCGAGAAAATGCGATTTAAGCAATAAAATTAAAAATGCTTATAAAACATAAACCAAACGTTGGAGGTGGTCATTTCTTCATGCACAGTGATAAACTCGGCACTCTAAAGCACCCGAGAGCGTTTTTTTCGATGCCAACCTAACCAGAGTGACGGGAGCGGCACAATTCAGAAAAAGTGCTCAGCTCGCCGAGAAAATGCGATTTAAGCAATAAAATTAAAAATGCTTATAAAACATAAACCAAACGTTGGAGGTGGTCATTTCTTCATGCGCAGTGATAAACTCGGCACTCTAAAGCACCCGAGAGCGTTTTTTTCGATGCCAACCTAACCAGAGTGACGGGAGCGGCACAATTCAGAAAAAGCGCTCAGCTCGCCGAGAAAATGCGATTTAAGCAATAAAATTAAAAATGCTTATAAAACATAAACCAAACGTTGGAGGTGGTCATTTCTTCATGCGCAGTGATAAACTCGGCACTCTAAAGCACCCGAGAGCGTTTTTTTCGATGCCAACCTAACCAGAGTGACGGGAGCGGCACAATTCAGAAAAAGTGCTCAGCTCGCCGAGAAAATGCGATTTAAGCAATAAAATTAAAAATGCTTATAAAACATAAACCAAACGTTGGAGGTGGTCATTTCTTCATGCGCAGTGATAAACTCGGCACTCTAAAGCACCCGAGAGCGTTTTTTTCCATGCCAACCTAACCAGAGTGACGGGAGCGGCACAATTCAGAAAAAGTGCTCAGCTCGCCGAGAAAATGCGATTTAAGCAATAAAATTAAAAATGCTTATAAAACATAAACCAAACGTTGGAGGTGGTCATTTCTTCATGCGCAGTGATAAACTCGGCACTCTAAAGCACCCGAGAGCGTTTTTTTCCATGCCAACCTAACCAGAGTGACGGGAGCGGCACAATTCAGAAAAAGTGCTCAGCTCGCCGAGAAAATGCGATTTAAGCAATAAAATTAAAAATGCTTATAAAACATAAACCAAACGTTGGAGGTGGTCATTTCTTCATGCGCAGTGATAAACTCGGCACTCTAAAGCACCCGAGAGCGTTTTATTTGATGCCAACCTAACCAGAGTGACGGGAGCGGCACAATTCAGAAAAAGTGCTCAGCTCGCCGAGAAAATGCGATTTAAGCAATAAAATTAAAAATGCTTATAAAACATAAACCAAACGTTGGAGGTGGTCATTTCTTCATGCGCAGTGATAAACTCGGCACTCTAAAGCACCCGAGAGCGTTTTTTTCGATGCCAACCTAACCAGAGTGACGGGAGCGGCACAATTCAGAAAAAGCGCTCAGCTCGCCGAGAAAATGCGATTTAAGCAATAAAATTAAAAATGCTTATAAAACATAAACCAAACGTTGGAGGTGGTCATTTCTTCATGCACAGTGATAAACTCGGCACTCTAAAGCACCCGAGAGCGTTTTTTTCGATGCCAACCTAACCAGAGTGACGGGAGCGGCACAATTCAGAAAAAGTGCTCAGCTCGCCGAGAAAATGCGATTTAAGCAATAAAATTAAAAATGCTTATAAAACATAAACCAAACGTTGGAGGTGGTCATTTCTTCATGCGCAGTGATAAACTCGGCACTCTAAAGCACCCGAGAGCGTTTTTTTCGATGCCAACCTAACCAGAGTGACGGGAGCGGCACAATTCAGAAAAAGCGCTCAGCTCGCCGAGAAAATGCGATTTAAGCAATAAAATTAAAAATGCTTATAAAACATAAACCAAACGTTGGAGGTGGTCATTTCTTCATGCGCAGTGATAAACTCGGCACTCTAAAGCACCCGAGAGCGTTTTTTTCGATGCCAACCTAACCAGAGTGACGGGAGCGGCACAATTCAGAAAAAGTGCTCAGCTCGCCGAGAAAATGCGATTTAAGCAATAAAATTAAAAATGCTTATAAAACATAAACCAAACGTTGGAGGTGGTCATTTCTTCATGCGCAGTGATAAACTCGGCACTCTAAAGCACCCGAGAGCGTTTTTTTCCATGCCAACCTAACCAGAGTGACGGGAGCGGCACAATTCAGAAAAAGTGCTCAGCTCGCCGAGAAAATGCGATTTAAGCAATAAAATTAAAAATGCTTATAAAACATAAACCAAACGTTGGAGGTGGTCATTTCTTCATGCGCAGTGATAAACTCGGCACTCTAAAGCACCCGAGAGCGTTTTTTTCCATGCCAACCTAACCAGAGTGACGGGAGCGGCACAATTCAGAAAAAGTGCTCAGCTCGCCGAGAAAATGCGATTTAAGCAATAAAATTAAAAATGCTTATAAAACATAAACCAAACGTTGGAGGTGGTCATTTCTTCATGCGCAGTGATAAACTCGGCACTCTAAAGCACCCGAGAGCGTTTTATTTGATGCCAACCTAACCAGAGTGACGGGAGCGGCACAATTCAGAAAAAGTGCTCAGCTCGCCGAGAAAATGCGATTTAAGCAATAAAATTAAAAATGCTTATAAAACATAAACCAAACGTTGGAGGTGGTCATTTCTTCATGCGCAGTGATAAACTCGGCACTCTAAAGCACCCGAGAGCGTTTTTTTCGATGCCAACCTAACCAGAGTGACGGGAGCGGCACAATTCAGAAAAAGCGCTCAGCTCGCCGAGAAAATGCGATTTAAGCAATAAAATTAAAAATGCTTATAAAACATAAACCAAACGTTGGAGGTGGTCATTTCTTCATGCACAGTGATAAACTCGGCACTCTAAAGCACCCGAGAGCGTTTTTTTCGATGCCAACCTAACCAGAGTGACGGGAGCGGCACAATTCAGAAAAAGTGCTCAGCTCGCCGAGAAAATGCGATTTAAGCAATAAAATTAAAAATGCTTATAAAACATAAACCAAACGTTGTAAATGGTCATTTCTTATTACGCAGTAATAAACTCGGCACTCTAAAGCACCCGAGAGCGTTTTTTCGATGCCAACCTAACCAGAGTGACGGGAGCGGCACAATACAGAAAAAGCGCTCAGCTCGCCGAGAAAATGCGATTTAAGCAATAAAATTAAAAATGCTTATAAAACATAAACCAAACGTTGGAGGTGGTCTTTTCTTCATGCGCAGTGATAAACTCGGCACTCTAAAGCACCCGAGAGCGTTTTTTTCCATGCCAACCTAAACAGAGTGACGGGAGCGGCACAATTCAGAAAAAGTGCTCAGCTCGCCGAGAAAATGCGATTTAAGCAATAAAATTAAAAATGCTTATAAAATATAAACCAAACGTTGTAGATGGTCATTTCTTATTACGCAGTAATAAACTCGGCACTCTAAAGCACCCGAGAGCGTTTTTTTCCATGCCAACCTAACCAGAGTGACGGGAGCGGCACAATTCAGAAAAAGTGCTCAGCTCGCCGAGAAAATGCGATTTAAGCAACAAAATTAAAAATGCTTATAAAACATAAACCAAACGTTGGAGGTGGTCATTTCTTCATGCGCAGTGATAAACTCGGCACTCTAAAGCACCCGAGAGCGTTTTTTTCGATGCCAACCTAACCAGAGTGACGGGAGCGGCACAATTCAGAAAAAGTGCTCAGCTCGCCGAGAAAATGCGATTTAAGCAATAAAATTAAAAATGCTTATAAAACATAAACCAAACGTTGGAGGTGGTCATTTCTTCATGCACAGTGATAAACTCGGCACTCTAAAGCACCCGAGAGCGTTTTTTTCCATGCCAACCTAACCAGAGTGACGGGAGCGGCACAATTCAGAAAAAGTGCTCAGCTCGCCGAGAAAATGCGATTTAAGCAATAAAATTAAAAATGCTTATAAAACATAAACCAAACGTTGGAGGTGGTCATTTCTTCATGCGCAGTGATAAACTCGGCACTCTAAAGCACCCGAGAGCGTTTTTTTCCATGCCAACCTAACCAGAGTGACGGGAGCGGCACAATTCAGAAAAAGTGCTCAGCTCGCCGAGAAAATGCGATTTAAGCAATAAAATTAAAAATGCTTATAAAACATAAACCAAACGTTGGAGGTGGTCATTTCTTCATGCACAGTGATAAACTCGGCACTCTAAAGCACCCGAGAGCGTTTTTTTCGATGCCAACCTAACCAGAGTGACGGGAGCGGCACAATTCAGAAAAAGTGCTCAGCTCGCCGAGAAAATGCGATTTAAGCAATAAAATTAAAAATGCTTATAAAACCTAAACCAAACGTTGGAGGTGGTCATTTCTTCATGCGCAGTGATAAACTCGGCACTCTAAAGCACCCGAGAGCGTTTTTTTGGATGCCAACCTAACCAGAGTGACGGGAGCGGCACAATTCAGAAAAAGTGCTCAGCTCGCCGAGAAAATGCGATTTAAGCAATAAAATTAAAAATGCTTATAAAACATAAACCAAACGTTGGAGGTGGTCATTTCTTCATGCGCAGTGATAAACTCGGCACTCTAAAGCACCCGAGAGCGTTTTATTCGATGCCAACCTAACCAGAGTGACGGGAGCGGCACAATTCAGAAAAAGTGCTCAGCTCGCCGAGAAAATGTGATTTAAGCAATAAAATTAAAAATGCTTATAAAACATAAACCAAACGTTGGAGGTGGTCATTTCTTCATGCGCAGTGATAAACTCGGCACTCTAAAGCACCCGAGAGCGTTTTTTTCGATGCCAACCTAACCAGAGTGACGGGAGCGGCACAATTCAGAAAAAGTGCTCAGCTCGCCGAGAAAATGCGATTTAAGCAATAAAATTAAAAATGCTTATAAAACATAAACCAAACGTTGGAGTTGGTCATTTCTTCATGCGCAGTGATAAACTCGGCACTCTAAAGCACCCGAGAGCGTTTTTTTCGATGCCAACCTAACCAGAGTGACGGGAGCGGCACAATTCAGAAAAAGTGCTCAGCTCGCCGAGAAAATGCGATTTAAGCAATAAAATTAAAAATGCTTATAAAACATAAACCAAACGTTGGAGGTGGTCATTTCTTCATGCGCAGTGATAAACTCGGCACTCTAAAGCACCCAAGAGCGTTTTTTTCGATGCCAACCTAACCAGAGTGACGGGAGCGGCACAATTCAGAAAAAGCGCTCAGCTCGCCGAGAAAATGCGATTTAAGCAATAAAATTAAAAATGCTTATAAAACATAAACCAAACGTTGGAGGTGGTCATTTCTTCATGCACAGTGATAAACTCGGCACTCTAAAGCACCCGAGAGCGTTTTTTTCGATGCCAACCTAACCAGAGTGACGGGAGCGGCACAATTCAGAAAAAGTGCTCAGCTCGCCGAGAAAATGCGATTTAAGCAATAAAATTAAAAATGCTTATAAAACATAAACCAAACGTTGTAGATGGTCATTTCTTATTACGCAGTAATAAACTCGGCACTCTAAAGCACCCGAGAGCGTTTTTTTCGATGCCAACCTAACCAGAGTGACGGGAGCGGCACAATTCAGAAAAAGCGCTCAGCTCGCCGAGAAAATGCGATTTAAGCAATAAAATTAAAAATGCTTATAAAACATAAACCAAACGTTGGAGGTGGTCATTTCTTCATGCACAGTGATAAACTCGGCACTCTAAAGCACCCGAGAGCGTTTTTTTCGATGCCAACCTAACCAGAGTGACGGGAGCGGCACAATTCAGAAAAAGTGCTCAGCTCGCCGAGAAAATGCGATTTAAGCAATAAAATTAAAAATGCTTATAAAACATAAACCAAACGTTGTAAATGGTCATTTCTTATTACGCAGTAATAAACTCGGCACTCTAAAGCACCCGAGAGCGTTTTTTTCGATGCCAACCTAACCAGAGTGACGGGAGCGGCACAATTCAGAAAAAGCGCTCAGCTCGCCGAGAAAATGCGATTTAAGCAATAAAATTAAAAATGCTTATAAAACATAAACCAAACGTTGGAGGTGGTCTTTTCTTCATGTGCAGTGATAAACTCGGCACTCTAAAGCACCCGAGAGCGTTTTTTTCCATGCCAACCTAAACAGAGTGACGGGAGCGGCACAATTCAGAAAAAGTGCTCAGCTCGCCGAGAAAATGCGATTTAAGCAATAAAATTAAAAATGCTTATAAAACATAAACCAAACGTTGTAGATGGTCATTTCTTATTACGCAGTAATAAACTCGGCACTCTAAAGCACCCGAGAGCGTTTTTTTCCATGCCAACCTAACCAGAGTGACGGGAGCGGCACAATTCAGAAAAAGTGCTCAGCTCGCCGAGAAAATGCGATTTAAGCAATAAAATTAAAAATGCTTATAAAACATAAACCAAACGTTGGAGGTGGTCATTTCTTCATGCGCAGTGATAAACTCGGCACTCTAAAGCACCCGAGAGCGTTTTTTTCGATGCCAACCTAACCAGAGTGACGGGAGCGGCACAATTCAGAAAAAGTGCTCAGCTCGCCGAGAAAATGCGATTTAAGCAATAAAATTAAAAATGCTTATAAAACATAAACCAAACGTTGGAGGTGGTCATTTCTTCATGCGCAGTGATAAACTCGGCACTCTAAAGCACCCGAGAGCGTTTTTTTCGATGCCAACCTAACCAGAGTGACGGGAGCGGCACAATTCAGAAAAAGTGCTCAGCTCGCCGAGAAAATGCGATTTAAGCAATAAAATTAAAAATGCTTATAAAACATAAACCAAACGTTGGAGGTGGTCATTTCTTCATGCGCAGTGATAAACTCGGCACTCTAAAGCACCCGAGAGCGTTTTTTTCGATGCCAACCTAACCAGAGTGACGGGAGCGGCACAATTCAGAAAAAGTGCTCAGCTCGCCGAGAAAATGCGATTTAAGCAATAAAATTAAAAATGCTTATAAAACATAAACCAAACGTTGTAAATGGTCATTTCTTATTACGCAGTAATAAACTCGGCACTCTAAAGCACCCGAGAGCGTTTTTTTCGATGCCAACCTAACCAGAGTGACGGGAGCGGCACAATTCAGAAAAAGCGCTCAGCTCGCCGAGAAAATGCGATTTAAGCAATAAAATTAAAAATGCTTATAAAACATAAACCAAACGTTGGAGGTGGTCTTTTCTTCATGTGCAGTGATAAACTCGGCACTCTAAAGCACCCGAGAGCGTTTTTTTCCATGCCAACCTAAACAGAGTGACGGGAGCGGCACAATTCAGAAAAAGTGCTCAGCTCGCCGAGAAAATGCGATTTAAGCAATAAAATTAAAAATGCTTATAAAACATAAACCAAACGTTGTAGATGGTCATTTCTTATTACGCAGTAATAAACTCGGCACTCTAAAGCACCCGAGAGCGTTTTTTTCCATGCCAACCTAACCAGAGTGACGGGAGCGGCACAATTCAGAAAAAGTGCTCAGCTCGCCGAGAAAATGCGATTTAAGCAATAAAATTAAAAATGCTTATAAAACATAAACCAAACGTTGTAGATGGTCATTTCTTATTACGCAGTAATAAACTCGGCACTCTAAAGCACCCGAGAGCCTTTTTTTCCATGCCAACCTAACCAGAGTGACGGGAACGGCACAATTCAGAAAAAGTGCTCAGCTCGCCGAGAAAATGCGATTTAAGCAATAAAATTAAAAATGCTTATAAAACATAAACCAAACGTTGGAGGTGGTCATTTCTTCATGCGCAGTGATAAACTCGGCACTCTAAAGCACCCGAGAGCGTTTTTTTCCATGCCAACCTAACCAGAGTGACGGGAGCGGCACAATTCAGAAAAAGTGCTCAGCTCGCCGAGAAAATGCGATTTAAGCAATAAAATTAAAATGCTTATAAAACATAAACCAAACGTTGGAGGTGGTCATTTCTTCATGCGCAGTGATAAACTCGGCACTCTAAAGCACCCGAGAGCGTTTTTTTCCATGCCAACCTAACCAGAGTGACGGGAGCGGCACAATTCAGAAAAAGTGCTCAGCTCGCCGAGAAAATGCGATTTAAGCAATAAAATTAAAAATGCTTATAAAACATAAACCAAACGTTGTAGATGGTCATTTCTTATTACGCAGTAATAAACTCGGCACTCTAAAGCACCCGAGAGCGTTTTTTTCCATGCCAACCTAACCAGAGTGACGGGAGCGGCACAATTCAGAAAAAGTGCTCAGCTCGCCGAGAAAATGCGATTTAAGCAATAAAATTAAAAATGCTTATAAAACATAAACCAAACGTTGGAGGTGGTCATTTCTTCATGCGCAGTGATAAACTCGGCACTCTAAAGCACCCGAGAGCGTTTTATTCGATGCCAACCTAACCAGAGTGACGGGAGCGGCACAATTCAGAAAAAGCGCTCAGCTCGCCGAGAAAATGCGATTTAAGCAATAAAATTAAAAATGCTTATAAAACATAAACCAAACGTTGGAGGTGGTCATTTCTTCATGCGCGGTGATAAACTCGGCACTCTAAAGCACCCGAGAGCGTTTTTTTCCATGCCAACCTAACCAGAGTGACGGGAGCGGCACAATTCAGAAAAAGTGCTCAGCTCGCCGAGAAAATGCGATTTAAGCAATAAAATTAAAAATGCTTATAAAACATAAACCAAACGTTGGAGGTGGTCATTTCTTCATGCGCAGTGATAAACTCGGCACTCTAAAGCACCCAAGAGCGTTTTTTTCGATGCCAACCTAACCAGAGTGACGGGAGCGGCACAATTCAGAAAAAGTGCTCAGCTCGCCGAGTAAATGCGATTTAAGCAATAAAATTAAAAATGCTTATAAAACATAAACCAAACGTTGGAGGTGGTCATTTCTTCATGCGCAGTGATAAACTCGGCACTCTAAAGCACCCGAGAGCGTTTTTTTCGATGCCAACCTAACCAGAGTGACGGGAGCGGCACAATTCAGAAAAAGCGCTCAGCTCGCCGAGAAAATGCGATTTAAGCAATAAAATTAAAAATGCTTATAAAACATAAACCAAACGTTGGAGGTGGTCATTTCTTCATGCGCAGTGATAAACTCGGCACTCTAAAGCACCCGAGAGCGTTTTTTTCCATGCCAACCTAACCAGAGTGACGGGAGCGGCACAATTCAGAAAAAGCGCTCAGCTCGCCGAGAAAATGCGATTTAAGCAATAAAATTAAAAATGCTTATAAAACATAAACCAAACGTTGGAGGTGGTCATTTCTTCATGCACAGTGATAAACTCGGCACTCTAAAGCACCCGAGAGCGTTTTTTTCGATGCCAACCTAACCAGAGTGACGGGAGCGGCACAATTCAGAAAAAGTGCTCAGCTCGCCGAGAAAATGCGATTTAAGCAATAAAATTAAAAATGCTTATAAAACATAAACCAAACGTTGGAGGTGGTCATTTCTTCATGCGCAGTGATAAACTCGGCACTCTAAAGCACCCGAGAGCGTTTTTTTCGATGCCAACCTAACCAGAGTGACGGGAGCGGCACAATTCAGAAAAAGTGCTCAGCTCGCCGAGAAAATGCGATTTAAGCAATAAAATTAAAAATGCTTATAAAACATAAACCAAACGTTGGAGGTGGTCATTTCTTCATGCGCAGTGATAAACTCGGGACTCTAAAGCACCCGAGAGCGTTTTATTCGATGCCAACCTAACCAGAGTGACGGGAGCGGCACAATTCAGAAAAAGTGCTCAGCTCGCCGAGAAAATGCGATTTAAGCAATAAAATTAAAAATGCTTATAAAACATAAACCAAACGTTGGAGGTGGTCATTTCTTCATGCGCGGTGATAAACTCGGCACTCTAAAGCACCCGAGAGCGTTTTTTTCGATGCCAACCTAACCAGAGTGACGGGAGCGGCACAATTCAGAAAAAGTGCTCAGCTCGCCGAGAAAATGCGATTTAAGCAATAAAATTAAAAATGCTTATAAAACATAAACCAAACGTTGGAGGTGGTCATTTCTTCATGCGCAGTGATAAACTCGGCACTCTAAAGCACCCGAGAGCGTTTTTTTCGATGCCAACCTAACCAGAGTGACGGGAGCGGCACAATTCAGAAAAAGTGCTCAGCTCGCCGAGAAAATGCGATTTAAGCAATAAAATTAAAAATGCTTATAAAACATAAACCAAACGTTGGAGGTGGTCATTTCTTCATGCGCAGTGATAAACTCGGCACTCTAAAGCACCCGAGAGCGTTTTTTTCGATGCCAACCTAACCAGAGTGACGGGAGCGGCACAATTCAGAAAAAGCGCTCAGCTCGCCGAGAAAATGCGATTTAAGCAATAAAATTAAAAATGCTTATAAAACATAAACCAAACGTTGGAGGTGGTCATTTCTTCATGCGCAGTGATAAACTCGGCACTCTAAAGCACCCGAGAGCGTTTTTTTCCATGCCAACCTAAACAGAGTGACGGGAGCGGCACAATTCAGAAAAAGTGCTCAGCTCGCCGAGAAAATGCGATTTAAGCAATAAAATTAAAAATGCTTATAAAACATAAACCAAACGTTGTAGATGGTCATTTCTTATTACGCAGTAATAAACTCGGCACTCTAAAGCACCCGAGAGCGATTTTTTCCATGCCAACCTAACCAGAGTGACGGGAGCGGCACAATTCAGAAAAAGTGCTCAGCTCGCCGAGAAAATGCAATTTAAGCAATAAAATTAAAAATGCTTATAAAACATAAACCAAACGTTGGAGGTGGTCATTTCTTCATGCGCAGTGATAAACTCGGCACTCTAAAGCACCCGAGAGCGTTTTTTTCGATGCCAACCTAACCAGAGTGACGGGAGCGGCACAATTCAGAAAAAGTGCTCAGCTCGCCGAGAAAATGCGATTTAAGCAATAAAATTAAAAATGCTTATAAAACATAAACCAAACGTTGGAGGTGGCCATTTCTTCATGCGCAGTGATAAACTCGGCACTCTAAAGCACCCGAGAGCGTTTTTTTCCATGCCAACCTAACCAGAGTGACGGGAGCGGCACAATTCAGAAAAAGTGCTCAGCTCGCCGAGAAAATGCGATTTAAGCAATAAAATTAAAAATGCTTATAAAACATAAACCAAACGTTGGAGGTGGTCATTTCTTCATGCGCAGTGATAAACTCGGCACTCTAAAGCACCCGAGAGCGTTTTTTTCCATGCCAACCTAACCAGAGTGACGGGAGCGGCACAATTCAGAAAAAGTGCTCAGCTCGCCGAGAAAATGCGATTTAAGCAATAAAATTAAAAATGCTTATAAAACATAAACCAAACGTTGTAGATGGTCATTTCTTATTACGCAGTAATAAACTCGGCACTCTAAAGCACCCGAGAGCGTTTTTTTCCATGCCAACCTAACCAGAGTGACGGGAGCGGCACAATTCAGAAAAAGTGCTCAGCTCGCCGAGAAAATGCGATTTAAGCAATAAAATTAAAAATGCTTATAAAACATAAACCAAACGTTGGAGGTGGTCATTTCTTCATGCGCAGTGATAAACTCGGCACTCTAAAGCACCCGAGAGCGTTTTATTCGATGCCAACCTAACCAGAGTGACGGGAGCGGCACAATTCAGAAAAAGCGCTCAGCTCGCCGAGAAAATGCGATTTAAGCAATAAAATTAAAAATGCTTATAAAACATAAACCAAACGTTGGAGGTGGTCATTTCTTCATGCGCGGTGATAAACTCGGCACTCTAAAGAACCCGAGAGCGTTTTTTTCCATGCCAACCTAACCAGAGTGACGGGAGCGGCACAATTCAGAAAAAGTGCTCAGCTCGCCGAGAAAATGCGATTTAAGCAATAAAATTAAAAATGCTTATAAAACATAAACCAAACGTTGGAGGTGGTCATTTCTTAATGCGCAGTAATAAACTCGGCACTCTAAAGCACCCGAGAGCGTTTTTTTCGATACCAACCTAACCAGAGTGACGGGAGCGGCACAATTCAGAAAAAGTGCTCAGCTCGCCGAGAAAATGCGATTTAAGCAATAAAATTAAAAATGCTTATAAAACATAAACCAAACGTTGGAGGTGGTCATTTCTTCATGCGCAGTGATAAACTCGGCACTCTAAAGCACCCGAGAGCGTTTTTTTCGATGCCAACCTAACCAGAGTGACGGGAGCGGCACAATTCAGAAAAAGTGCTCAGCTCGCCGAGAAAATGCAATTTAAGCAATAAAATTTAAAATGCTTATAAAACATAAACCAAACGTTGTAGATGGTCATTTCTTATTACGCAGTAATAAACTCGGCACTCTAAAGCACCCGAGAGCGTTTTTTTCCATGCCAACCTAACCAGAGTGACGGGAGCGGCACAATTCAGAAAAAGTGCTCAGCTCGCCGAGAAAATGCGATTTAAGCAATAAAATTAAAAATGCTTATAAAACATAAACCAAACGTTGGAGGTGGTCATTTCTTCATGCGCAGTGATAAACTCGGCACTCTAAAGCACCCGAGAGCGTTTTTTTCCATGCCAACCTAACCAGAGTGACGGGAGCGGCACAATTCAGAAAAAGTGCTCAGCTCGCCGAGAAAATGCGATTTAAGCAATAAAATTAAAAATGCTTATAAAACATAAACCAAACGTTGGAGGTGGTCATTTCTTCATGCGCAGTGATAAACTCGGCACTCTAAAGCACCCGAGAGCGTTTTATTTGATGCCAACCTAACCAGAGTGACGGGAGCGGCACAATTCAGAAAAAGTGCTCAGCTCGCCGAGAAAATGCGATTTAAGCAATAAAATTAAAAATGCTTATAAAACATAAACCAAACGTTGGAGGTGGTCATTTCTTCATGCGCAGTGATAAACTCGGCACTCTAAAGCACCCGAGAGCGTTTTATTCGATGCCAACCTAACCAGAGTGACGGGAGCGGCACAATTCAGAAAAAGCGCTCAGCTCGCCGAGAAAATGCGATTTAAGCAATAAAATTAAAAATGCTTATAAAACATAAACCAAACGTTGGAGGTGGTCATTTCTTCATGCGCGGTGATAAACTCGGCACTCTAAAGCACCCGAGAGCGTTTTTTTCCATGCCAACCTAACCAGAGTGACGGGAGCGGCACAATTCAGAAAAAGTGCTCAGCTCGCCGAGAAAATGCGATTTAAGCAATAAAATTAAAAATGCTTATAAAACATAAACCAAACGTTGGAGGTGGTCATTTCTTCATGCGCAGTGATAAACTCGGCACTCTAAAGCACCCGAGAGCGTTTTTTTCGATGCCAACCTAACCAGAGTGACGGGAGCGGCACAATTCAGAAAAAGTGCTCAGCTCGCCGAGTAAATGCGATTTAAGCAATAAAATTAAAAATGCTTATAAAACATAAACCAAACGTTGGAGGTGGTCATTTCTTCATGCGCAGTGATAAACTCGGCACTCTAAAGCACCCGAGAGCGTTTTTTTCGATGCCAACCTAACCAGAGTGACGGGAGCGGCACAATTCAGAAAAAGCGCTCAGCTCGCCGAGAAAATGCGATTTAAGCAATAAAATTAAAAATGCTTATAAAACATAAACCAAACGTTGGAGGTGGTCATTTCTTCATGCGCAGTGATAAACTCGGCACTCTAAAGCACCCGAGAGCGTTTTTTTCCATGCCAACCTAACCAGAGTGACGGGAGCGGCACAATTCAGAAAAAGCGCTCAGCTCGCCGAGAAAATGCGATTTAAGCAATAAAATTAAAAATGCTTATAAAACATAAACCAAACGTTGGAGGTGGTCATTTCTTCATGCACAGTGATAAACTCGGCACTCTAAAGCACCCGAGAGCGTTTTTTTCGATGCCAACCTAACCAGAGTGACGGGAGCGGCACAATTCAGAAAAAGTGCTCAGCTCGCCGAGAAAATGCGATTTAAGCAATACAATTAAAAATGCTTATAAAACATAAACCAAACGTTGGAGGTGGTCATTTCTTCATGCGCAGTGATAAACTCGGCACTCTAAAGCACCCGAGAGCGTTTTTTTCGATGCCAACCTAACCAGAGTGACGGGAGCGGCACAATTCAGAAAAAGTGCTCAGCTCGCCGAGAAAATGCGATTTAAGCAATAAAATTAAAAATGCTTATAAAACATAAACTAAACGTTGGAGGTGGTCATTTCTTCATGCGCAGTGATAAACTCGGGACTCTAAAGCACCCGAGAGCGTTTTATTCGATGCCAACCTAACCAGAGTGACGGGAGCGGCACAATTCAGAAAAAGTGCTCAGCTCGCCGAGAAAATGCGATTTAAGCAATAAAATTAAAAATGCTTATAAAACATAAACCAAACGTTGGAGGTGGTCATTTCTTCATGCGCAGTGATAAACTCGGCACTCTAAAGCACCCGAGAGCGTTTTTTTCGATGCCAACCTAACCAGAGTGACGGGAGCGGCACAATTCAGAAAAAGCGCTCAGCTCGCCGAGAAAATGCGATTTAAGCAATAAAATTAAAAATGCTTATAAAACATAAACCAAACGTTGGAGGTGGTCATTTCTTCATGCGCAGTGATAAACTCGGCACTCTAAAGCACCCGAGAGCGTTTTTTTCCATGCCAACCTAACCAGAGTGACGGGAGCGGCACAATTCAGAAAAAGCGCTCAGCTCGCCGAGAAAATGCGATTTAAGCAATAAAATTAAAAATGCTTATAAAACATAAACCAAACGTTGGAGGTGGTCATTTCTTCATGCACAGTGATAAACTCGGCACTCTAAAGCACCCGAGAGCGTTTTTTTCGATGCCAACCTAACCAGAGTGACGGGAGCGGCACAATTCAGAAAAAGTGCTCAGCTCGCCGAGAAAATGCGATTTAAGCAATAAAATTAAAAATGCTTATAAAACATAAACCAAACGTTGGAGGTGGTCATTTCTTCATGCGCAGTGATAAACTCGGCACTCTAAAGCACCCGAGAGCGTTTTTTTCGATGCCAACCTAACCAGAGTGACGGGAGCGGCACAATTCAGAAAAAGCGCTCAGCTCGCCGAGAAAATGCAATTTAAGCAATAAAATTAAAAATGCTTATAAAACATAAACCAAACGTTGGAGGTGGTCATTTCTTCATGCGCAGTGATAAACTCGGCACTCTAAAGCACCCGAGAGCGTTTTTTTCGATGCCAACCTAACCAGAGTGACGGGAGCGGCACAATTCAGAAAAAGCGCTCAGCTCGCCGAGAAAATGCGATTTAAGCAATAAAATTAAAAATGCTTATAAAACATAAACCAAACGTTGGAGGTGGTCATTTCTTCATGCACAGTGATAAACTCGGCACTCTAAAGCACCCGAGAGCGTTTTTTTCGATGCCAACCTAACCAGAGTGACGGGAGCGGCACAATTCAGAAAAAGTGCTCAGCTCGCCGAGAAAATGCGATTTAAGCAATAAAATTAAAAATGCTTATAAAACATAAACCAAACGTTGTAAATGGTCATTTCTTATTACGCAGTAATAAACTCGGCACTCCAAAGCACCCGAGAGCGTTTTTTTCGATGCCAACCTAACCAGAGTGACGGGAGCGGCACAATTCAGAAAAAGCGCTCAGCTCGCCGAGAAAATGCGATTTAAGCAATAAAATTAAAAATGCTTATAAAACATAAACCAAACGTTGGAGGTGGTCTTTTCTTCATGTGCAGTGATAAACTCGGCACTCTAAAGCACCCGAGAGCGTTTTTTTCCATGCCAACCTAAACAGAGTGACGGGAGCGGCACAATTCAGAAAAAGTGCTCAGCTCGCCGAGAAAATGCGATTTAAGCAATAAAATTAAAAATGCTTATAAAACATAAACCAAACGTTGTAGATGGTCATTTCTTATTACGCAGTAATAAACTCGGCACTCTAAAGCACCCGAGAGCGTTTTTTTCCATGCCAACCTAACCAGAGTGACGGGAGCGGCACAATTCAGAAAAAGTGCTCAGCTCGCCGAGAAAATGCGATTTAAGCAATAAAATTAAAAATGCTTATAAAACATAAACCAAACGTTGGAGGTGGTCATTTCTTCATGCGCAGTGATAAACTCGGCACTCTAAAGCACCCGAGAGCGTTTTTTTCGATGCCAACCTAACCAGAGTGACGGGAGCGGCACAATTCAGAAAAAGTGCTCAGCTCGCCGAGAAAATGCGATTTAAGCAATAAAATTAAAAATGCTTATAAAACATAAACCAAACGTTGGAGGTGGTCATTTCTTCATGCGCAGTGATAAACTCGGCACTCTAAAGCACCCGAGAGCGTTTTTTTCGATGCCAACCTAACCAGAGTGACGGGAGCGGCACAATTCAGAAAAAGTGCTCAGCTCGCCGAGAAAATGCGATTTAAGCAATAAAATTAAAAATGCTTATAAAACATAAACCAAACGTTGGAGGTGGTCATTTCTTCATGCGCAGTGATAAACTCGGCACTCTAAAGCACCCGAGAGCGTTTTTTTCGATGCCAACCTAACCAGAGTGACGGGAGCGGCACAATTCAGAAAAAGTGCTCAGCTCGCCGAGAAAATGCGATTTAAGCAATAAAATTAAAAATGCTTATAAAACATAAACCAAACGTTGTAAATGGTCATTTCTTATTACGCAGTAATAAACTCGGCACTCTAAAGCACCCGAGAGCGTTTTTTTCGATGCCAACCTAACCAGAGTGACGGGAGCGGCACAATTCAGAAAAAGCGCTCAGCTCGCCGAGAAAATGCGATTTAAGCAATAAAATTAAAAATGCTTATAAAACATAAACCAAACGTTGGAGGTGGTCTTTTCTTCATGTGCAGTGATAAACTCGGCACTCTAAAGCACCCGAGAGCGTTTTTTTCCATGCCAACCTAAACAGAGTGACGGGAGCGGCACAATTCAGAAAAAGTGCTCAGCTCGCCGAGAAAATGCGATTTAAGCAATAAAATTAAAAATGCTTATAAAACATAAACCAAACGTTGTAGATGGTCATTTCTTATTACGCAGTAATAAACTCGGCACTCTAAAGCACCCGAGAGCGTTTTTTTCCATGCCAACCTAACCAGAGTGACGGGAGCGGCACAATTCAGAAAAAGTGCTCAGCTCGCCGAGAAAATGCGATTTAAGCAATAAAATTAAAAATGCTTATAAAACATAAACCAAACGTTGGAGGTGGTCATTTCTTCATGCGCAGTGATAAACTCGGCACTCTAAAGCACCCGAGAGCGTTTTTTTCGATGCCAACCTAACCAGAGTGACGGGAGCGGCACAATTCAGAAAAAGTGCTCAGCTCGCCGAGAAAATGCGATTTAAGCAATAAAATTAAAAATGCTTATAAAACATAAACCAAACGTTGGAGGTGGTCATTTCTTCATGCACAGTGATAAACTCGGCACTCTAAAGCACCCGAGAGCGTTTTTTTCCATGCCAACCTAACCAGAGTGACGGGAGCGGCACAATTCAGAAAAAGTGCTCAGCTCGCCGAGAAAATGCGATTTAAGCAATAAAATTAAAAATGCTTATAAAACATAAACCAAACGTTGGAGGTGGTCATTTCTTCATGCGCAGTGATAAACTCGGCACTCTAAAGCACCCGAGAGCGTTTTTTTCCATGCCAACCTAACCAGAGTGACGGGAGCGGCACAATTCAGAAAAAGTGCTCAGCTCGCCGAGAAAATGCGATTTAAGCAATAAAATTAAAAATGCTTATAAAACATAAACCAAACGTTGGAGGTGGTCATTTCTTCATGCACAGTGATAAACTCGGCACTCTAAAGCACCCGAGAGCGTTTTTTTCGATGCCAACCTAACCAGAGTGACGGGAGCGGCACAATTCAGAAAAAGTGCTCAGCTCGCCGAGAAAATGCGATTTAAGCAATAAAATTAAAAATGCTTATAAAACCTAAACCAAACGTTGGAGGTGGTCATTTCTTCATGCGCAGTGATAAACTCGGCACTCTAAAGCACCCGAGAGCGTTTTTTTGGATGCCAACCTAACCAGAGTGACGGGAGCGGCACAATTCAGAAAAAGTGCTCAGCTCGCCGAGAAAATAAGATTTAAGCAATAAAATTAAAAATGCTTATAAAACATAAACCAAACGTTGGAGGTGGTCATTTCTTCATGCGCAGTGATAAACTCGGCACTCTAAAGCACCCGAGAGCGTTTTATTCGATGCCAACCTAACCAGAGTGACGGGAGCGGCACAATTCAGAAAAAGTGCTCAGCTCGCCGAGAAAATGCGATTTAAGCAATAAAATTAAAAATGCTTATAAAACATAAACCAAACGTTGGAGGTGGTCATTTCTTCATGCGCAGTGATAAACTCGGCACTCTAAAGCACCCGAGAGCGTTTTTTTCGATGCCAACCTAACCAGAGTGACGGGAGCGGCACAATTCAGAAAAAGTGCTCAGCTCGCCGAGAAAATGCGATTTAAGCAATAAAATTAAAAATGCTTATAAAACATAAACCAAACGTTGGAGTTGGTCATTTCTTCATGCGCAGTGATAAACTCGGCACTCTAAAGCACCCGAGAGCGTTTTTTTCGATGCCAACCTAACCAGAGTGACGGGAGCGGCACAATTCAGAAAAAGTGCTCAGCTCGCCGAGAAAATGCGATTTAAGCAATAAAATTAAAAATGCTTATAAAACATAAACCAAACGTTGGAGGTGGTCATTTCTTCATGCGCAGTGATAAACTCGGCACTCTAAAGCACCCAAGAGCGTTTTTTTCGATGCCAACCTAACCAGAGTGACGGGAGCGGCACAATTCAGAAAAAGCGCTCAGCTCGCCGAGAAAATGCGATTTAAGCAATAAAATTAAAAATGCTTATAAAACATAAACCAAACGTTGGAGGTGGTCATTTCTTCATGCACAGTGATAAACTCGGCACTCTAAAGCACCCGAGAGCGTTTTTTTCGATGCCAACCTAACCAGAGTGACGGGAGCGGCACAATTCAGAAAAAGTGCTCAGCTCGCCGAGAAAATGCGATTTAAGCAATAAAATTAAAAATGCTTATAAAACATAAACCAAACGTTGTAGATGGTCATTTTTTATTACGCAGTAATAAACTCGGCACTCTAAAGCACCCGAGAGCGTTTTTTTCGATGCCAACCTAACCAGAGTGACGGGAGCGGCACAATTCAGAAAAAGCGCTCAGCTCGCCGAGAAAATGCGATTTAAGCAATAAAATTAAAAATGCTTATAAAACATAAACCAAACGTTGGAGGTGGTCATTTCTTCATGCACAGTGATAAACTCGGCACTCTAAAGCACCCGAGAGCGTTTTTTTCGATGCCAACCTAACCAGAGTGACGGGAGCGGCACAATTCAGAAAAAGTGCTCAGCTCGCCGAGAAAATGCGATTTAAGCAATAAAATTAAAAATGCTTATAAAACATAAACCAAACGTTGTAAATGGTCATTTCTTATTACGCAGTAATAAACTCGGCACTCTAAAGCACCCGAGAGCGTTTTTTTCGATGCCAACCTAACCAGAGTGACGGGAGCGGCACAATTCAGAAAAAGCGCTCAGCTCGCCGAGAAAATGCGATTTAAGCAATAAAATTAAAAATGCTTATAAAACATAAACCAAACGTTGGAGGTGGTCTTTTCTTCATGTGCAGTGATAAACTCGGCACTCTAAAGCACCCGAGAGCGTTTTTTTCCATGCCAACCTAAACAGAGTGACGGGAGCGGCACAATTCAGAAAAAGTGCTCAGCTCGCCGAGAAAATGCGATTTAAGCAATAAAATTAAAAATGCTTATAAAACATAAACCAAACGTTGTAGATGGTCATTTCTTATTACGCAGTAATAAACTCGGCACTCTAAAGCACCCGAGAGCGTTTTTTTCCATGCCAACCTAACCAGAGTGACGGGAGCGGCACAATTCAGAAAAAGTGCTCAGCTCGCCGAGAAAATGCGATTTAAGCAATAAAATTAAAAATGCTTATAAAACATAAACCAAACGTTGGAGGTGGTCATTTCTTCATGCGCAGTGATAAACTCGGCACTCTAAAGCACCCGAGAGCGTTTTTTTCGATGCCAACCTAACCAGAGTGACGGGAGCGGCACAATTCAGAAAAAGTGCTCAGCTCGCCGAGAAAATGCGATTTAAGCAATAAAATTAAAAATGCTTATAAAACATAAACCAAACGTTGGAGGTGGTCATTTCTTCATGCACAGTGATAAACTCGGCACTCTAAAGCACCCGAGAGCGTTTTTTTCCATGCCAACCTAACCAGAGTGACGGGAGCGGCACAATTCAGAAAAAGTGCTCAGCTCGCCGAGAAAATGCGATTTAAGCAATAAAATTAAAAATGCTTATAAAACATAAACCAAACGTTGGAGGTGGTCATTTCTTCATGCGCAGTGATAAACTCGGCACTCTAAAGCACCCGAGAGCGTTTTTTTCCATGCCAACCTAACCAGAGTGACGGGAGCGGCACAATTCAGAAAAAGTGCTCAGCTCGCCGAGAAAATGCGATTTAAGCAATAAAATTAAAAATGCTTATAAAACATAAACCAAACGTTGGAGGTGGTCATTTCTTCATGCACAGTGATAAACTCGGCACTCTAAAGCACCCGAGAGCGTTTTTTTCGATGCCAACCTAACCAGAGTGACGGGAGCGGCACAATTCAGAAAAAGTGCTCAGCTCGCCGAGAAAATGCGATTTAAGCAATAAAATTAAAAATGCTTATAAAACCTAAACCAAACGTTGGAGGTGGTCATTTCTTCATGCGCAGTGATAAACTCGGCACTCTAAAGCACCCGAGAGCGTTTTTTTGGATGCCAACCTAACCAGAGTGACGGGAGCGGCACAATTCAGAAAAAGTGCTCAGCTCGCCGAGAAAATAAGATTTAAGCAATAAAATTAAAAATGCTTATAAAACATAAACCAAACGTTGGAGGTGGTCATTTCTTCATGCGCAGTGATAAACTCGGCACTCTAAAGCACCCGAGAGCGTTTTATTCGATGCCAACCTAACCAGAGTGACGGGAGCGGCACAATTCAGAAAAAGTGCTCAGCTCGCCGAGAAAATGCGATTTAAGCAATAAAATTAAAAATGCTTATAAAACATAAACCAAACGTTGGAGGTGGTCATTTCTTCATGCGCAGTGATAAACTCGGCACTCTAAAGCACCCGAGAGCGTTTTTTTCGATGCCAACCTAACCAGAGTGACGGGAGCGGCACAATTCAGAAAAAGTGCTCAGCTCGCCGAGAAAATGCGATTTAAGCAATAAAATTAAAAATGCTTATAAAACATAAACCAAACGTTGGAGTTGGTCATTTCTTCATGCGCAGTGATAAACTCGGCACTCTAAAGCACCCGAGAGCGTTTTTTTCGATGCCAACCTAACCAGAGTGACGGGAGCGGCACAATTCAGAAAAAGTGCTCAGCTCGCCGAGAAAATGCGATTTAAGCAATAAAATTAAAAATGCTTATAAAACATAAACCAAACGTTGGAGGTGGTCATTTCTTCATGCGCAGTGATAAACTCGGCACTCTAAAGCACCCAAGAGCGTTTTTTTCGATGCCAACCTAACCAGAGTGACGGGAGCGGCACAATTCAGAAAAAGCGCTCAGCTCGCCGAGAAAATGCGATTTAAGCAATAAAATTAAAAATGCTTATAAAACATAAACCAAACGTTGGAGGTGGTCATTTCTTCATGCACAGTGATAAACTCGGCACTCTAAAGCACCCGAGAGCGTTTTTTTCGATGCCAACCTAACCAGAGTGACGGGAGCGGCACAATTCAGAAAAAGTGCTCAGCTCGCCGAGAAAATGCGATTTAAGCAATAAAATTAAAAATGCTTATAAAACATAAACCAAACGTTGTAGATGGTCATTTTTTATTACGCAGTAATAAACTCGGCACTCTAAAGCACCCGAGAGCGTTTTTTTCGATGCCAACCTAACCAGAGTGACGGGAGCGGCACAATTCAGAAAAAGCGCTCAGCTCGCCGAGAAAATGCGATTTAAGCAATAAAATTAAAAATGCTTATAAAACATAAACCAAACGTTGGAGGTGGTCATTTCTTCATGCACAGTGATAAACTCGGCACTCTAAAGCACCCGAGAGCGTTTTTTTCGATGCCAACCTAACCAGAGTGACGGGAGCGGCACAATTCAGAAAAAGTGCTCAGCTCGCCGAGAAAATGCGATTTAAGCAATAAAATTAAAAATGCTTATAAAACATAAACCAAACGTTGTAAATGGTCATTTCTTATTACGCAGTAATAAACTCGGCACTCTAAAGCACCCGAGAGCGTTTTTTTCGATGCCAACCTAACCAGAGTGACGGGAGCGGCACAATTCAGAAAAAGCGCTCAGCTCGCCGAGAAAATGCGATTTAAGCAATAAAATTAAAAATGCTTATAAAACATAAACCAAACGTTGGAGGTGGTCTTTTCTTCATGTGCAGTGATAAACTCGGCACTCTAAAGCACCCGAGAGCGTTTTTTTCCATGCCAACCTAAACAGAGTGACGGGAGCGGCACAATTCAGAAAAAGTGCTCAGCTCGCCGAGAAAATGCGATTTAAGCAATAAAATTAAAAATGCTTATAAAACATAAACCAAACGTTGTAGATGGTCATTTCTTATTACGCAGTAATAAACTCGGCACTCTAAAGCACCCGAGAGCGTTTTTTTCCATGCCAACCTAACCAGAGTGACGGGAGCGGCACAATTCAGAAAAAGTGCTCAGCTCGCCGAGAAAATGCGATTTAAGCAATAAAATTAAAAATGCTTATAAAACATAAACCAAACGTTGGAGGTGGTCTTTTCTTCATGTGCAGTGATAAACTCGGCACTCTAAAGCACCCGAGAGCGTTTTTTTCCATGCCAACCTAAACAGAGTGACGGGAGCGGCACAATTCAGAAAAAGTGCTCAGCTCGCCGAGAAAATGCGATTTAAGCAATAAAATTAAAAATGCTTATAAAACATAAACCAAACGTTGTAGATGGTAATTTCTTATTACGCAGTAATAAACTCGGCACTCTAAAGCACCCGAGAGCGTTTTTTTCCATGCCAACCTAACCAGAGTGACGGGAGCGGCACAATTCAGAAAAAGTGCTCAGCTCGCCGAGAAAATGCGATTTAAGCAATAAAATTAAAAATGCTTATAAAACATAAACCAAACGTTGGAGGTGGTCATTTCTTCATGCGCAGTGATAAACTCGGCACTCTAAAGCACCCGAGAGCGTTTTTTTCCATGCCAACCTAACCAGAGTGACGGGAGCGGCACAATTCAGAAAAAGTGCTCAGCTCGCCGAGAAAATGCGATTTAAGCAATAAAATTAAAAATGCTTATAAAACATAAACCAAACGTTGGAGGTGGTCATTTCTTCATGCGCAGTGATAAACTCGGCACTCTAAAGCACCCGAGAGCGTTTTTTTCCATGCCAACCTAACCAGAGTGACGGGAGCGGCACAATTCAGAAAAAGTGCTCAGCTCGCCGAGAAAATGCGATTTAAGCAATAAAATTAAAAATGCTTATAAAACATAAACCAAACGTTGTAGATGGTCATTTCTTATTACGCAGTAATAAACTCGGCACTCTCAAGCACCCGAGAGCGTTTTTTTCCATGCCAACCTAACCAGAGTGACGGGAGCGGCACAATTCAGAAAAAGTGCTCAGCTCGCCGAGAAAATGCGATTTAAGCAATAAAATTAAAAATGCTTATAAAACATAAACCAAACGTTGGAGGTGGTCATTTCTTCATGCGCAGTGATAAACTCGGCACTCTAAAGCACCCGAGAGCGTTTTTTTCGATGCCAACCTAACCAGAGTGACGGGAGCGGCACAATTCAGAAAAAGTGCTCAGCTCGCCGAGTAAATGCGATTTAAGCAATAAAATTAAAAATGCTTATAAAACATAAACCAAACGTTGGAGGTGGTCATTTCTTCATGCGCAGTGATAAACTCGGCACTCTAAAGCACCCGAGAGCGTTTTTTTCGATGCCAACCTAACCAGAGTGACGGGAGCGGCACAATTCAGAAAAAGCGCTCAGCTCGCCGAGAAAATGCGATTTAAGCAATAAAATTAAAAATGCTTATAAAACATAAACCAAACGTTGGAGGTGGTCATTTCTTCATGCGCAGTGATAAACTCGGCACTCTAAAGCACCCGAGAGCGTTTTTTTCCATGCCAACCTAACCAGAGTGACGGGAGCGGCACAATTCAGAAAAAGCGCTCAGCTCGCCGAGAAAATGCGATTTAAGCAATAAAATTAAAAATGCTTATAAAACATAAACCAAACGTTGGAGGTGGTCATTTCTTCATGCACAGTGATAAACTCGGCACTCTAAAGCACCCGAGAGCGTTTTTTTCGATGCCAACCTAACCAGAGTGACGGGAGCGGCACAATTCAGAAAAAGTGCTCAGCTCGCCGAGAAAATGCGATTTAAGCAATAAAATTAAAAATGCTTATAAAACATAAACCAAACGTTGGAGGTGGTCATTTCTTCATGCGCAGTGATAAACTCGGCACTCTAAAGCACCCGAGAGCGTTTTTTTCGATGCCAACCTAACCAGAGTGACGGGAGCGGCACAATTCTGAAAAAGTGCTCAGCTCGCCGAGAAAATGCGATTTAAGCAATAAAATTAAAAATGCTTATAAAACATAAACCAAACGTTGGAGGTGGTCATTTCTTCATGCGCAGTGATAAACTCGGGACTCTAAAGCACCCGAGAGCGTTTTATTCGATGCCAACCTAACCAGAGTGACGGGAGCGGCACAATTCAGAAAAAGTGCTCAGCTCGCCGAGAAAATGCGATTTAAGCAATAAAATTAAAAATGCTTATAAAACATAAACCAAACGTTGGAGGTGGTCATTTCTTCATGCGCAGTGATAAACTCGGCACTCTAAAGCACCCGAGAGCGTTTTTTTCGATGCCAACCTAACCAGAGTGACGGGAGCGGCACAATTCAGAAAAAGCGCTCAGCTCGCCGAGAAAATGCGATTTAAGCAATAAAATTAAAAATGCTTATAAAACATAAACCAAACGTTGGAGGTGGTCATTTCTTCATGCGCAGTGATAAACTCGGCACTCTAAAGCACCCGAGAGCGTTTTTTTCGATGCCAACCTAACCAGAGTGACGGGAGCGGCACAATTCAGAAAAAGCGCTCAGCTCGCCGAGAAAATGCGATTTAAGCAATAAAATTAAAAATGCTTATAAAACATAAACCAAACGTTGGAGGTGGTCATTTCTTCATGCGCAGTGATAAACTCGGCACTCTAAAGCACCCGAGAGCGTTTTTTTCGATGCCAACCTAACCAGAGTGACGGGAGCGGCACAATTCAGAAAAAGTGCTCAGCTCGCCGAGAAAATGCGATTTAAGCAATAAAATTAAAAATGCTTATAAAACATAAACCAAACGTTGGAGGTGGTCATTTCTTCATGCGCAGTGATAAACTCGGCACTCTAAAGCACCCGAGAGCGTTTTTTTCGATGCCAACCTAACCAGAGTGACGGGAGCGGCACAATTCAGAAAAAGTGCTCAGCTCGCCGAGAAAATGCAATTTAAGCAATAAAATTTAAAATGCTTATAAAACATAAACCAAACGTTGTAGATGGTCATTTCTTATTACGCAGTAATAAACTCGGCACTCTAAAGCACCCGAGAGCGTTTTTTTCCATGCCAACCTAACCAGAGTGACGGGAGCGGCACAATTCAGAAAAAGTGCTCAGCTCGCCGAGAAAATGCGATTTAAGCAATAAAATTAAAAATGCTTATAAAACATAAACCAAACGTTGGAGGTGGTCATTTCTTCATGCGCAGTGATAAACTCGGCACTCTAAAGCACCCGAGAGCGTTTTTTTCCATGCCAACCTAACCAGAGTGACGGGAGCGGCACAATTCAGAAAAAGTGCTCAGCTCGCCGAGAAAATGCGATTTAAGCAATAAAATTAAAAATGCTTATAAAACATAAACCAAACGTTGGAGGTGGTCATTTCTTCATGCGCAGTGATAAACTCGGCACTCTAAAGCACCCGAGAGCGTTTTATTCGATGCCAACCTAACCAGAGTGACGGGAGCGGCACAATTCAGAAAAAGTGCTCAGCTCGCCGAGAAAATGCGATTTAAGCAATAAAATTAAAAATGCTTATAAAACATAAACCAAACGTTGGAGGTGGTCATTTCTTCATGCGCAGTGATAAACTCGGCACTCTAAAGCACCCGAGAGCGTTTATTTCGATGCCAACCTAACCAGAGTGACGGGAGCGGCACAATTCAGAAAAAGTGCTCAGCTCGCCGAGAAAATGCGATTTAAGCAATAAAATTAAAAATGCTTATAAAACATAAACCAAACGTTGGAGTTGGTCATTTCTTCATGCGCAGTGATAAACTCGGCACTCTAAAGCACCCGAGAGCGTTTTTTTCGATGCCAACCTAACCAGAGTGACGGGAGCGGCACAATTCAGAAAAAGTGCTCAGCTCGCCGAGAAAATGCGATTTAAGCAATAAAATTAAAAATGCTTATAAAACATAAACCAAACGTTGGAGGTGGTCATTTCTTCATGCGCAGTGATAAACTCGGCACTCTAAAGCACCCAAGAGCGTTTTTTTCGATGCCAACCTAACCAGAGTGACGGGAGCGGCACAATTCAGAAAAAGCGCTCAGCTCGCCGAGAAAATGCGATTTAAGCAATAAAATTAAAAATGCTTATAAAACATAAACCAAACGTTGGAGGTGGTCATTTCTTCATGCACAGTGATAAACTCGGCACTCTAAAGCACCCGAGAGCGTTTTTTTCGATGCCAACCTAACCAGAGTGACGGGAGCGGCACAATTCAGAAAAAGTGCTCAGCTCGCCGAGAAAATGCGATTTAAGCAATAAAATTAAAAATGCTTATAAAACATAAACCAAACGTTGTAGATGGTCATTTCTTATTACGCAGTAATAAACTCGGCACTCTAAAGCACCCGAGAGCGTTTTTTTCGATGCCAACCTAACCAGAGTGACGGGAGCGGCACAATTCAGAAAAAGCGCTCAGCTCGCCGAGAAAATGCGATTTAAGCAATAAAATTAAAAATGCTTATAAAACATAAACCAAACGTTGGAGGTGGTCATTTCTTCATGCACAGTGATAAACTCGGCACTCTAAAGCACCCGAGAGCGTTTTTTTCGATGCCAACCTAACCAGAGTGACGGGAGCGGCACAATTCAGAAAAAGTGCTCAGCTCGCCGAGAAAATGCGATTTAAGCAATAAAATTAAAAATGCTTATAAAACATAAACCAAACGTTGTAAATGGTCATTTCTTATTACGCAGTAATAAACTCGGCACTCTAAAGCACCCGAGAGCGTTTTTTTCGATGCCAACCTAACCAGAGTGACGGGAGCGGCACAATTCAGAAAAAGCGCTCAGCTCGCCGAGAAAATGCGATTTAAGCAATAAAATTAAAAATGCTTATAAAACATAAACCAAACGTTGGAGGTGGTCTTTTCTTCATGTGCAGTGATAAACTCGGCACTCTAAAGCACCCGAGAGCGTTTTTTTCCATGCCAACCTAAACAGAGTGACGGGAGCGGCACAATTCAGAAAAAGTGCTCAGCTCGCCGAGAAAATGCGATTTAAGCAATAAAATTAAAAATGCTTATAAAACATAAACCAAACGTTGTAGATGGTCATTTCTTATTACGCAGTAATAAACTCGGCACTCTAAAGCACCCGAGAGCGTTTTTTTCCATGCCAACCTAACCAGAGTGACGGGAGCGGCACAATTCAGAAAAAGTGCTCAGCTCGCCGAGAAAATGCGATTTAAGCAATAAAATTAAAAATGCTTATAAAACATAAACCAAACGTTGGAGGTGGTCATTTCTTCATGCGCAGTGATAAACTCGGCACTCTAAAGCACCCGAGAGCGTTTTTTTCGATGCCAACCTAACCAGAGTGACGGGAGCGGCACAATTCAGAAAAAGTGCTCAGCTCGCCGAGTAAATGCGATTTAAGCAATAAAATTAAAAATGCTTATAAAACATAAACCAAACGTTGGAGGTGGTCATTTCTTCATGCGCAGTGATAAACTCGGCACTCTAAAGCACCCGAGAGCGTTTTTTTCGATGCCAACCTAACCAGAGTGACGGGAGCGGCACAATTCAGAAAAAGCGCTCAGCTCGCCGAGAAAATGCGATTTAAGCAATAAAATTAAAAATGCTTATAAAACATAAACCAAACGTTGGAGGTGGTCATTTCTTCATGCGCAGTGATAAACTCGGCACTCTAAAGCACCCGAGAGCGTTTTTTTCCATGCCAACCTAACCAGAGTGACGGGAGCGGCACAATTCAGAAAAAGCGCTCAGCTCGCCGAGAAAATGCGATTTAAGCAATAAAATTAAAAATGCTTATAAAACATAAACCAAACGTTGGAGGTGGTCATTTCTTCATGCACAGTGATAAACTCGGCACTCTAAAGCACCCGAGAGCGTTTTTTTCGATGCCAACCTAACCAGAGTGACGGGAGCGGCACAATTCAGAAAAAGTGCTCAGCTCGCCGAGAAAATGCGATTTAAGCAATAAAATTAAAAATGCTTATAAAACATAAACCAAACGTTGGAGGTGGTCATTTCTTCATGCGCAGTGATAAACTCGGCACTCTAAAGCACCCGAGAGCGTTTTTTTCGATGCCAACCTAACCAGAGTGACGGGAGCGGCACAATTCAGAAAAAGTGCTCAGCTCGCCGAGAAAATGCGATTTAAGCAATAAAATTAAAAATGCTTATAAAACATAAACCAAACGTTGGAGGTGGTCATTTCTTCATGCGCAGTGATAAACTCGGGACTCTAAAGCACCCGAGAGCGTTTTATTCGATGCCAACCTAACCAGAGTGACGGGAGCGGCACAATTCAGAAAAAGTGCTCAGCTCGCCGAGAAAATGCGATTTAAGCAATAAAATTAAAAATGCTTATAAAACATAAACCAAACGTTGGAGGTGGTCATTTCTTCATGCGCAGTGATAAACTCGGCACTCTAAAGCACCCGAGAGCGTTTTTTTCGATGCCAACCTAACCAGAGTGACGGGAGCGGCACAATTCAGAAAAAGCGCTCAGCTCGCCGAGAAAATGCGATTTAAGCAATAAAATTAAAAATGCTTCTAAAACATAAACCAAACGTTGGAGGTGGTCATTTCTTCATGCGCAGTGATAAACTCGGCACTCTAAAGCACCCGAGAGCGTTTTTTTCGATGCCAACCTAACCAGAGTGACGGGAGCGGCACAATTCAGAAAAAGCGCTCAGCTCGCCGAGAAAATGCGATTTAAGCAATAAAATTAAAAATGCTTATAAAACATAAACCAAACGTTGGAGGTGGTCATTTCTTCATGCGCAGTGATAAACTCGGCACTCTAAAGCACCCGAGAGCGTTTTTTTCGATGCCAACCTAACCAGAGTGACGGGAGCGGCACAATTCAGAAAAAGTGCTCAGCTCGCCGAGAAAATGCGATTTAAGCAATAAAATTAAAAATGCTTATAAAACATAAACCAAACGTTGGAGGTGGTCATTTCTTCATGCGCAGTGATAAACTCGGCACTCTAAAGCACCCGAGAGCGTTTTTTTCGATGCCAACCTAACCAGAGTGACGGGAGCGGCACAATTCAGAAAAAGTGCTCAGCTCGCCGAGAAAATGCAATTTAAGCAATAAAATTTAAAATGCTTATAAAACATAAACCAAACGTTATAGATGGTCATTTCTTATTACGCAGTAATAAACTCGGCACTCTAAAGCACCCGAGAGCGTTTTTTTCCATGCCAACCTAACCAGAGTGACGGGAGCGGCACAATTCAGAAAAAGTGCTCAGCTCGCCGAGAAAATGCGATTTAAGCAATAAAATTAAAAATGCTTATAAAACATAAACCAAACGTTGGAGGTGGTCATTTCTTCATGCGCAGTGATAAACTCGGCACTCTAAAGCACCCGAGAGCGTTTTTTTCCATGCCAACCTAACCAGAGTGACGGGAGCGGCACAATTCAGAAAAAGTGCTCAGCTCGCCGAGAAAATGCGATTTAAGCAATAAAATTAAAAATGCTTATAAAACATAAACCAAACGTTGGAGGTGGTCATTTCTTCATGCGCAGTGATAAACTCGGCACTCTAAAGCACCCGAGAGCGTTTTATTCGATGCCAACCTAACCAGAGTGACGGGAGCGGCACAATTCAGAAAAAGTGCTCAGCTCGCCGAGAAAATGCGATTTAAGCAATAAAATTAAAAATGCTTATAAAACATAAACCAAACGTTGGAGGTGGTCATTTCTTCATGCGCAGTGATAAACTCGGCACTCTAAAGCACCCGAGAGCGTTTTTTTGGATGCCAACCTAACCAGAGTGACGGGAGCGGCACAATTCAGAAAAAGTGCTCAGCTCGCCGAGAAAATGCGATTTAAGCAATAAAATTAAAAATGCTTATAAAACATAAACCAAACGTTGGAGTTGGTCATTTCTTCATGCGCAGTGATAAACTCGGCACTCTAAAGCACCCGAGAGCGTTTTTTTCGATGCCAACCTAACCAGAGTGACGGGAGCGGCACAATTCAGAAAAAGTGCTCAGCTCGCCGAGAAAATGCGATTTAAGCAATAAAATTAAAAATGCTTATAAAACATAAACCAAACGTTGGAGGTGGTCATTTCTTCATGCGCAGTGATAAACTCGGCACTCTAAAGCACCCAAGAGCGTTTTTTTCGATGCCAACCTAACCAGAGTGACGGGAGCGGCACAATTCAGAAAAAGCGCTCAGCTCGCCGAGAAAATGCGATTTAAGCAATAAAATTAAAAATGCTTATAAAACATAAACCAAACGTTGGAGGTGGTCATTTCTTCATGCACAGTGATAAACTCGGCACTCTAAAGCACCCGAGAGCGTTTTTTTCGATGCCAACCTAACCAGAGTGACGGGAGCGGCACAATTCAGAAAAAGTGCTCAGCTCGCCGAGAAAATGCGATTTAAGCAATAAAATTAAAAATGCTTATAAAACATAAACCAAACGTTGTAGATGGTCATTTCTTATTACGCAGTAATAAACTCGGCACTCTAAAGCACCCGAGAGCGTTTTTTTTCGATGCCAACCTAACCAGAGTGACGGGAGCGGCACAATTCAGAAAAAGCGCTCAGCTCGCCGAGAAAATGCGATTTAAGCAATAAAATTAAAAATGCTTATAAAACATAAACCAAACGTTGGAGGTGGTCATTTCTTCATGCACAGTGATAAACTCGGCACTCTAAAGCACCCGAGAGCGTTTTTTTCGATGCCAACCTAACCAGAGTGACGGGAGCGGCACAATTCAGAAAAAGTGCTCAGCTCGCCGAGAAAATGCGATTTAAGCAATAAAATTAAAAATGCTTATAAAACATAAACCAAACGTTGTAAATGGTCATTTCTTATTACGCAGTAATAAACTCGGCACTCTAAAGCACCCGAGAGCGTTTTTTTCGATGCCAACCTAACCAGAGTGACGGGAGCGGCACAATTCAGAAAAAGCGCTCAGCTCGCCGAGAAAATGCGATTTAAGCAATAAAATTAAAAATGCTTATAAAACATAAACCAAACGTTGTAAATGGTCATTTCTTATTACGCAGTAATAAACTCGGCACTCTAAAGCACCCGAGAGCGTTTTTTTCGATGCCAACCTAACCAGAGTGACGGGAGCGGCACAATTCAGAAAAAGCGCTCAGCTCGCCGAGAAAATGCGATTTAAGCAATAAAATTAAAAATGCTTATAAAACATAAACCAAACGTTGTAGATGGTCATTTCTTATTACGCAGTAATAAACTCGGCACTCTAAAGCACCCGAGAGCGTTTTTTTCCATGCCAACCTAAACAGAGTGACGGGAGCGGCACAATTCAGAAAAAGTGCTCAGCTCGCCGAGAAAATGCGATTTAAGCAATAAAATTAAAAATGCTTATAAAACATAAACCAAACGTTGGAGGTGGTCATTTCTTCATGCGCAGTGATAAACTCGGCACTCTAAAGCACCCGAGAGCGTTTTTTTCGATGCCAACCTAACCAGAGTGACGGGAGCGGCACAATTCAGAAAAAGTGCTCAGCTCGCCGAGAAAATGCGATTTAAGCAATAAAATTAAAAATGCTTATAAAACATAAACCAAACGTTGTAGATGGTCATTTCTTATTACGCAGTAATAAACTCGGCACTCTAAAGCACCCGAGAGCGTTTTTTTCCATGCCAACCTAACCAGAGTGACGGGAGCGGCACAATTCAGAAAAAGTGCTCAGCTCGCCGAGAAAATGCGATTTAAGCAATAAAATTAAAAATGCTTATAAAACATAAACCAAACGTTGGAGGTGGTCATTTCTTCATGCGCAGTGATAAACTCGGCACTCTAAAGCACCCGAGAGCGTTTTTTTCCATGCCAACCTAACCAGAGTGACGGGAGCGGCACAATTCAGAAAAAGTGCTCAGCTCGCCGAGAAAATGCGATTTAAGCAATAAAATTAAAAATGCTTATAAAACATAAACCAAACGTTGGAGGTGGTCATTTCTTCATGCGCAGTGATAAACTCGGCACTCTAAAGCACCCGAGAGCGTTTTTTTCCATGCCAACCTAACCAGAGTGACGGGAGCGGCACAATTCAGAAAAAGTGCTCAGCTCGCCGAGAAAATGCGATTTAAGCAATAAAATTAAAAATGCTTATAAAACATAAACCAAACGTTGTAGATGGTCATTTCTTATTACGCAGTAATAAACTCGGCACTCTAAAGCACCCGAGAGCGTTTTTTTCGATGCCAACCTAACCAGAGTGACGGGAGCGGCACAATTCAGAAAAAGTGCTCAGCTCGCCGAGAAAATGCGATTTAAGCAATAAAATTAAAAATGCTTATAAAACATAAACCAAACGTTGGAGGTGGTCATTTCTTCATGCGCAGTGATAAACTCGGCACTCTAAAGCACCCGAGAGCGTTTTATTCGATGCCAACCTAACCAGAGTGACGGGAGCGGCACAATTCAGAAAAAGCGCTCAGCTCGCCGAGAAAATGCGATTTAAGCAATAAAATTAAAAATGCTTATAAAACATAAACCAAACGTTGGAGGTGGTCATTTCTTCATGCGCGGTGATAAACTCGGCACTCTAAAGCACCCGAGAGCGTTTTTTTCCATGCCAACCTAACCAGAGTGACGGGAGCGGCACAATTCAGAAAAAGTGCTCAGCTCGCCGAGAAAATGCGATTTAAGCAATAAAATTAAAAATGCTTATAAAACATAAACCAAACGTTGGAGGTGGTCATTTCTTCATGCGCAGTGATAAACTCGGCACTCTAAAGCACCCGAGAGCGTTTTTTTCGATGCCAACCTAACCAGAGTGACGGGAGCGGCACAATTCAGAAAAAGTGCTCAGCTCGCCGAGTAAATGCGATTTAAGCAATAAAATTAAAAATGCTTATAAAACATAAACCAAACGTTGGAGGTGGTCATTTCTTCATGCGCAGTGATAAACTCGGCACTCTAAAGCACCCGAGAGCGTTTTTTTCGATGCCAACCTAACCAGAGTGACGGGAGCGGCACAATTCAGAAAAAGCGCTCAGCTCGCCGAGAAAATGCGATTTAAGCAATAAAATTAAAAATGCTTATAAAACATAAACCAAACGTTGGAGGTGGTCATTTCTTCATGCGCAGTGATAAACTCGGCACTCTAAAGCACCCGAGAGCGTTTTTTTCCATGCCAACCTAACCAGAGTGACGGGAGCGGCACAATTCAGAAAAAGCGCTCAGCTCGCCGAGAAAATGCGATTTAAGCAATAAAATTAAAAATGCTTATAAAACATAAACCAAACGTTGGAGGTGGTCATTTCTTCATGCACAGTGATAAACTCGGCACTCTAAAGCACCCGAGAGCGTTTTTTTCGATGCCAACCTAACCAGAGTGACGGGAGCGGCACAATTCAGAAAAAGTGCTCAGCTCGCCGAGAAAATGCGATTTAAGCAATAAAATTAAAAATGCTTATAAAACATAAACCAAACGTTGGAGGTGGTCATTTCTTCATGCGCAGTGATAAACTCGGCACTCTAAAGCACCCGAGAGCGTTTTTTTCGATGCCAACCTAACCAGAGTGACGGGAGCGGCACAATTCAGAAAAAGCGCTCAGCTCGCCGAGAAAATGCGATTTAAGCAATAAAATTAAAAATGCTTATAAAACATAAACCAAACGTTGGAGGTGGTCATTTCTTCATGCGCAGTGATAAACTCGGCACTCTAAAGCACCCGAGAGCGTTTTTTTCGATGCCAACCTAACCAGAGTGACGGGAGCGGCACAATTCAGAAAAAGTGCTCAGCTCGCCGAGAAAATGCGATTTAAGCAATAAAATTAAAAATGCTTATAAAACATAAACCAAACGTTGGAGGTGGTCATTTCTTCATGCGCAGTGATAAACTCGGCACTCTAAAGCACCCGAGAGCGTTTTTTTCGATGCCAATCTAACCAGAGTGACGGGAGCGGCACAATTCAGAAAAAGTGCTCAGCTCGCCGAGAAAATGCGATTCAAGCAATAAAATTAAAAATGCTTATTAAACATAAACCAAACGTTGGAGGTGGTCATTTCTTCATGCGCAGTGAATAACTCGGCACTCTAAAGCACCCGAGAGCGTTTTTTTCGATGCCAACCTAACCAGAGTGACGGGAGCGGCACAATTCAGAAAAAGTGCTCAGCTCGCCGAGAAAATGCGATTTAAGCAATAAAATTAAAAATACTTATAAAACATAAACCAAACGTTGGAGGTGGTCATTTCTTCATGCGCAGTGATAAACTCGGCACTCTAAAGCACCCGAGAGCGTTTTTTTCGATGCCAACCTAACCAGAGTGACGGGAGCGGCACAATTCAGAAAAAGTGCTCAGCTCGCCGAGAAAATGCGATTTAAGCAATACAATTAAAAATGCTTATAAAACATAAACCAAACGTTGGAGGTGGTCATTTCTTCATGCGCAGTGAATAACTCGGCACTCTAAAGCACCCGAGAGCGTTTTTTTCGATGCCAACCTAACCAGAGTGACGGGAGCGGCACAATTCAGAAAAAGTGCTCAGCTCGCCGAGAAAATGCGATTTAAGCAATAAAATTAAAAATGCTTATAAAACATAAACCAAACGTTGGAGGTGGTCATTTCTTAATGCGCAGTAATAAACTCGGCACTCTAAAGCACCCGAGAGCGTTTTTTTCGATGCCAACCTAACCAGAGTGACGGGAGCGGCACAATTCAGAAAAAGTGCTCAGCTCGCCGAGAAAATGCGATTTAAGCAATAAAATTAAAAATGCTTATAAAACATAAACCAAACGTTGGAGGTGGTCATTTCTTAATGCGCAGTAATAAACTCGGCACTCTAGAGCACCCGAGAGCGTTTTTTTCGATGCCAACCTAACCAGAGTGACGGGAGCGGCACAATTCAGAAAAAGTGCTCAGCTCGCCGAGAAAATGCGATTTAAGCAATAAAATTAAAAATGCTTATAAAACATAAACCAAACGTTGGAGGTGGTCATTTCTTAATGCGCAGTAATAAACTCGGCACTCTAAAGCACCCGAGAGCGTTTTTTTCGATGCCAACCTAACCAGAGTGACGGGAGCGGCACAATTCAGAAAAAGCGCTCAGCTCGCCGAGAAAATGCGATTTAAGCAATAAAATTAAAAATGCTTATAAAACATAAACCAAACGTTGGAGGTGGTCATTTCCTAATGCGCAGTAATAAACTCGGCACTCTAAAGCACCCGAGAGCGTTTTTTTCGATGCCAACCTAACCAGAGTGACGGGAGCGGCACAATTCAGAAAAAGTGCTCAGCTCGCCGAGAAAATGCGATTTAAGCAATAAAATTAAAAATGCTTATTAAACATAAACCAAACGTTGGAGGTGGTCATTTCTTCATGCGCAGTGAATAACTCGGCACTCTAAAGCACCCGAGAGCGTTTTTTTCGATGCCAACCTAACCAGAGTGACGGGAGCGGCACAATTCAGAAAAAGCGCTCAGCTCGCCGAGAAAATGCGATTTAAGCAATAAAATTAAAAATGCTTATAAAACATAAACCAAACGTTGGAGGTGGTCATTTCTTCATGCGCAGTGAATAACTCGGCACTCTAAAGCACCCGAGAGCGTTTTTTTCGATGCCAAGTGACGGGAGCGGCACAATTCAGAAAAAGTGCTCAGCTCGCCGAGAAAATGCGATTTAAGCAATAAAATTAAAAATGCTTATAAAACATAAACCAAACGTTGGAGGTGGTCATTTCTTAATGCGCAGTAATAAACTCGGCACTCTAAAGCACCCGAGAGCGTTTTTTTCGATGCCAACCTAACCAGAGTGACGCGAGCGGCACAATTCAGAAAAAGTGCTCAGCTCGCCGAGAAAATGCGATTTAAGCAATAAAATTAAAAATGCTTATAAAACATAAACCAAACGTTGGAGGTGGTCATTTCTTAATGCGCAGTAATAAACTCGGCACTCTAAAGCACCCGAGAGCGTTTTTTTCGATGCCAACCTAACCAGAGTGACGGGAGCGGCACAATTCAGAAAAAGCGCTCAGCTCGCCGAGAAAATGCGATTTAAGCAATAAAATTAAAAATGCTTATAAAACATAAACCAAACGTTGGAGGCATTTCTTAATGCGCAGTGATAAACTCGGCACTCTAAAGCACCCGAGAGCGTTTTTTTCGATGCCAACCTAACCAGAGTGACGGGAGCGGCACAATTCAGAAAAAGTGCTCAGCTCGCCGAGAAAATGCGATTTAAGCAATAAAATTAAAAATGCTTATAAAACATAAACCAAACGTTGGAGGTGGTCATTTCTTAATGCGCAGTAATAAACTCGGCACTCTAAAGCACCCGAGAGCGTTTTTTTCGATGCCAACCTAACCAGAGTGACGGGAGCGGCACAATTCAGAAAAAGTGCTCAGCTCGCCGAGAAAATGCGATTTAAGCAATAAAATTAAAAATGCTTATAAAACATAAACCAAACGTTGGAGGTGGTCATTTCTTAATGCGCAGTAATAAACTCGGCACTCTAGAGCACCCGAGAGCGTTTTTTTCGATGCCAACCTAACCAGAGTGACGGGAGCGGCACAATTCAGAAAAAGTGCTCAGCTCGCCGAGAAAATGCGATTTAAGCAATAAAATTAAAAATGCTTATAAAACATAAACCAAACGTTGGAAGTGGTCATTTCTTCATGCGCAGTGATAAACTCGGCACTCTAAAGCACCCGAGAGCGTTTTTTTCGATGCCAACCTAACCAGAGTTACGGGAGCGGCACAATTCAGAAAAAGCGCTCAGCTCGCCGAGAAAATGCGATTTAAGCAATAAAATTAAAAATGCTTATAAAACATAAACCAAACGTTGGAGGTGGTCATTTCTTCATGCGCAGTGAATAACTCGGCACTCTAAAGCACCCGAGAGCGTTTTTTTCGATGCCAAGTGACGGGAGCGGCACAATTCAGAAAAAGTGCTCAGCTCGCCGAGAAAATGCGATTTAAGCTATAAAATTAAAAATGCTTATAAAACATAAACCAAACGTTGGAGGTGGTCATTTCTTAATGCGCAGTAATAAACTCGGCACTCTAAAGCACCCGAGAGCGTTTTTTTCGATGCCAACCTAACCAGAGTGACGGGAGCGGCACAATTCAGAAAAAGTGCTCAGCTCGCCGAGAAAATGCGATTTAAGCAATAAAATTAAAAATGCTTATAAAACATAAACCAAACGTTGGAGGTGGTCATTTCTTAATGCGCAGTAATAAACTCGGCACTCTAAAGCACCCGAGAGCGTTTTTTTCGATGCCAACCTAACCAGAGTGACGGGAGCGGCACAATTCAGAAAAAGTGCTCAGCTCGCCGAGAAAATGCGATTTAAGCAATAAAATTAAAAATGCTTATTAAACATAAACCAAACGTTGGAGGTGGTCATTTCTTCATGCGCAGTGAATAACTCGGCACTCTAAAGCACCCGAGAGCGTTTTTTTCGATGCCAACCTAACCAGAGTGACGGGAGCGGCACAATTCAGAAAAAGCGCTCAGCTCGCCGAGAAAATGCGAATTAAGCAATAAAATTAAAAATGCTTATAAAACATAAACCAAACGTTGGAGGTGGTCATTTCTTAATGCGCAGTAATAAACTCGGCACTCTAAAGCACCCGAGAGCGTTTTTTTCGATGCCAACCTAACCAGAGTGACGGGAGCGGCACAATTCAGAAAAAGTGCTCAGCTCGCCGAGAAAATGCGATTTAAGCAATAAAATTAAAAATGCTTATAAAACATAAACCAAACGTTGGAGGTGGTCATTTCTTAATGCGCAGTAATAAACTCGGCACTCTAAAGCACCCGAGAGCGTTTTTTTCGATGCCAACCTAACCAGAGTGACGGGAGCGGCACAATTCAGAAAAAGTGCTCAGCTCGCCGAGAAAATGCGATTTAAGCAATAAAATTAAAAATGCTTATTAAACATAAACCAAACGTTGGAGGTGGTCATTTCTTCATGCGCAGTGAATAACTCGGCACTCTAAAGCACCCGATAGCGTTTTTTTCGATGCCAACCTAACCAGAGTGACGGGAGCGGCACAATTCAGAAAAAGTGCTCAGCTCGCCGAGAAAATGCGATTTAAGCAATAAAATTAAAAATGCTTATAAAACATAAACCAAACGTTGAAGGTGGTCATTTCTTAATGCGCAGTAATAAACTCGGCACTCTAAAGCACCCGAGAGCGTTTTTTTCGATGCCAACCTAACCAGAGTGACGGGAGCGGCACAATTCAGAAAAAGTGCTCAGCTCGCCGAGAAAATGCGATTTAAGCAATAAAATTAAAAATGCTTATAAAACATAAACCAAACGTTGGAGGTGGTCATTTCTTCATGCGCAGTGAATAACTCGGCACTCTAAAGCACCCGAGAGCGTTTTTTTCGATGCCAACCTAACCAGAGTGACGGGAGCGGCACAATTCAGAAAAAGTGCTCAGCTCGCCGAGAAAATGCGATTTAAGCAATAAAATTAAAAATGCTTATAAAACATAAACCAAACGTTGGAGGTGGTCATTTCTTAATGCGCAGTAATAAACTCGGCACTCTAAAGCACCCGAGAGCGTTTTTTTCGATGCCAACCTAACCAGAGTGACGGGAGCGGCACAATTCAGAAAAAGCGCTCAGCTCGCCGAGAAAATGCGATTTAAGCAATAAAATTAAAAATGCTTATAAAACATAAACCAAACGTTGTAAATGGTCATTTCTTATTACGCAGTAATAAACTCGGCACTCTAAAGCACCCGAGAGCGTTTTTTTCGATGCCAACCTAACCAGAGTGACGGGAGCGGCACAATTCAGAAAAAGCGCTCAGCTCGCCGAGAAAATGCGATTTAAGCAATAAAATTAAAAATGCTTATAAAACATAAACCAAACGTTGGAGGTGGTCTTTTCTTCATGTGCAGTGATAAACTCGGCACTCTAAAGCACCCGAGAGCGTTTTTTTCCATGCCAACCTAAACAGAGTGACGGGAGCGGCACAATTCAGAAAAAGTGCTCAGCTCGCCGAGAAAATGCGATTTAAGCAATAAAATTAAAAATGCTTATAAAACATAAACCAAACGTTGTAGATGGTCATTTCTTATTACGCAGTAATAAACTCGGCACTCTAAAGCACCCGAGAGCGTTTTTTTCCATGCCAACCTAACCAGAGTGACGGGAGCGGCACAATTCAGAAAAAGTGCTCAGCTCGCCGAGAAAATGCGATTTAAGCAATAAAATTAAAAATGCTTATAAAACATAAACCAAACGTTGGAGGTGGTCATTTCTTCATGCGCAGTGATAAACTCGGCACTCTAAAGCACCCGAGAGCGTTTTTTTCGATGCCAACCTAACCAGATGACGGGAGCGGCACAATTCAGAAAAAGTGCTCAGCTCGCCGAGAAAATGCGATTTAAGCAATAAAATTAAAAATGCTTATAAAACATAAACCAAACGTTGGAGGTGGTCATTTCTTCATGCGCAGTGATAAACTCGGCACTCTAAAGCACCCGAGAGCGTTTTTTTCGATGCCAACCTAACCAGAGTGACGGGAGCGGCACAATTCAGAAAAAGTGCTCAGCTCGCCGAGAAAATGCGATTTAAGCAATAAAATTAAAAATGCTTATAAAACATAAACCAAACGTTGTAAATGGTCATTTCTTATTACGCAGTAATAAACTCGGCACTCTAAAGCACCCGAGAGCGTTTTTTTCGATGCCAACCTAACCAGAGTGACGGGAGCGGCACAATTCAGAAAAAGCGCTCAGCTCGCCGAGAAAATGCGATTTAAGCAATAAAATTAAAAATGCTTATAAAACATAAACCAAACGTTGTAAATGGTCATTTCTTATTACGCAGTAATAAACTCGGCACTCTAAAGCACCCGAGAGCGTTTTTTTCGATGCCAACCTAACCAGAGTGACGGGAGCGGCACAATTCAGAAAAAGCGCTCAGCTCGCCGAGAAAATGCGATTTAAGCAATAAAATTAAAAATGCTTATAAAACATAAACCAAACGTTGGAGGTGGTCTTTTCTTCATGTGCAGTGATAAACTCGGCACTCTAAAGCACCCGAGAGCGTTTTTTTCCATGCCAACCTAAACAGAGTGACGGGAGCGGCACAATTCAGAAAAAGTGCTCAGCTCGCCGAGAAAATGCGATTTAAGCAATAAAATTAAAAATGCTTATAAAACATAAACCAAACGTTGTAGATGGTCATTTCTTATTACGCAGTAATAAACTCGGCACTCTAAAGCACCCGAGAGCGTTTTTTTCCATGCCAACCTAACCAGAGTGACGGGAGCGGCACAATTCAGAAAAAGTGCTCAGCTCGCCGAGAAAATGCGATTTAAGCAATAAAATTAAAAATGCTTATAAAACATAAACCAAACGTTGGAGGTGGTCATTTCTTCATGCGCAGTGATAAACTCGGCACTCTAAAGCACCCGAGAGCGTTTTTTTCGATGCCAACCTAACCAGAGTGACGGGAGCGGCACAATTCAGAAAAAGTGCTCAGCTCGCCGAGAAAATGCGATTTAAGCAATAAAATTAAAAATGCTTATAAAACATAAACCAAACGTTGTAGATGGTCATTTCTTATTACGCAGTAATAAACTCGGCACTCTAAAGCACCCGAGAGCGTTTTTTTCCATGCCAACCTAACCAGAGTGACGGGAGCGGCACAATTCAGAAAAAGTGCTCAGCTCGCCGAGAAAATGCGATTTAAGCAATAAAATTAAAAATGCTTATAAAACATAAACCAAACGTTGGAGGTGGTCATTTCTTCATGCGCAGTGATAAACTCGGCACTCTAAAGCACCCGAGAGCGTTTTTTTCCATGCCAACCTAACCAGAGTGACGGGAGCGGCACAATTCAGAAAAAGTGCTCAGCTCGCCGAGAAAATGCGATTTAAGCAATAAAATTAAAAATGCTTATAAAACATAAACCAAACGTTGGAGGTGGTCATTTCTTCATGCGCAGTGATAAACTCGGCACTCTAAAGCACCCGAGAGCGTTTTTTTCCATGCCAACCTAACCAGAGTGACGGGAGCGGCACAATTCAGAAAAAGTGCTCAGCTCGCCGAGAAAATGCGATTTAAGCAATAAAATTAAAAATGCTTATAAAACATAAACCAAACGTTGTAGATGGTCATTTCTTATTACGCAGTAATAAACTCGGCACTCTAAAGCACCCGAGAGCGTTTTTTTCGATGCCAACCTAACCAGAGTGACGGGAGCGGCACAATTCAGAAAAAGTGCTCAGCTCGCCGAGAAAATGCTATTTAAGCAATAAAATTAAAAATGCTTATAAAACATAAACCAAACGTTGGAGGTGGTCATTTCTTCATGCGCAGTGATAAACTCGGCACTCTAAAGCACCCGAGAGCGTTTTATTCGATGCCAACCTAACCAGAGTGACGGGAGCGGCACAATTCAGAAAAAGCGCTCAGCTCGCCGAGAAAATGCGATTTAAGCAATAAAATTAAAAATGCTTATAAAACATAAACCAAACGTTGGAGGTGGTCATTTCTTCATGCGCGGTGATAAACTCGGCACTCTAAAGCACCCGAGAGCGTTTTTTTCCATGCCAACCTAACCAGAGTGACGGGAGCGGCACAATTCAGAAAAAGTGCTCAGCTCGCCGAGAAAATGCGATTTAAGCAATAAAATTAAAAATGCTTATAAAACATAAACCAAACGTTGGAGGTGGTCATTTCTTCATGCGCAGTGATAAACTCGGCACTCTAAAGCACCCGAGAGCGTTTTTTTCGATGCCAACCTAACCAGAGTGACGGGAGCGGCACAATTCAGAAAAAGTGCTCAGCTCGCCGAGTAAATGCGATTTAAGCAATAAAATTAAAAATGCTTATAAAACATAAACCAAACGTTGGAGGTGGTCATTTCTTCATGCGCAGTGATAAACTCGGCACTCTAAAGCACCCGAGAGCGTTTTTTTCGATGCCAACCTAACCAGAGTGACGGGAGCGGCACAATTCAGAAAAAGCGCTCAGCTCGCCGAGAAAATGCGATTTAAGCAATAAAATTAAAAATGCTTATAAAACATAAACCAAACGTTGGAGGTGGTCATTTCTTCATGCGCAGTGATAAACTCGGCACTCTAAAGCACCCGAGAGCGTTTTTTTCCATGCCAACCTAACCAGAGTGACGGGAGCGGCACAATTCAGAAAAAGCGCTCAGCTCGCCGAGAAAATGCGATTTAAGCAATAAAATTAAAAATGCTTATAAAACATAAACCAAACGTTGGAGGTGGTCATTTCTTCATGCACAGTGATAAACTCGGCACTCTAAAGCACCCGAGAGCGTTTTTTTCGATGCCAACCTAACCAGAGTGACGGGAGCGGCACAATTCAGAAAAAGTGCTCAGCTCGCCGAGAAAATGCGATTTAAGCAATAAAATTAAAAATGCTTATAAAACATAAACCAAACGTTGTAGATGGTCATTTCTTATTACGCAGTGATAAACTCGGCACTCTAAAGCACCCGAGAGCGTTTTTTTCCATGCCAACCTAACCAGAGTGACGGGAGCGGCACAATTCAGAAAAAGTGCTCAGCTCGCCGAGAAAATGCGATTTAAGCAATAAAATTAAAAATGCTTATAAAACATAAACCAAACGTTGGAGGTGGTCATTTCTTCATGCGCAGTGATCAACTCGGCACTCTAAAGCACCCGAGAGCGTTTTTTTCCATGCCAACCTAACCAGAGTGACGGGAGCGGCACAATTCAGAAAAAGTGCTCAGCTCGCCGAGAAAATGCGATTTAAGCAATAAAATTAAAAATGCTTATAAAACATAAACCAAACGTTGTAGATGGTCATTTCTTATTACGCAGTAATAAACTCGGCACTCTAAAGCACCCGAGAGCGTTTTTTTCGATGCCAACCTAACCAGAGTGACGGGAGCGGCACAATTCAGAAAAAGTGCTCAGCTCGCCGAGAAAATGCGATTTAAGCAATAAAATTAAAAATGCTTATAAAACATAAACCAAACGTTGGAGGTGGTCATTTCTTCATGCGCAGTGATAAACTCGGCACTCTAAAGCACCCGAGAGCGTTTTATTCGATGCCAACCTAACCAGAGTGACGGGAGCGGCACAATTCAGAAAAAGCGCTCAGCTCGCCGAGAAAATGCGATTTAAGCAATAAAATTAAAAATGCTTATAAAACATAAACCAAACGTTGGAGGTGGTCATTTCTTCATGCGCGGTGATAAACTCGGCACTCTAAAGCACCCGAGAGCGTTTTTTTCCATGCCAACCTAACCAGAGTGACGGGAGCGGCACAATTCAGAAAAAGTGCTCAGCTCGCCGAGAAAATGCGATTTAAGCAATAAAATTAAAAATGCTTATAAAACATAAACCAAACGTTGGAGGTGGTCATTTCTTCATGCGCAGTGATAAACTCGGCACTCTAAAGCACCCGAGAGCGTTATTTTCGATGCCAACCTAACCAGAGTGACGGGAGCGGCACAATTCAGAAAAAGTGCTCAGCTCGCCGAGTAAATGCGATTTAAGCAATAAAATTAAAAATGCTTATAAAACATAAACCAAACGTTGGAGGTGGTCATTTCTTCATGCGCAGTGATAAACTCGGCACTCTAAAGCACCCGAGAGCGTTTTTTTCGATGCCAACCTAACCAGAGTGACGGGAGCGGCACAATTCAGAAAAAGCGCTCAGCTCGCCGAGAAAATGCGATTTAAGCAATAAAATTAAAAATGCTTATAAAACATAAACCAAACGTTGGAGGTGGTCATTTCTTCATGCGCAGTGATAAACTCGGCACTCTAAAGCACCCGAGAGCGTTTTTTTCCATGCCAACCTAACCAGAGTGACGGGAGCGGCACAATTCAGAAAAAGCGCTCAGCTCGCCGAGAAAATGCGATTTAAGCAATAAAATTAAAAATGCTTATAAAACATAAACCAAACGTTGGAGGTGGTCATTTCTTCATGCACAGTGATAAACTCGGCACTCTAAAGCACCCGAGAGCGTTTTTTTCGATGCCAACCTAACCAGAGTGACGGGAGCGGCACAATTCAGAAAAAGTGCTCAGCTCGCCGAGAAAATGCGATTTAAGCAATAAAATTAAAAATGCTTATAAAACATAAACCAAACGTTGGAGGTGGTCATTTCTTCATGCGCAGTGATAAACTCGGCACTCTAAAGCACCCGAGAGCGTTTTTTTCGATGCCAACCTAACCAGAGTGACGGGAGCGGCACAATTCAGAAAAAGCGCTCAGCTCGCCGAGAAAATGCGATTTAAGCAATAAAATTAAAAATGCTTATAAAACATAAACCAAACGTTGGAGGTGGTCATTTCTTCATGCGCAGTGATAAACTCGGCACTCTAAAGCACCCGAGAGCGTTTTTTTCGATGCCAACCTAACCAGAGTGACGGGAGCGGCACAATTCAGAAAAAGTGCTCAGCTCGCCGAGAAAATGCGATTTAAGCAATAAAATTAAAAATGCTTATAAAACATAAACCAAACGTTGGAGGTGGTCATTTCTTCATGCGCAGTGATAAACTCGGCACTCTAAAGCACCCGAGAGCGTTTTTTTCGATGCCAATCTAACCAGAGTGACGGGAGCGGCACAATTCAGAAAAAGTGCTCAGCTCGCCGAGAAAATGCGATTCAAGCAATAAAATTAAAAATGCTTATTAAACATAAACCAAACGTTGGAGGTGGTCATTTCTTCATGCGCAGTGAATAACTCGGCACTCTAAAGCACCCGAGAGCGTTTTTTTCGATGCCAACCTAACCAGAGTGACGGGAGCGGCACAATTCAGAAAAAGTGCTCAGCTCGCCGAGAAAATGCGATTTAAGCAATAAAATTAAAAATACTTATAAAACATAAACCAAACGTTGGAGGTGGTCATTTCTTCATGCGCAGTGATAAACTCGGCACTCTAAAGCACCCGAGAGCGTTTTTTTCGATGCCAACCTAACCAGAGTGACGGGAGCGGCACAATTCAGAAAAAGTGCTCAGCTCGCCGAGAAAATGCGATTTAAGCAATACAATTAAAAATGCTTATAAAACATAAACCAAACGTTGGAGGTGGTCATTTCTTCATGCGCAGTGAATAACTCGGCACTCTAAAGCACCCGAGAGCGTTTTTTTCGATGCCAACCTAACCAGAGTGACGGGAGCGGCACAATTCAGAAAAAGTGCTCAGCTCGCCGAGAAAATGCGATTTAAGCAATAAAATTAAAAATGCTTATAAAACATAAACCAAACGTTGGAGGTGGTCATTTCTTAATGCGCAGTAATAAACTCGGCACTCTAAAGCACCCGAGAGCGTTTTTTTCGATGCCAACCTAACCAGAGTGACGGGAGCGGCACAATTCAGAAAAAGTGCTCAGCTCGCCGAGAAAATGCGATTTAAGCAATAAAATTAAAAATGCTTATAAAACATAAACCAAACGTTGGAGGTGGTCATTTCTTAATGCGCAGTAATAAACTCGGCACTCTAGAGCACCCGAGAGCGTTTTTTTCGATGCCAACCTAACCAGAGTGACGGGAGCGGCACAATTCAGAAAAAGTGCTCAGCTCGCCGAGAAAATGCGATTTAAGCAATAAAATTAAAAATGCTTATAAAACATAAACCAAACGTTGGAGGTGGTCATTTCTTAATGCGCAGTAATAAACTCGGCACTCTAAAGCACCCGAGAGCGTTTTTTTCGATGCCAACCTAACCAGAGTGACGGGAGCGGCACAATTCAGAAAAAGCGCTCAGCTCGCCGAGAAAATGCGATTTAAGCAATAAAATTAAAAATGCTTATAAAACATAAACCAAACGTTGGAGGTGGTCATTTCCTAATGCGCAGTAATAAACTCGGCACTCTAAAGCACCCGAGAGCGTTTTTTTCGATGCCAACCTAACCAGAGTGACGGGAGCGGCACAATTCAGAAAAAGTGCTCAGCTCGCCGAGAAAATGCGATTTAAGCAATAAAATTAAAAATGCTTATTAAACATAAACCAAACGTTGGAGGTGGTCATTTCTTCATGCGCAGTGAATAACTCGGCACTCTAAAGCACCCGAGAGCGTTTTTTTCGATGCCAACCTAACCAGAGTGACGGGAGCGGCACAATTCAGAAAAAGCGCTCAGCTCGCCGAGAAAATGCGATTTAAGCAATAAAATTAAAAATGCTTATAAAACATAAACCAAACGTTGGAGGTGGTCATTTCTTCATGCGCAGTGAATAACTCGGCACTCTAAAGCACCCGAGAGCGTTTTTTTCGATGCCAAGTGACGGGAGCGGCACAATTCAGAAAAAGTGCTCAGCTCGCCGAGAAAATGCGATTTAAGCAATAAAATTAAAAATGCTTATAAAACATAAACCAAACGTTGGAGGTGGTCATTTCTTAATGCGCAGTAATAAACTCGGCACTCTAAAGCACCCGAGAGCGTTTTTTTCGATGCCAACCTAACCAGAGTGACGCGAGCGGCACAATTCAGAAAAAGTGCTCAGCTCGCCGAGAAAATGCGATTTAAGCAATAAAATTAAAAATGCTTATAAAACATAAACCAAACGTTGGAGGTGGTCATTTCTTAATGCGCAGTAATAAACTCGGCACTCTAAAGCACCCGAGAGCGTTTTTTTCGATGCCAACCTAACCAGAGTGACGGGAGCGGCACAATTCAGAAAAAGCGCTCAGCTCGCCGAGAAAATGCGATTTAAGCAATAAAATTAAAAATGCTTATAAAACATAAACCAAACGTTGGAGGCATTTCTTAATGCGCAGTGATAAACTCGGCACTCTAAAGCACCCGAGAGCGTTTTTTTCGATGCCAACCTAACCAGAGTGACGGGAGCGGCACAATTCAGAAAAAGTGCTCAGCTCGCCGAGAAAATGCGATTTAAGCAATAAAATTAAAAATGCTTATAAAACATAAACCAAACGTTGGAGGTGGTCATTTCTTCATGCGCAGTGAATAACTCGGCACTCTAAAGCACCCGAGAGCGTTTTTTTCGATGCCAACCTAACCAGAGTGACGGGAGCGGCACAATTCAGAAAAAGTGCTCAGCTCGCCGAGAAAATGCGATTTAAGCAATAAAATTAAAAATGCTTATAAAACATAAATCAAACGTTGGAGGTGGTCATTTCTTAATGCGCAGTAATAAACTCGGCACTCTAAAGCACCCGAGAGCGTTTTTTTCGATGCCAACCTAACCAGAGTGACGGGAGCGGCACAATTCAGAAAAAGTGCTCAGCTCGCCGAGAAAATGCGATTTAAGCAATAAAATTAAAAATGCTTATAAAACATAAACCAAACGTTGGAGGTGGTCATTTCTTAATGCGCAGTAATAAACTCGGCACTCTAAAGCACCCGAGAGCGTTTTTTTCGATGCCAACCTAACCAGAGTGACGGGAGCGGCACAATTCAGAAAAAGTGCTCAGCTCGCCGAGAAAATGCGATTTAAGCAATAAAATTAAAAATGCTTATAAAACATAAACCAAACGTTGGAGGTGGTCATTTCTTAATGCGCAGTAATAAACTCGGCACTCTAGAGCACCCGAGAGCGTTTTTTTCGATGCCAACCTAACCAGAGTGACGGGAGCGGCACAATTCAGAAAAAGTGCTCAGCTCGCCGAGAAAATGCGATTTAAGCAATAAAATTAAAAATGCTTATAAAACATAAACCAAACGTTGGAAGTGGTCATTTCTTCATGCGCAGTGATAAACTCGGCACTCTAAAGCACCCGAGAGCGTTTTTTTCGATGCCAACCTAACCAGAGTTACGGGAGCGGCACAATTCAGAAAAAGCGCTCAGCTCGCCGAGAAAATGCGATTTAAGCAATAAAATTAAAAATGCTTATAAAACATAAACCAAACGTTGGAGGTGGTCATTTCTTCATGCGCAGTGAATAACTCGGCACTCTAAAGCACCCGAGAGCGTTTTTTTCGATGCCAAGTGACGGGAGCGGCACAATTCAGAAAAAGTGCTCAGCTCGCCGAGAAAATGCGATTTAAGCTATAAAATTAAAAATGCTTATAAAACATAAACCAAACGTTGGAGGTGGTCATTTCTTAATGCGCAGTAATAAACTCGGCACTCTAAAGCACCCGAGAGCGTTTTTTTCGATGCCAACCTAACCAGAGTGACGGGAGCGGCACAATTCAGAAAAAGTGCTCAGCTCGCCGAGAAAATGCGATTTAAGCAATAAAATTAAAAATGCTTATAAAACATAAACCAAACGTTGGAGGTGGTCATTTCTTAATGCGCAGTAATAAACTCGGCACTCTAAAGCACCCGAGAGCGTTTTTTTCGATGCCAACCTAACCAGAGTGACGGGAGCGGCACAATTCAGAAAAAGTGCTCAGCTCGCCGAGAAAATGCGATTTAAGCAATAAAATTAAAAATGCTTATTAAACATAAACCAAACGTTGGAGGTGGTCATTTCTTCATGCGCAGTGAATAACTCGGCACTCTAAAGCACCCGAGAGCGTTTTTTTCGATGCCAACCTAACCAGAGTGACGGGAGCGGCACAATTCAGAAAAAGCGCTCAGCTCGCCGAGAAAATGCGAATTAAGCAATAAAATTAAAAATGCTTATAAAACATAAACCAAACGTTGGAGGTGGTCATTTCTTAATGCGCAGTAATAAACTCGGCACTCTAAAGCACCCGAGAGCGTTTTTTTCGATGCCAACCTAACCAGAGTGACGGGAGCGGCACAATTCAGAAAAAGTGCTCAGCTCGCCGAGAAAATGCGATTTAAGCAATAAAATTAAAAATGCTTATAAAACATAAACCAAACGTTGGAGGTGGTCATTTCTTAATGCGCAGTAATAAACTCGGCACTCTAAAGCACCCGAGAGCGTTTTTTTCGATGCCAACCTAACCAGAGTGACGGGAGCGGCACAATTCAGAAAAAGTGCTCAGCTCGCCGAGAAAATGCGATTTAAGCAATAAAATTAAAAATGCTTATTAAACATAAACCAAACGTTGGAGGTGGTCATTTCTTCATGCGCAGTGAATAACTCGGCACTCTAAAGCACCCGATAGCGTTTTTTTCGATGCCAACCTAACCAGAGTGACGGGAGCGGCACAATTCAGAAAAAGTGCTCAGCTCGCCGAGAAAATGCGATTTAAGCAATAAAATTAAAAATGCTTATAAAACATAAACCAAACGTTGGAGGTGGTCATTTCTTAATGCGCAGTAATAAACTCGGCACTCTAAAGCACCCGAGAGCGTTTTTTTCGATGCCAACCTAACCAGAGTGACGGGAGCGGCACAATTCAGAAAAAGTGCTCAGCTCGCCGAGAAAATGCGATTTAAGCAATAAAATTAAAAATGCTTATAAAACATAAACCAAACGTTGGAGGTGGTCATTTCTTAATGCGCAGTAATAAACTCGGCACTCTAAAGCACCCGAGAGCGTTTTTTTCGATGCCAACCTAACCAGAGTGACGGGAGCGGCACAATTCAGAAAAAGTGCTCAGCTCGCCGAGAAAATGCGATTTAAGCAATAAAATTAAAAATGCTTATAAAACATAAACCAAACGTTGGAGGTGGTCATTTCTTAATGCGCAGTAATAAACTCGGCACTCTAAAGCACCCGAGAGCGTTTTTTTCGATGCCAACCTAACCAGAGTGACGGGAGCGGCACAATTCAGAAAAAGTGCTCAGCTCGCCGAGAAAATGCGATTTAAGCAATAAAATTAAAAATGCTTATTAAACATAAACCAAACGTTGGGGGTGGTCATTTCTTCATGCGCAGTGAATAACTCGGCACTCTAAAGCACCCGAGAGCGTTTTTTTCGATGCCAACCTAACCAGAGTGACGGGAGCGGCACAATTCAGAAAAAGCGCTCAGCTCGCCGAGAAAATGCGATTTAAGCAATAAAATTAAAAATGCTTATTAAACATAAACCAAACATTGGAGGTGGTCATTTCTTCATGCGCAGTGAATAACTCGGCACTCTAAAGCACCCGAGAGCGTTTTTTTCGATGCCAACCTAACCAGAGTGACGGGAGCGGCACAATTCAGAAAAAGCGCTCAGCTCGCCGAGAAAATGCGATTTAAGCAATAAAATTAAAAATGCTTATAAAACATAAACCAAACGTTGGAGGTGGTCATTTCTTCATGCGCAGTGATAAACTCGGCACTCTAAAGCACCCGAGAGCGTTTTTTTCGATGCCAACCTAACCAGAGTGACGGGAGCGGCACAATTCAGAAAAAGTGCTCAGCTCGCCGAGAAAATGCGATTTAAGCAATAAAATTAAAAATGCTTATAAAACATAAACCAAACGTTGGAGGTGGTCATTTCTTCATGCGCAGTGAATAACTCGGCACTCTAAAGCACCCGAGAGCGTTTTTTTCGATGCCAACCTAACCAGAGTGACGGGAGCGGCACAATTCAGAAAAAGTGCTCAGCTCGCCGAGAAAATGCGATTTAAGCAATAAAATTAAAAATGCTTATAAAACATAAACCAAACGTTGGAGGTGGTCATTTCTTAATGCGCAGTAATAAACTCGGCACTCTAAAGCACCCGAGAGCGTTTTTTTCGATGCCAACCTAACCAGAGTGACGGGAGCGGCACAATTCAGAAAAAGTGCTCAGCTCGCCGAGAAAATGCGATTTAAGCAATAAAATTAAAAATGCTTATAAAACATAAACCAAACGTTGGAGGTGGTCATTTCTTAATGCGCAGTAATAAACTCGGCACTCTAGAGCACCCGAGAGCGTTTTTTTCGATGCCAACCTAACCAGAGTGACGGGAGCGGCACAATTCAGAAAAAGTGCTCAGCTCGCCGAGAAAATGCGATTTAAGCAATAAAATTAAAAATGCTTATAAATCATAAACCAAACGTTGGAAGTGGTCATTTCTTCATGCGCAGTGATAAACCCGGCACTCTAAAGCACCCGAGAGCGTTTTTTTCGATGCCAACCTAACCAGAGTTACGGGAGCGGCACAATTCAGAAAAAGCGCTCAGCTCGCCGAGAAAATGCGATTTAAGCAATAAAATTAAAAATGCTTATAAAACATAAACCAAACGTTGGAGGTGGTCATTTCTTCATGCGCAGTGATAAACTCGGCACTCTAAAGCACCCGAGAGCGTTTTTTTCGATGCCAACCTAACCAGAGTGACGGGAGCGGCACAATTCAGAAAAAGCGCTCAGCTCGCCGAGAAAATGCGATTTAAGCAATAAAATTAAAAATGCTTATAAAACATAAACCAAACGTTGGAGGTGGTCATTTCTTCATGCGCAGTGAATAACTCGGCACTCTAAAGCACCCGAGAGCGTTTTTTTCGATGCCAAGTGACGGGAGCGGCACAATTCAGAAAAAGTGCTCAGCTCGCCGAGAAAATGCGATTTAAGCAATAAAATTAAAAATGCTTATAAAACATAAACCAAACGTTGGAGGTGGTCATTTCTTCATGCGCAGTGATAAACTCGGCACTCTAAAGCACCCGAGAGCGTTTTTTTCGATGCCAACCTAACCAGAGTGACGGGAGCGGCACAATTCAGAAAAAGTGCTCAGCTCGCCGAGAAAATGCGATTTAAGCAATAAAATTAAAAATGCTTATAAAACATAAACCAAACGTTGGAGGTGGTCATTTCTTCATGCGCAGTGATAAACTCGGCACTCTAAAGCACCCGAGAGCGTTTTTTTCCATGCCAACCTAACCAGAGTGACGGGAGCGGCACAATTCAGAAAAAGTGCTCAGCTCGCCGAGAAAATGCGATTTAAGCAATAAAATTAAAAATGCTTATAAAACATAAACCAAACGTTGTAGATGGTCATTTCTTATTACGCAGTAATAAACTCGGCACTCTAAAGCACCCGAGAGCGTTTTTTTCGATGCCAACCTAACCAGAGTGACGGGAGCGGCACAATTCAGAAAAAGTGCTCAGCTCGCCGAGAAAATGCGATTTAAGCAATAAAATTAAAAATGCTTATAAAACATAAACCAAACGTTGGAGGTGGTCATTTCTTCATGCGCAGTGATAAACTCGGCACTCTAAAGCACCCGAGAGCGTTTTATTCGATGCCAACCTAACCAGAGTGACGGGAGCGGCACAATTCAGAAAAAGCGCTCAGCTCGCCGAGAAAATGCGATTTAAGCAATAAAATTAAAAATGCTTATAAAACATAAACCAAACGTTGGAGGTGGTCATTTCTTCATGCGCGGTGATAAACTCGGCACTCTAAAGCACCCGAGAGCGTTTTTTTCCATGCCAACCTAACCAGAGTGACGGGAGCGGCACAATTCAGAAAAAGTGCTCAGCTCGCCGAGAAAATGCGATTTAAGCAATAAAATTAAAAATGCTTATAAATCATAAACCAAACGTTGGAAGTGGTCATTTCTTCATGCGCAGTGATAAACCCGGCACTCTAAAGCACCCGAGAGCGTTTTTTTCGATGCCAACCTAACCAGAGTTACGGGAGCGGCACAATTCAGAAAAAGCGCTCAGCTCGCCGAGAAAATGCGATTTAAGCAATAAAATTAAAAATGCTTATAAAACATAAACCAAACGTTGGAGGTGGTCATTTCTTCATGCGCAGTGATAAACTCGGCACTCTAAAGCACCCGAGAGCGTTTTTTTCGATGCCAACCTAACCAGAGTGACGGGAGCGGCACAATTCAGAAAAAGCGCTCAGCTCGCCGAGAAAATGCGATTTAAGCAATAAAATTAAAAATGCTTATAAAACATAAACCAAACGTTGGAGGTGGTCATTTCTTCATGCGCAGTGAATAACTCGGCACTCTAAAGCACCCGAGAGCGTTTTTTTCGATGCCAAGTGACGGGAGCGGCACAATTCAGAAAAAGTGCTCAGCTCGCCGAGAAAATGCGATTTAAGCAATAAAATTAAAAATGCTTATAAAACATAAACCAAACGTTGGAGGTGGTCATTTCTTCATGCGCAGTGATAAACTCGGCACTCTAAAGCACCCGAGAGCGTTTTTTTCGATGCCAACCTAACCAGAGTGACGGGAGCGGCACAATTCAGAAAAAGTGCTCAGCTCGCCGAGAAAATGCGATTTAAGCAATAAAATTAAAAATGCTTATAAAACATAAACCAAACGTTGGAGGTGGTCATTTCTTCATGCGCAGTGATAAACTCGGCACTCTAAAGCACCCGAGAGCGTTTTTTTCCATGCCAACCTAACCAGAGTGACGGGAGCGGCACAATTCAGAAAAAGTGCTCAGCTCGCCGAGAAAATGCGATTTAAGCAATAAAATTAAAAATGCTTATAAAACATAAACCAAACGTTGTAGATGGTCATTTCTTATTACGCAGTAATAAACTCGGCACTCTAAAGCACCCGAGAGCGTTTTTTTCGATGCCAACCTAACCAGAGTGACGGGAGCGGCACAATTCAGAAAAAGTGCTCAGCTCGCCGAGAAAATGCGATTTAAGCAATAAAATTAAAAATGCTTATAAAACATAAACCAAACGTTGGAGGTGGTCATTTCTTCATGCGCAGTGATAAACTCGGCACTCTAAAGCACCCGAGAGCGTTTTATTCGATGCCAACCTAACCAGAGTGACGGGAGCGGCACAATTCAGAAAAAGCGCTCAGCTCGCCGAGAAAATGCGATTTAAGCAATAAAATTAAAAATGCTTATAAAACATAAACCAAACGTTGGAGGTGGTCATTTCTTCATGCGCGGTGATAAACTCGGCACTCTAAAGCACCCGAGAGCGTTTTTTTCCATGCCAACCTAACCAGAGTGACGGGAGCGGCACAATTCAGAAAAAGTGCTCAGCTCGCCGAGAAAATGCGATTTAAGCAATAAAATTAAAAATGCTTATAAAACATAAACCAAACGTTGGAGGTGGTCATTTCTTCATGCGCAGTGATAAACTCGGCACTCTAAAGCACCCGAGAGCGTTTTTTTCGATGCCAACCTAACCAGAGTGACGGGAGCGGCACAATTCAGAAAAAGTGCTCAGCTCGCCGAGTAAATGCGATTTAAGCAATAAAATTAAAAATGCTTATAAAACATAAACCAAACGTTGGAGGTGGTCATTTCTTCATGCGCAGTGATAAACTCGGCACTCTAAAGCACCCGAGAGCGTTTTTTTTCGATGCCAACCTAACCAGAGTGACGGGAGCGGCACAATTCAGAAAAAGCGCTCAGCTCGCCGAGAAAATGCGATTTAAGCAATAAAATTAAAAATGCTTATAAAACATAAACCAAACGTTGGAGGTGGTCATTTCTTCATGCGCAGTGATAAACTCGGCACTCTAAAGCACCCGAGAGCGTTTTTTTCCATGCCAACCTAACCAGAGTGACGGGAGCGGCACAATTCAGAAAAAGCGCTCAGCTCGCCGAGAAAATGCGATTTAAGCAATAAAATTAAAAATGCTTATAAAACATAAACCAAACGTTGGAGGTGGTCATTTCTTCATGCACAGTGATAAACTCGGCACTCTAAAGCACCCGAGAGCGTTTTTTTCGATGCCAACCTAACCAGAGTGACGGGAGCGGCACAATTCAGAAAAAGTGCTCAGCTCGCCGAGAAAATGCGATTTAAGCAATAAAATTAAAAATGCTTATAAAACATAAACCAAACGTTGTAGATGGTCATTTCTTATTACGCAGTGATAAACTCGGCACTCTAAAGCACCCGAGAGCGTTTTTTTCCATGCCAACCTAACCAGAGTGACGGGAGCGGCACAATTCAGAAAAAGTGCTCAGCTCGCCGAGAAAATGCGATTTAAGCAATAAAATTAAAAATGCTTATAAAACATAAACCAAACGTTGGAGGTTGTCATTTCTTCATGCGCAGTGATAAACTCGGCACTCTAAAGCACCCGAGAGCGTTTTTTTCCATGCCAACCTAACCAGAGTGACGGGAGCGGCACAATTCAGAAAAAGTGCTCAGCTCGCCGAGAAAATGCGATTTAAGCAATAAAATTAAAAATGCTTATAAAACATAAACCAAACGTTGTAGATGGTCATTTCTTATTACGCAGTAATAAACTCGGCACTCTAAAGCACCCGAGAGCGTTTTTTTCGATGCCAACCTAACCAGAGTGACGGGAGCGGCACAATTCAGAAAAAGTGCTCAGCTCGCCGAGAAAATGCGATTTAAGCAATAAAATTAAAAATGCTTATAAAACATAAACCAAACGTTGGAGGTGGTCATTTCTTCATGCGCAGTGATAAACTCGGCACTCTAAAGCACCCGAGAGCGTTTTATTCGATGCCAACCTAACCAGAGTGACGGGAGCGGCACAATTCAGAAAAAGCGCTCAGCTCGCCGAGAAAATGCGATTTAAGCAATAAAATTAAAAATGCTTATAAAACATAAACCAAACGTTGGAGGTGGTCATTTCTTCATGCGCGGTGATAAACTCGGCACTCTAAAGCACCCGAGAGCGTTTTTTTCCATGCCAACCTAACCAGAGTGACGGGAGCGGCACAATTCAGAAAAAGTGCTCAGCTCGCCGAGAAAATGCGATTTAAGCAATAAAATTAAAAATGCTTATAAAACATAAACCAAACGTTGGAGGTGGTCATTTCTTCATGCGCAGTGATAAACTCGGCACTCTAAAGCACCCGAGAGCGTTTTTTTCGATGCCAACCTAACCAGAGTGACGGGAGCGGCACAATTCAGAAAAAGTGCTCAGCTCGCCGAGTAAATGCGATTTAAGCAATAAAATTAAAAATGCTTATAAAACATAAACCAAACGTTGGAGGTGGTCATTTCTTCATGCGCAGTGATAAACTCGGCACTCTAAAGCACCCGAGAGCGTTTTTTTCGATGCCAACCTAACCAGAGTGACGGGAGCGGCACAATTCAGAAAAAGCGCTCAGCTCGCCGAGAAAATGCGATTTAAGCAATAAAATTAAAAATGCTTATAAAACATAAACCAAACGTTGGAGGTGGTCATTTCTTCATGCGCAGTGATAAACTCGGCACTCTAAAGCACCCGAGAGCGTTTTTTTCGATGCCAATCTAACCAGAGTGACGGGAGCGGCACAATTCAGAAAAAGTGCTCAGCTCGCCGAGAAAATGCGATTCAAGCAATAAAATTAAAAATGCTTATTAAACATAAACCAAACGTTGGAGGTGGTCATTTCTTCATGCGCAGTGAATAACTCGGCACTCTAAAGCACCCGAGAGCGTTTTTTTCGATGCCAACCTAACCAGAGTGACGGGAGCGGCACAATTCAGAAAAAGTGCTCAGCTCGCCGAGAAAATGCGATTTAAGCAATAAAATTAAAAATACTTATAAAACATAAACCAAACGTTGGAGGTGGTCATTTCTTCATGCGCAGTGATAAACTCGGCACTCTAAAGCACCCGAGAGCGTTTTTTTCGATGCCAACCTAACCAGAGTGACGGGAGCGGCACAATTCAGAAAAAGTGCTCAGCTCGCCGAGAAAATGCGATTTAAGCAATACAATTAAAAATGCTTATAAAACATAAACCAAACGTTGGAGGTGGTCATTTCTTCATGCGCAGTGAATAACTCGGCACTCTAAAGCACCCGAGAGCGTTTTTTTCGATGCCAACCTAACCAGAGTGACGGGAGCGGCACAATTCAGAAAAAGTGCTCAGCTCGCCGAGAAAATGCGATTTAAGCAATAAAATTAAAAATGCTTATAAAACATAAACCAAACGTTGGAGGTGGTCATTTCTTAATGCGCAGTAATAAACTCGGCACTCTAAAGCACCCGAGAGCGTTTTTTTCGATGCCAACCTAACCAGAGTGACGGGAGCGGCACAATTCAGAAAAAGTGCTCAGCTCGCCGAGAAAATGCGATTTAAGCAATAAAATTAAAAATGCTTATAAAACATAAACCAAACGTTGGAGGTGGTCATTTCTTAATGCGCAGTAATAAACTCGGCACTCTAGAGCACCCGAGAGCGTTTTTTTCGATGCCAACCTAACCAGAGTGACGGGAGCGGCACAATTCAGAAAAAGTGCTCAGCTCGCCGAGAAAATGCGATTTAAGCAATAAAATTAAAAATGCTTATAAAACATAAACCAAACGTTGGAGGTGGTCATTTCTTCATGCGCAGTGAATAACTCGGCACTCTAAAGCACCCGAGAGCGTTTTTTTCGATGCCAACCTAACCAGAGTGACGGGAGCGGCACAATTCAGAAAAAGCGCTCAGCTCGCCGAGAAAATGCGATTTAAGCAATAAAATTAAAAATGCTTATAAAACATAAACCAAACGTTGGAGGTGGTCATTTCTTCATGCGCAGTGAATAACTCGGCACTCTAAAGCACCCGAGAGCGTTTTTTTCGATGCCAAGTGACGGGAGCGGCACAATTCAGAAAAAGTGCTCAGCTCGCCGAGAAAATGCGATTTAAGCAATAAAATTAAAAATGCTTATAAAACATAAACCAAACGTTGGAGGTGGTCATTTCTTAATGCGCAGTAATAAACTCGGCACTCTAAAGCACCCGAGAGCGTTTTTTTCGATGCCAACCTAACCAGAGTGACGCGAGCGGCACAATTCAGAAAAAGTGCTCAGCTCGCCGAGAAAATGCGATTTAAGCAATAAAATTAAAAATGCTTATAAAACATAAACCAAACGTTGGAGGTGGTCATTTCTTAATGCGCAGTAATAAACTCGGCACTCTAAAGCACCCGAGAGCGTTTTTTTCGATGCCAACCTAACCAGAGTGACGGGAGCGGCACAATTCAGAAAAAGCGCTCAGCTCGCCGAGAAAATGCGATTTAAGCAATAAAATTAAAAATGCTTATAAAACATAAACCAAACGTTGGAGGCATTTCTTAATGCGCAGTGATAAACTCGGCACTCTAAAGCACCCGAGAGCGTTTTTTTCGATGCCAACCTAACCAGAGTGACGGGAGCGGCACAATTCAGAAAAAGTGCTCAGCTCGCCGAGAAAATGCGATTTAAGCAATAAAATTAAAAATGCTTATAAAACATAAACCAAACGTTGGAGGTGGTCATTTCTTCATGCGCAGTGAATAACTCGGCACTCTAAAGCACCCGAGAGCGTTTTTTTCGATGCCAACCTAACCAGAGTGACGGGAGCGGCACAATTCAGAAAAAGTGCTCAGCTCGCCGAGAAAATGCGATTTAAGCAATAAAATTAAAAATGCTTATAAAACATAAATCAAACGTTGGAGGTGGTCATTTCTTAATGCGCAGTAATAAACTCGGCACTCTAAAGCACCCGAGAGCGTTTTTTTCGATGCCAACCTAACCAGAGTGACGGGAGCGGCACAATTCAGAAAAAGTGCTCAGCTCGCCGAGAAAATGCGATTTAAGCAATAAAATTAAAAATGCTTATAAAACATAAACCAAACGTTGGAGGTGGTCATTTCTTAATGCGCAGTAATAAACTCGGCACTCTAAAGCACCCGAGAGCGTTTTTTTCGATGCCAACCTAACCAGAGTGACGGGAGCGGCACAATTCAGAAAAAGTGCTCAGCTCGCCGAGAAAATGCGATTTAAGCAATAAAATTAAAAATGCTTATAAAACATAAACCAAACGTTGGAGGTGGTCATTTCTTAATGCGCAGTAATAAACTCGGCACTCTAGAGCACCCGAGAGCGTTTTTTTCGATGCCAACCTAACCAGAGTGACGGGAGCGGCACAATTCAGAAAAAGTGCTCAGCTCGCCGAGAAAATGCGATTTAAGCAATAAAATTAAAAATGCTTATAAAACATAAACCAAACGTTGGAAGTGGTCATTTCTTCATGCGCAGTGATAAACTCGGCACTCTAAAGCACCCGAGAGCGTTTTTTTCGATGCCAACCTAACCAGAGTTACGGGAGCGGCACAATTCAGAAAAAGCGCTCAGCTCGCCGAGAAAATGCGATTTAAGCAATAAAATTAAAAATGCTTATAAAACATAAACCAAACGTTGGAGGTGGTCATTTCTTCATGCGCAGTGAATAACTCGGCACTCTAAAGCACCCGAGAGCGTTTTTTTCGATGCCAAGTGACGGGAGCGGCACAATTCAGAAAAAGTGCTCAGCTCGCCGAGAAAATGCGATTTAAGCAATAAAATTAAAAATGCTTATAAAACATAAACCAAACGTTGGAGGTGGTCATTTCTTAATGCGCAGTAATAAACTCGGCACTCTAAAGCACCCGAGAGCGTTTTTTTCGATGCCAACCTAACCAGAGTGACGGGAGCGGCACAATTCAGAAAAAGTGCTCAGCTCGCCGAGAAAATGCGATTTAAGCAATAAAATTAAAAATGCTTATAAAACATAAACCAAACGTTGGAGGTGGTCATTTCTTAATGCGCAGTAATAAACTCGGCACTCTAAAGCACCCGAGAGCGTTTTTTTCGATGCCAACCTAACCAGAGTGACGGGAGCGGCACAATTCAGAAAAAGTGCTCAGCTCGCCGAGAAAATGCGATTTAAGCAATAAAATTAAAAATGCTTATTAAACATAAACCAAACGTTGGGGGTGGTCATTTCTTCATGCGCAGTGAATAACTCGGCACTCTAAAGCACCCGAGAGCGTTTTTTTCGATGCCAACCTAACCAGAGTGACGGGAGCGGCACAATTCAGAAAAAGCGCTCAGCTCGCCGAGAAAATGCGATTTAAGCAATAAAATTAAAAATGCTTATTAAACATAAACCAAACATTGGAGGTGGTCATTTCTTCATGCGCAGTGAATAACTCGGCACTCTAAAGCACCCGAGAGCGTTTTTTTCGATGCCAACCTAACCAGAGTGACGGGAGCGGCACAATTCAGAAAAAGCGCTCAGCTCGCCGAGAAAATGCGATTTAAGCAATAAAATTAAAAATGCTTATAAAACATAAACCAAACGTTGGAGGTGGTCATTTCTTCATGCGCAGTGATAAACTCGGCACTCTAAAGCACCCGAGAGCGTTTTTTTCGATGCCAACCTAACCAGAGTGACGGGAGCGGCACAATTCAGAAAAAGTGCTCAGCTCGCCGAGAAAATGCGATTTAAGCAATAAAATTAAAAATGCTTATAAAACATAAACCAAACGTTGGAGGTGGTCATTTCTTCATGCGCAGTGAATAACTCGGCACTCTAAAGCACCCGAGAGCGTTTTTTTCGATGCCAACCTAACCAGAGTGACGGGAGCGGCACAATTCAGAAAAAGTGCTCAGCTCGCCGAGAAAATGCGATTTAAGCAATAAAATTAAAAATGCTTATAAAACATAAACCAAACGTTGGAGGTGGTCATTTCTTAATGCGCAGTAATAAACTCGGCACTCTAAAGCACCCGAGAGCGTTTTTTTCGATGCCAACCTAACCAGAGTGACGGGAGCGGCACAATTCAGAAAAAGTGCTCAGCTCGCCGAGAAAATGCGATTTAAGCAATAAAATTAAAAATGCTTATAAAACATAAACCAAACGTTGGAGGTGGTCATTTCTTAATGCGCAGTAATAAACTCGGCACTCTAGAGCACCCGAGAGCGTTTTTTTCGATGCCAACCTAACCAGAGTGACGGGAGCGGCACAATTCAGAAAAAGTGCTCAGCTCGCCGAGAAAATGCGATTTAAGCAATAAAATTAAAAATGCTTATAAATCATAAACCAAACGTTGGAAGTGGTCATTTCTTCATGCGCAGTGATAAACCCGGCACTCTAAAGCACCCGAGAGCGTTTTTTTCGATGCCAACCTAACCAGAGTTACGGGAGCGGCACAATTCAGAAAAAGCGCTCAGCTCGCCGAGAAAATGCGATTTAAGCAATAAAATTAAAAATGCTTATAAAACATAAACCAAACGTTGGAGGTGGTCATTTCTTCATGCGCAGTGATAAACTCGGCACTCTAAAGCACCCGAGAGCGTTTTTTTCGATGCCAACCTAACCAGAGTGACGGGAGCGGCACAATTCAGAAAAAGCGCTCAGCTCGCCGAGAAAATGCGATTTAAGCAATAAAATTAAAAATGCTTATAAAACATAAACCAAACGTTGGAGGTGGTCATTTCTTAATGCGCAGTAATAAACTCGGCACTCTAAAGCACCCGAGAGCGTTTTTTTCGATGCCAACCTAACCAGAGTGACGGGAGCGGCACAATTCAGAAAAAGTGCTCAGCTCGCCGAGAAAATGCGATTTAAGCAATAAAATTAAAAATGCTTATAAAACATAAACCAAACGTTGGAGGTGGTCATTTCTCAATGCGCAGTAATAAACTCGGCACTCTAAAGCACCCGAGAGCGTTTTTTTCGATGCCAACCTAACCAGAGTGACGGGAGCGGCACAATTCAGAAAAAGTGCTCAGCTCGCCGAGAAAATGCGATTTAAGCAATAAAATTAAAAATGCTTATAAAACATAAACCAAACGTTGGAGGTGGTCATTTCTTAATGCGCAGTAATAAACTCGGCACTCTAAAGCACCCGAGAGCGTTTTTTTCGATGCCAACCTAACCAGAGTGACGGGAGCGGCACAATTCAGAAAAAGCGCTCAGCTCGCCGAGAAAATGCGATTTAAGCAATAAAATTAAAAATGCTTATAAAACATAAACCAAACGTTGGAGGTGGTCATTTCCTAATGCGCAGTAATAAACTCGGCACTCTAAAGCACCCGAGAGCGTTTTTTTCGATGCCAACCTAACCAGAGTGACGGGAGCGGCACAATTCAGAAAAAGTGCTCAGCTCGCCGAGAAAATGCGATTTAAGCAATAAAATTAAAAATGCTTATTAAACATAAACCAAACGTTGGAGGTGGTCATTTCTTCATGCGCAGTGATAAACTCGGCACTCTAAAGCACCCGAGAGCGTTTTTTTCGATGCCAACCTAACCAGAGTGACGGGAGCGGCACAATTCAGAAAAAGCGCTCAGCTCGCCGAGAAAATGCGATTTAAGCAATAAAATTAAAAATGCTTATAAAACATAAACCAAACGTTGGAGGTGGTCATTTCTTCATGCGCAGTGATAAACTCGGCACTCTAAAGCACCCGAGAGCGTTTTTTTCGATGCCAACCTAACCAGAGTGACGGGAGCGGCAGCTCAGTGGCCTAGTGGTAGAGTGTCCGCCCTGAGGCTGGAAGGTTGTGGGTTCAAACCCCGGCCGGGTCATACCAAAGACTATAAAAATGGGACCCATTGCCTCCCTGCTTGGCACTCAGCATTAAGGGTTGGAATTGGGGGGTTAGATCACCAACTGATTCCCGAGCGCGGCACCGCTGCTGCTCACTGCTCCCCTCTCCCCCAGGGGATGGATTAAAATCACACGGGGATGGGTTAAATGCAGAGGACAAATTTCACCACACCCAGGTGTGTGTGTGACGATCATTGGGACTTTAATCTTTAATCTTAATCTTAAATTCAGAAAAAGTGCTCAGCTCGCCGAGAAAATGCGATTTAAGCAATAAAATTAAAAATGCTTATTAAACATAAACCAAACGTTGGAGGTGGTCATTTCTTCATGCGCAGTGATAAACTCGGCACTCTAAAGCACCCGAGAGCGTTTTTTTCGATGCCAACCTAACCAGAGTGACGGGAGCGGCACAATTCAGAAAAAGTGCTCAGCTCGCCGAGAAAATGCGATTTAAGCAATAAAATTAAAAATGCTTATAAAACATAAACCAAACGTTGGAGGTGGTCATTTCTCCATGCGCAGTGAATAACTCGGCACTCTAAAGCACCCGAGAGCGTTTTTTTCGATGCCAACCTAACCAGAGTGACGGGAGCGGCACAATTCAGAAAAAGTGCTCAGCTCGCCGAGAAAATGCGATTTAAGCAATAAAATTAAAAATGCTTATAAAACATAAACCAAACGTTGGAGGTGGTCATTTCTTAATGCGCAGTAATAAACTCGGCACTCTAAAGCACCCGTGAGCGTTTTTTTCGATGCCAACCTAACCAGAGTGACGGGAGCGGCACAATTCAGAAAAAGTGCTCAGCTCGCCGAGAAAATGCGATTTAAGCAATAAAATTAAAAATGCTTATAAAACATAAACCAAACGTTGGAGGTGGTAATTTCTTCATGCGCAGTGAATAACTCGGCACTCTAAAGCACCCGAGAGCGTGTTTTTCGATGCCAACCTAACCAGAGTGACGGGAGCGGCACAATTCAGAAAAAGTGCTCAGCTCGCCGAGAAAATGCGATTTAAGCAATAAAATTAAAAATGCTTATAAAACATAAACCAAACGTTGGAGGTGGTCATTTCTTAATGCGCAGTAATAAACTCGGCACTCTAAAGCACCCGTGAGCGTTTTTTTCGATGCCAACCTAACCAGAGTGACGGGAGCGGCACAATTCAGAAAAAGTGCTCAGCTCGCCGAGAAAATGCGATTTAAGCAATAAAATTAAAAATGCTTATAAAACATAAACCAAACGTTGGAGGTGGTCATTTCTTAAAGCGCAGTAATAAACTCGGCACTCTAGAGCACCCGAGAGCGTTTTTTTCGATGCCAACCTAACCAGAGTGACGGGAGCGGCACAATTCAGAAAAAGTCCTCAGCTCGCCGAGAAAATGCGATTTAAGCAATAAAATTAAAAATGCTTATAAAACATAAACCAAACGTTGGAGGTGGTCATTTCTTCATGCGCAGTGATAAACTCGGCACTCTAAAGCACCCGAGAGCGTTTTTTTCGATGCCAACCTAACCAGAGTTACGGGAGCGGCACAATTCAGAAAAAGCGCTCAGCTCGCCGAGAAAATGCGATTTAAGCAATACAATTAAAAATGCTTATAAAACATAAACCAAACGTTGGAGGTGGTCATTTCTTCATGCGCAGTGATAAACTCGGCACTCTAAAGCACCCGAGAGCGTTTTTTTCGATGCCAACCTAACCAGAGTGACGGGAGCGGCACAATTCAGAAAAAGCGCTCAGCTCGCCGAGAAAATGCGATTTAAGCAATAAAATTAAAAATGCTTATAAAACATAAACCAAACGTTGGAGGTGGTCATTTCTTCATGCGCAGTGATAAACTCGGCACTCTAAAGCACCCGAGAGCGTTTTTTTCGATGCCAACCTAACCAGAGTGACGGGAGCGGCACAATTCAGAAAAAGTGCTCAGCTCGCCGAGAAAATGCGATTTAAGCAATAAAATTAAAAATGCTTATAAAACATAAACCAAACGTTGGAGGTGGTCATTTCTCCATGCGCAGTGAATAACTCGGCACTCTAAAGCAGCCGAGAGCGTTTTTTTCGATGCCAACCTAACCAGAGTGACGGGAGCGGCACAATTCAGAAAAAGTGCTCAGCTCGCCGAGAAAATGCGATTTAAGCAATAAAATTAAAAATGCTTATAAAACATAAACCAAACGTTGGAGGTGGTCATTTCTTAATGCGCAGTAATACACTCGGCACTCTAAAGCACCCGTGAGCGTTTTTTTCGATGCCAACCTAACCAGAGTGACGGGAGCGGCACAATTCAGAAAAAGTGCTCAGCTCGCCGAGAAAATGCGATTTAAGCAATAAAATTAAAAATGCTTATAAAACATAAACCAAACGTTGGAGGTGGTCATTTCTTAATGCGCAGTAATAAACTCGGCACTCTAAAGCACCCGAGAGCGTTTTTTTCGATGCCAACCTAACCAGAGTGACGGGAGCGGCACAATTCAGAAAAAGCGCTCAGCTCGCCGAGAAAATGCGATTTAAGCAATAAAATTAAAAATGCTTATAAAACATAAACCAAACGTTGGAGGTGGTCATTTCTTCATGCGCAGTGATAAACTCGGCACTCTAAAGCACCCGAGAGTGTTTTTTTCGATGCCAACCTAACCAGAGTGACGGGAGCGGCACAATTCAGAAAAAGTGCTCAGCTCGCCGAGAAAATGCGATTTAAGCAATAAAATTAAAAATGCTTATAAAACATAAACCAAACGTTGGAGGTGGTCATTTCTTCATGCGCAGTGATAAACTCGGCACTCTAAAGCACCCGAGAGCGTTTTTTTCGATGCCAACCTAACCAGAGTGACGGGAGCGGCACAATTCAGAAAAAGTGCTCAGCTCGCCGAGAAAATGCGATTCAAGCAATAAAATTAAAAATGCTTATTAAACATAAACCAAACGTTGGAGGTGGTCATTTCTTCATGCGCAGTGAATAACTCGGCACTCTAAAGCACCCGAGAGCGTTTTTTTCGATGCCAACCTAACCAGAGTGACGGGAGCGGCACAATTCAGAAAAAGTGCTCAGCTCGCCGAGAAAATGCGATTTAAGCAATAAAATTAAAAATGCTTATAAAACGTAAACCAAACGTTGGAGGTGGTCATTTCTTAATGCGCAGTAATAAACTCGGCACTCTAAAGCACCCGAGAGCGTTTTTTTCGATGCCAACCTAACCAGAGTGACGGGAGCGGCACAATTTAGAAAAAGTGCTCAGCTCGCCGAGAAAATGCGATTTAAGCAATAAAATTAAAAATGCTTATAAAACATAAACCAAACGTTGGAGGTGGTCATTTCTTAATGCGCAGTAATAAACTCGGCACTCTAAAGCACCCGAGAGCGTTTTTTTCGATGCCAACCTAACCAGAGTGACGGGAGCGGCACAATTCAGAAAAAGCTTTCAGCTCGCCGAGAAAATGCGATTTAAGCAATAAAATTAAAAATGCTTATAAAACATAAACCAAACGTTGGAGGTGGTCATTTCTTCATGCGCAGTGATAAACTCGGCACTCTAAAGCACCCGAGAGCGTTTTTTTCGATGCCAACCTAACCAGAGTGACGGGAGCGGCACAATTCAGAAAAAGTGCTCAGCTCGCCGAGAAAATGCGATTTAAGCAATAAAATTAAAAATGCTTATAAAACATAAACCAAACGTTGGAGGTGGTCATTTCTTCATGCGCAGTGATAAACTCGGCACTCTAAAGCACCCGAGAGCGTTTTTTTCGATGCCAACCTAACCAGAGTGACGGGAGCGGCACAATTCAGAAAAAGTGCTCAGCTCGCCGAGAAAATGCGATTCAAGCAATAAAATTAAAAATGCTTATTAAACATAAACCAAACGTTGGAGGTGGTCATTTCTTCATGCGCAGTGAATAACTCGGCACTCTAAAGCACCCGAGAGCGTTTTTTTCGATGCCAACCTAACCAGAGTGACGGGAGCGGCACAATTCAGAAAAAGTGCTCAGCTCGCCGAGAAAATGCGATTTAAGCAATAAAATTAAAAATGCTTATAAAACATAAACCAAACGTTGGAGGTGGTCATTTCTTAATGCGCAGTAATAAACTCGGCACTCTAAAGCACCCGAGAGCGTTTTTTTCGATGCCAACCTAACCAGAGTGACGGGAGCGGCACAATTCAGAAAAAGTGCTCAGCTCGCCGAGAAAATGCGATTTAAGCAATAAAATTAAAAATGCTTATAAAACATAAATCAAACGTTGGAGGTGGTCATTTCTTAATGCGCAGTAATAAACTCGGCACTCTAAAGCACCCGAGAGCGTTTTTTTCGATGCCAACCTAACCAGAGTGACGGGAGCGGCACAATTCAGAAAAAGTGCTCAGCTCGCCGAGAAAATGCGATTTAAGCAATAAAATTAAAAATGCTTATAAAACATAAACCAAACGTTGGAGGTGGTCATTTCTTAATGCGCAGTAATAAACTCGGCACTCTAAAGCACCCGAGAGCGTTTTTTTCGATGCCAACCTAACCAGAGTGACGGGAGCGGCACAATTCAGAAAAAGTGCTCAGCTCGCCGAGAAAATGCGATTTAAGCAATAAAATTAAAAATGCTTATTAAACATAAACCAAACGTTGGAGGTGGTCATTTCTTCATGCGCAGTGAATAACTCGGCACTCTAAGGCACCCGAGAGCGTTTTTTTCGATGCCAACCTAACCAGAGTGACGGGAGCGGCACAATTCAGAAAAAGCGCTCAGCTCGCCGAGAAAATGCGATTTAAGCAATAAAATTAAAAATGCTTATTAAACATAAACCAAACATTGGAGGTGGTCATTTCTTCATGCGCAGTGAATAACTCGGCACTCTAAAGCACCCGAGAGCGTTTTTTTCGATGCCAACCTAACCAGAGTGACGGGAGCGGCACAATTCAGAAAAAGCGCTCAGCTCGCCGAGAAAATGCGATTTAAGCAATAAAATTAAAAATGCTTATAAAACATAAACCAAACGTTGGAGGTGGTCATTTCTTCATGCGCAGTGATAAACTCGGCACTCTAAAGCACCCGAGAGCGTTTTTTTCGATGCCAACCTAACCAGAGTGACGGGAGCGGCACAATTCAGAAAAAGTGCTCAGCTCGCCGAGAAAATGCGATTTAAGCAATAAAATTAAAAATGCTTATAAAACATAAACCAAACGTTGGAGGTGGTCATTTCTTCATGCGCAGTGAATAACTCGGCACTCTAAAGCACCCGAGAGCGTTTTTTTCGATGCCAACCTAACCAGAGTGACGGGAGCGGCACAATTCAGAAAAAGTGCTCAGCTCGCCGAGAAAATGCGATTTAAGCAATAAAATTAAAAATGCTTATAAAACATAAACCAAACGTTGGAGGTGGTCATTTCTTAATGCGCAGTAATAAACTCGGCACTCTAAAGCACCCGAGAGCGTTTTTTTCGATGCCAACCTAACCAGAGTGACGGGAGCGGCACAATTCAGAAAAAGCGCTCAGCTCGCCGAGAAAATGCGATTTAAGCAATAAAATTAAAAATGCTTATTAAACATAAACCAAACATTGGAGGTGGTCATTTCTTCATGCGCAGTGAATAACTCGGCACTCTAAAGCACCCGAGAGCGTTTTTTTCGATGCCAACCTAACCAGAGTGACGGGAGCGGCACAATTCAGAAAAAGCGCTCAGCTCGCCGAGAAAATGCGATTTAAGCAATAAAATTAAAAATGCTTATAAAACATAAACCAAACGTTGGAGGTGGTCATTTCTTCATGCGCAGTGATAAACTCGGCACTCTAAAGCACCCGAGAGCGTTTTTTTCGATGCCAACCTAACCAGAGTGACGGGAGCGGCACAATTCAGAAAAAGTGCTCAGCTCGCCGAGAAAATGCGATTTAAGCAATAAAATTAAAAATGCTTATAAAACATAAACCAAACGTTGGAGGTGGTCATTTCTTCATGCGCAGTGAATAACTCGGCACTCTAAAGCACCCGAGAGCGTTTTTTTCGATGCCAACCTAACCAGAGTGACGGGAGCGGCACAATTCAGAAAAAGTGCTCAGCTCACCGAGAAAATGCGATTTAAGCAATAAAATTAAAAATGCTTATAAAACATAAACCAAACGTTGGAGGTGGTCATTTCTTAATGCGCAGTAATAAACTCGGCACTCTAAAGCACCCGAGAGCGTTTTTTTCGATGCCAACCTAACCAGAGTGACGGGAGCGGCACAATTCAGAAAAAGTGCTCAGCTCGCCGAGAAAATGCGATTTAAGCAATAAAATTAAAAATGCTTATAAAACATAAACCAAACGTTGGAGGTGGTCATTTCTTAATGCGCAGTAATAAACTCGGCACTCTAGAGCACCCGAGAGCGTTTTTTTCGATGCCAACCTAACCAGAGTGACGGGAGCGGCACAATTCAGAAAAAGTGCTCAGCTCGCCGAGAAAATGCGATTTAAGCAATAAAATTAAAAATGCTTATAAAACATAAACCAAACGTTGGAAGTGGTCATTTCTTCATGCGCAGTGATAAACTCGGCACTCTAAAGCACCCGAGAGCGTTTTTTTCGATGCCAACCTAACCAGAGTTACGGGAGCGGCACAATTCAGAAAAAGCGCTCAGCTCGCCGAGAAAATGCGATTTAAGCAATAAAATTAAAAATGCTTATAAAACATAAACCAAACGTTGGAGGTGGTCATTTCTTCATGCGCAGTGATAAACTCGGCACTCTAAAGCACCCGAGAGCGTTTTTTTCGATGCCAACCTAACCAGAGTGACGGGAGCGGCACAATTCAGAAAAAGCGCTCAGCTCGCCGAGAAAATGCGATTTAAGCAATAAAATTAAAAATGCTTATAAAACATAAACCAAACGTTGGAGGTGGTCATTTCTTAATGCGCAGTAATAAACTCGGCACTCTAAAGCACCCGAGAGCGTTTTTTTCGATGCCAACCTAACCAGAGTGACGGGAGCGGCACAATTCAGAAAAAGTGCTCAGCTCGCCGAGAAAATGCGATTTAAGCAATAAAATTAAAAATGCTTATAAAACATAAACCAAACGTTGGAGGTGGTCATTTCTCAATGCGCAGTAATAAACTCGGCACTCTAAAGCACCCGAGAGCGTTTTTTTCGATGCCAACCTAACCAGAGTGACGGGAGCGGCACAATTCAGAAAAAGTGCTCAGCTCGCCGAGAAAATGCGATTTAAGCAATAAAATTAAAAATGCTTATAAAACATAAACCAAACGTTGGAGGTGGTCATTTCTTAATGCGCAGTAATAAACTCGGCACTCTAAAGCACCCGAGAGCGTTTTTTTCGATGCCAACCTAACCAGAGTGACGGGAGCGGCACAATTCAGAAAAAGCGCTCAGCTCGCCGAGAAAATGCGATTTAAGCAATAAAATTAAAAATGCTTATAAAACATAAACCAAACGTTGGAGGTGGTCATTTCCTAATGCGCAGTAATAAACTCGGCACTCTAAAGCACCCGAGAGCGTTTTTTTCGATGCCAACCTAACCAGAGTGACGGGAGCGGCACAATTCAGAAAAAGTGCTCAGCTCGCCGAGAAAATGCGATTTAAGCAATAAAATTAAAAATGCTTATTAAACATAAACCAAACGTTGGAGGTGGTCATTTCTTCATGCGCAGTGAATAACTCGGCACTCTAAAGCACCCGAGAGCGTTTTTTTCGATGCCAACCTAACCAGAGTGACGGGAGCGGCACAATTCAGAAAAAGTGCTCAGCTCGCCGAGAAAATGCGATTTAAGCAATAAAATTAGAAATGCTTATAAAACATAAACCAAACGTTGGAAGTGGTCATTTCTTCATGCGCAGTGATAAACTCGGCACTCTAAAGCACCCGAGAGCGTTTTTTTCGATGCCAACCTAACCAGAGTTACGGGAGCGGCACAATTCAGAAAAAGCGCTCAGCTCGCCGAGAAAATGCGATTTAAGCAATAAAATTAAAAATGCTTATAAAACATAAACCAAACGTTGGAGGTGGTCATTTCTTCATGCGCAGTGATAAACTCGGCACTCTAAAGCACCCGAGAGCGTTTTTTTCGATGCCAACCTAACCAGAGTGACGGGAGCGGCACAATTCAGAAAAAGCGCTCAGCTCGCCGAGAAAATGCGATTTAAGCAATAAAATTAAAAATGCTTATAAAACATAAACCAAACGTTGGAGGTGGTCATTTCCTAATGCGCAGTAATAAACTCGGCACTCTAAAGCACCCGAGAGCGTTTTTTTCGATGCCAACCTAACCAGAGTGACGGGAGCGGCACAATTCAGAAAAAGTGCTCAGCTCGCCGAGAAAATGCGATTTAAGCAATAAAATTAAAAATGCTTATAAAACATAAACCAAACGTTGGAGGTGGTCATTTCTTCATGCGCAGTGATAAAGTCGGCACTCTAAAGCACCCGAGAGCGTTTTTTTCGATGCCAACCTAACCAGAGTGACGGGAGCGGCACAATTCAGAAAAAGCGCTCAGCTCGCCGAGAAAATGCGATTTAAGCAATAAAATTAAAAATGCTTATAAAACATAAACCAAACGTTGGAGGTGGTCATTTCTTCATGCGCAGTGATAAACTCGGCACTCTAAAGCACCCGAGAGCGTTTTTTTCGATGCCAACCTAACCAGAGTGACGGGAGCGGCACAATTCAGAAAAAGTGCTCAGCTCGCCGAGAAAATGCGATTTAAGCAATAAAATTAAAAATGCTTATAAAACATAAACCAAACGTTGGAGGTGGTCATTTCTTCATGCGCAGTGATAAACTCGGCACTCTAAAGCACCCGAGAGCGTTTTTTTCGATGCCAACCTAACCAGAGTGACGGGAGCGGCACAATTCAGAAAAAGTGCTCAGCTCGCCGAGAAAATGCGATTCAAGCAATAAAATTAAAAATGCTTATTAAACATAAACCAAACGTTGGAGGTGGTCATTTCTTCATGCGCAGTGAATAACTCGGCACTCTAAAGCACCCGAGAGCGTTTTTTTCGATGCCAACCTAACCAGAGTGACGGGAGCGGCACAATTCAGAAAAAGTGCTCAGCTCGCCGAGAAAATGCGATTTAAGCAATAAAATTAAAAATACTTATAAAACATAAACCAAACGTTGGAGGTGGTCATTTCTTCATGCGCAGTGATAAACTCGGCACTCTAAAGCACCCGAGAGCGTTTTTTTCGATGCCAACCTAACCAGAGTGACGGGAGCGGCACAATTCAGAAAAAGTGCTCAGCTCGCCGAGAAAATGCGATTTAAGCAATACAATTAAAAATGCTTATAAAACATAAACCAAACGTTGGAGGTGGTCATTTCTTCATGCGCAGTGAATAACTCGGCACTCTAAAGCACCCGAGAGCGTTTTTTTCGATGCCAACCTAACCAGAGTGACGGGAGCGGCACAATTCAGAAAAAGTGCTCAGCTCGCCGAGAAAATGCGATTTAAGCAATAAAATTAAAAATGCTTATAAAACATAAACCAAACGTTGGAGGTGGTCATTTCTTAATGCGCAGTAATAAACTCGGCACTCTAAAGCACCCGAGAGCGTTTTTTTCGATGCCAACCTAACCAGAGTGACGGGAGCGGCACAATTCAGAAAAAGTGCTCAGCTCGCCGAGAAAATGCGATTTAAGCAATAAAATTAAAAATGCTTATAAAACATAAACCAAACGTTGGAGGTGGTCATTTCTTAATGCGCAGTAATAAACTCGGCACTCTAGAGCACCCGAGAGCGTTTTTTTCGATGCCAACCTAACCAGAGTGACGGGAGCGGCACAATTCAGAAAAAGTGCTCAGCTCGCCGAGAAAATGCGATTTAAGCAATAAAATTAAAAATGCTTATAAAACATAAACCAAACGTTGGAGGTGGTCATTTCTTAATGCGCAGTAATAAACTCGGCACTCTAAAGCACCCGAGAGCGTTTTTTTCGATGCCAACCTAACCAGAGTGACGGGAGCGGCACAATTCAGAAAAAGCGCTCAGCTCGCCGAGAAAATGCGATTTAAGCAATAAAATTAAAAATGCTTATAAAACATAAACCAAACGTTGGAGGTGGTCATTTCCTAATGCGCAGTAATAAACTCGGCACTCTAAAGCACCCGAGAGCGTTTTTTTCGATGCCAACCTAACCAGAGTGACGGGAGCGGCACAATTCAGAAAAAGTGCTCAGCTCGCCGAGAAAATGCGATTTAAGCAATAAAATTAAAAATGCTTATTAAACATAAACCAAACGTTGGAGGTGGTCATTTCTTCATGCGCAGTGAATAACTCGGCACTCTAAAGCACCCGAGAGCGTTTTTTTCGATGCCAACCTAACCAGAGTGACGGGAGCGGCACAATTCAGAAAAAGCGCTCAGCTCGCCGAGAAAATGCGATTTAAGCAATAAAATTAAAAATGCTTATAAAACATAAACCAAACGTTGGAGGTGGTCATTTCTTCATGCGCAGTGAATAACTCGGCACTCTAAAGCACCCGAGAGCGTTTTTTTCGATGCCAAGTGACGGGAGCGGCACAATTCAGAAAAAGTGCTCAGCTCGCCGAGAAAATGCGATTTAAGCAATAAAATTAAAAATGCTTATAAAACATAAACCAAACGTTGGAGGTGGTCATTTCTTAATGCGCAGTAATAAACACGGCACTCTAAAGCACCCGAGAGCGTTTTTTTCGATGCCAACCTAACCAGAGTGACGCGAGCGGCACAATTCAGAAAAAGTGCTCAGCTCGCCGAGAAAATGCGATTTAAGCAATAAAATTAAAAATGCTTATAAAACATAAACCAAACGTTGGAGGTGGTCATTTCTTAATGCGCAGTAATAAACTCGGCACTCTAAAGCACCCGAGAGCGTTTTTTTCGATGCCAACCTAACCAGAGTGACGGGAGCGGCACAATTCAGAAAAAGCGCTCAGCTCGCCGAGAAAATGCGATTTAAGCAATAAAATTAAAAATGCTTATAAAACATAAACCAAACGTTGGAGGTGGTCATTTCTTCATGCGCAGTGATAAACTCGGCACTCTAAAGCACCCGAGAGCGTTTTTTTCGATGCCAACCTAACCAGAGTGACGGGAGCGGCACAATTCAGAAAAAGTGCTCAGCTCGCCGAGAAAATGCGATTTAAGCAATAAAATTAAAAATGCTTATAAAACATAAACCAAACGTTGGAGGTGGTCATTTCTTCATGCGCAGTGATACACTCGGCACTCTAAAGCACCCGAGAGCGTTTTTTTCGATGCCAACCTAACCAGAGTGACGGGAGCGGCACAATTCAGAAAAAGTGCTCAGCTCGCCGAGAAAATGCGATTCAAGCAATAAAATAAAAAATGCTTATTAAACATAAACCAAACGTTGGAGGTCGTCATTTCTTCATGCGCAGTGAATAACTCGGCACTCTAAAGCACCCGAGAGCGTTTTTTTCGATGCCAACCTAACCAGAGTGACGGGAGCGGCACAATTCAGAAAAAGTGCTCAGCTCGCCGAGAAAATGCGATTTAAGCAATAAAATTAAAAATGCTTATAAAACATAAATCAAACGTTGGAGGTGGTCATTTCTTAATGCGCAGTAATAAACTCGGCACTCTAAAGCACCCGAGAGCGTTTTTTTCGATGCCAACCTAACCAGAGTGACGGGAGCGGCACAATTCAGAAAAAGTGCTCAGCTCGCCGAGAAAATGCGATTTAAGCAATAAAATTAAAAATGCTTATAAAACATAAACCAAACGTTGGAGGTGGTCATTTCTTAATGCGCAGTAATAAACTCGGCACTCTAAAGCACCCGAGAGCGTTTTTTTCGATGCCAACCTAACCAGAGTGACGGGAGCGGCACAATTCAGAAAAAGTGCTCAGCTCGCCGAGAAAATGCGATTTAAGCAATAAAATTAAAAATGCTTATAAAACATAAACCAAACGTTGGAGGTGGTCATTTCTTAATGCGCAGTAATAAACTCGGCACTCTAGAGCACCCGAGAGCGTTTTTTTCGATGCCAACCTAACCAGAGTGACGGGAGCGGCACAATTCAGAAAAAGTGCTCAGCTCGCCGAGAAAATGCGATTTAAGCAATAAAATTAAAAATGCTTATAAAACATAAACCAAACGTTGGAAGTGGTCATTTCTTCATGCGCAGTGATAAACTCGGCACTCTAAAGCACCCGAGAGCGTTTTTTTCGATGCCAACCTAACCAGAGTTACGGGAGCGGCACAATTCAGAAAAAGCGCTCAGCTCGCCGAGAAAATGCGATTTAAGCAATAAAATTAAAAATGCTTATAAAACATAAACCAAACGTTGGAGGTGGTCATTTCTTCATGCGCAGTGATAAACTCGGCACTCTAAAGCACCCGAGAGCGTTTTTTTCGATGCCAACCTAACCAGAGTGACGGGAGCGGCACAATTCAGAAAAAGCGCTCAGCTCGCCGAGAAAATGCGATTTAAGCAATAAAATTAAAAATGCTTATAAAACATAAACCAAACGTTGGAGGTGGTCATTTCTTAATGCGCAGTAATAAACTCGGCACTCTATAGCACCCGAGAGCGTTTTTTTCGATGCCAACCTAACCAGAGTGACGGGAGCGGCACAATTCAGAAAAAGTGCTCAGCTCGCCGAGAAAATGCGATTTAAGCAATAAAATTAAAAATGCTTATAAAACATAAACCAAACGTTGGAGGTGGTCATTTCTCAATGCGCAGTAATAAACTCGGCACTCTAAAGCACCCGAGAGCGTTTTTTTCGATGCCAACCTAACCAGAGTGACGGGAGCGGCACAATTCAGAAAAAGTGCTCAGCTCGCCGAGAAAATGCGATTTAAGCAATAAAATTAAAAATGCTTATAAAACATAAACCAAACGTTGGAGGTGGTCATTTCTTAATGCGCAGTAATAAACTCGGCACTCTAAAGCACCCGAGAGCGTTTTTTTCGATGCCAACCTAACCAGAGTGACGGGAGCGGCACAATTCAGAAAAAGCGCTCAGCTCGCCGAGAAAATGCGATTTAAGCAATAAAATTAAAAATGCTTATAAAACATAAACCAAACGTTGGAGGTGGTCATTTCCTAATGCGCAGTAATAAACTCGGCACTCTAAAGCACCCGAGAGCGTTTTTTTCGATGCCAACCTAACCAGAGTGACGGGAGCGGCACAATTCAGAAAAAGTGCTCAGCTCGCCGAGAAAATGCGATTTAAGCAATAAAATTAAAAATGCTTATTAAACATAAACCAAACGTTGGAGGTGGTCATTTCTTCATGCGCAGTGAATAACTCGGCACTCTAAAGCACCCGAGAGCGTTTTTTTCGATGCCAACCTAACCAGAGTGACGGGAGCGGCACAATTCAGAAAAAGCGCTCAGCTCGCCGAGAAAATGCGATTTAAGCAATAAAATTAAAAATGCTTATAAAACATAAACCAAACGTTGGAGGTGGTCATTTCTTCATGCGCAGTGAATAACTCGGCACTCTAAAGCACCCGAGAGCGTTTTTTTCGATGCCAAGTGACGGGAGCGGCACAATTCAGAAAAAGTGCTCAGCTCGCCGAGAAAATGCGATTTAAGCAATAAAATTAAAAATGCTTATAAAACATAAACCAAACGTTGGAGGTGGTCATTTCTTAATGCGCAGTAATAAACTCGGCACTCTTAAGCACCCGAGAGCGTTTTTTTCGATGCCAACCTAACCAGAGTGACGGGAGCGGCACAATTCAGAAAAAGCGCTCAGCTCGCCGAGAAAATGCGATTTAAGCAATAAAATTAAAAATGCTTATAAAACATAAACCAAACGTTGGGTCATTTCTTCATGCGCAGTGATAAACTCGGCACTCTAAAGCACCCGAGAGCGTTTTTTTCGATGCCAACCTAACCAGAGTGACGGGAGCGGCACAATTCAGAAAAAGCGCTCAGCTCGCCGAGAAAATGCGATTTAAGCAATAAAATTAAAAATGCTTATAAAACATAAACCAAACGTTGGAGGTGGTCATTTCTTCATGCGCAGTGAATAACTCGGCACTCTAAAGCACCCGAGAGCGTTTTTTTCGATGCCAACCTAACCAGAGTGACGGGAGCGGCACAATTCAGAAAAAGCGCTCAGCTCGCCGAGAAAATGCGATTTAAGCAATAAAATTAAAAATGCTTATAAAACATAAACCAAACGTTGGAGGTGGTCATTTCTTAATGCGCAGTAATAAACTTGGCACTCTAAAGCACCCGAGAGCGTTTTTTTCGATGCCAACCTAACCAGAGTGACGGGAGCGGCACAATTCAGAAAAAGTGCTCAGCTCGCCGAGAAAATGCGATTTAAGCAATAAAATTAAAAATGCTTATAAAACATAAACCAAACGTTGGAGGTGGTCATTTCTTAATGCGCAGTAATAAACTCGGCACTCTAAATCACCCGAGAGCGTTTTTTTCGATGCCAACCTAACCAGAGTGACGGGAGCGGCACAATTCAGAAAAAGTGCTCAGCTCGCCGAGAAAATGCGATTTAAGCAATAAAATTAAAAATGCTTATTAAACATAAACCAAACGTTGGAGGTGGTCATTTCTTCATGCGCAGTGAATAACTCGGCACTCTAAAGCACCCGATAGCGTTTTTTTCGATGCCAACCTAACCAGAGTGACGGGAGCGGCACAATTCAGAAAAAGTGCTCAGCTCGCCGAGAAAATGCGATTTAAGCAATAAAATTAAAAATGCTTATAAAACATAAACCAAACGTTGGAGGTGGTCATTTCTTAATGCGCAGTAATAAACTCGGCACTCTAAAGCACCCGAGAGCGTTTTTTTCGATGCCAACCTAACCAGAGTGACGCGAGCGGCACAATTCAGAAAAAGTGCTCAGCTCGCCGAGAAAATGCGATTTAAGCAATAAAATTAAAAATGCTTATAAAACATAAACCAAACGTTGGAGGTGGTCATTTCTTAATGCGCAGTAATAAACTCGGCACTCTAAAGCACCCGAGAGCGTTTTTTTCGATGCCAACCTAACCAGAGTGACGGGAGCGGCACAATTCAGAAAAAGCGCTCAGCTCGCCGAGAAAATGCGATTTAAGCAATAAAATTAAAAATGCTTATAAAACATAAACCAAACGTTGGAGGTGGTCATTTCTTCATGCGCAGTGATAAACTCGGCACTCTAAAGCACCCGAGAGCGTTTTTTTCGATGCCAACCTAACCAGAGTGACGGGAGCGGCACAATTCAGAAAAAGTGCTCAGCTCGCCGAGAAAATGCGATTTAAGCAATAAAATTAAAAATGCTTATAAAACATAAACCAAACGTTGGAGGTGGTCATTTCTTCATGCGCAGTGATAAACTCGGCACTCTAAAGCACCCGAGAGCGTTTTTTTCGATGCCAACCTAACCAGAGTGACGGGAGCGGCACAATTCAGAAAAAGTGCTCAGCTCGCCGAGAAAATGCGATTCAAGCAATAAAATAAAAAATGCTTATTAAACATAAACCAAACGTTGGAGGTGGTCATTTCTTCATGCGCAGTGAATAACTCGGCACTCTAAAGCACCCGAGAGCGTTTTTTTCGATGCCAACCTAACCAGAGTGACGGGAGCGGCACAATTCAGAAAAAGTGCTCAGCTCGCCGAGAAAATGCGATTTAAGCAATAAAATTAAAAATGCTTATAAAACATAAATCAAACGTTGGAGGTGGTCATTTCTTAATGCGCAGTAATAAACTCGGCACTCTAAAGCACCCGAGAGCGTTTTTTTCGATGCCAACCTAACCAGAGTGACGGGAGCGGCACAATTCAGAAAAAGTGCTCAGCTCGCCGAGAAAATGCGATTTAAGCAATAAAATTAAAAATGCTTATAAAACATAAACCAAACGTTGGAGGTGGTCATTTCTTAATGCGCAGTAATAAACTCGGCACTCTAAAGCACCCGAGAGCGTTTTTTTCGATGCCAACCTAACCAGAGTGACGGGAGCGGCACAATTCAGAAAAAGTGCTCAGCTCGCCGAGAAAATGCGATTTAAGCAATAAAATTAAAAATGCTTATAAAACATAAACCAAACGTTGGAGGTGGTCATTTCTTCATGCGCAGTGAATAACTCGGCACTCTAAAGCACCCGAGAGCGTTTTTTTCGATGCCAACCTAACCAGAGTGACGGGAGCGGCACAATTCAGAAAAAGTGCTCAGCTCGCCGAGAAAATGCGATTTAAGCAATAAAATTAAAAATGCTTATAAAACATAAACCAAACGTTGGAGGTGGTCATTTCTTAATGCGCAGTAATAAACTCGGCACTCTAAAGCACCCGAGAGCGTTTTTTTCGATGCCAACCTAACCAGAGTGACGGGAGCGGCACAATTCAGAAAAAGTGCTCAGCTCGCCGAGAAAATGCGATTTAAGCAATAAAATTAAAAATGCTTATAAAACATAAACCAAACGTTGGAGGTGGTCATTTCTTAATGCGCAGTAATAAACTCGGCACTCTAGAGCACCCGAGAGCGTTTTTTTCGATGCCAACCTAACCAGAGTGACGGGAGCGGCACAATTCAGAAAAAGTGCTCAGCTCGCCGAGAAAATGCGATTTAAGCAATAAAATTAAAAATGCTTATAAAACATAAACCAAACGTTGGAAGTGGTCATTTCTTCATGCGCAGTGATAAACTCGGCACTCTAAAGCACCCGAGAGCGTTTTTTTCGATGCCAACCTAACCAGAGTTACGGGAGCGGCACAATTCAGAAAAAGCGCTCAGCTCGCCGAGAAAATGCGATTTAAGCAATAAAATTAAAAATGCTTATAAAACATAAACCAAACGTTGGAGGTGGTCATTTCTTCATGCGCAGTGATAAACTCGGCACTCTAAAGCACCCGAGAGCGTTTTTTTCGATGCCAACCTAACCAGAGTGACGGGAGCGGCACAATTCAGAAAAAGCGCTCAGCTCGCCGAGAAAATGCGATTTAAGCAATAAAATTAAAAATGCTTATAAAACATAAACCAAACGTTGGAGGTGGTCATTTCTTAATGCGCAGTAATAAACTCGGCACTCTAAAGCACCCGAGAGCGTTTTTTTCGATGCCAACCTAACCAGAGTGACGGGAGCGGCACAATTCAGAAAAAGTGCTCAGCTCGCCGAGAAAATGCGATTTAAGCAATAAAATTAAAAATGCTTATAAAACATAAACCAAACGTTGGAGGTGGTCATTTCTCAATGCGCAGTAATAAACTCGGCACTCTAAAGCACCCGAGAGCGTTTTTTTCGATGCCAACCTAACCAGAGTGACGGGAGCGGCACAATTCAGAAAAAGTGCTCAGCTCGCCGAGAAAATGCGATTTAAGCAATAAAATTAAAAATGCTTATAAAACATAAACCAAACGTTGGAGGTGGTCATTTCTTAATGCGCAGTAATAAACTCGGCACTCTAAAGCACCCGAGAGCGTTTTTTTCGATGCCAACCTAACCAGAGTGACGGGAGCGGCACAATTCAGAAAAAGCGCTCAGCTCGCCGAGAAAATGCGATTTAAGCAATAAAATTAAAAATGCTTATAAAACATAAACCAAACGTTGGAGGTGGTCATTTCCTAATGCGCAGTAATAAACTCGGCACTCTAAAGCACCCGAGAGCGTTTTTTTCGATGCCAACCTAACCAGAGTGACGGGAGCGGCACAATTCAGAAAAAGTGCTCAGCTCGCCGAGAAAATGCGATTTAAGCAATAAAATTAAAAATGCTTATTAAACATAAACCAAACGTTGGAGGTGGTCATTTCTTCATGCGCAGTGAATAACTCGGCACTCTAAAGCACCCGAGAGCGTTTTTTTCGATGCCAACCTAACCAGAGTGACGGGAGCGGCACAATTCAGAAAAAGTGCTCAGCTCGCCGAGAAAATGCGATTTAAGCAATAAAATTAGAAATGCTTATAAAACATAAACCAAACGTTGGAAGTGGTCATTTCTTCATGCGCAGTGATAAACTCGGCACTCTAAAGCACCCGAGAGCGTTTTTTTCGATGCCAACCTAACCAGAGTTACGGGAGCGGCACAATTCAGAAAAAGCGCTCAGCTCGCCGAGAAAATGCGATTTAAGCAATAAAATTAAAAATGCTTATAAAACATAAACCAAACGTTGGAGGTGGTCATTTCTTCATGCGCAGTGATAAACTCGGCACTCTAAAGCACCCGAGAGCGTTTTTTTCGATGCCAACCTAACCAGAGTGACGGGAGCGGCACAATTCAGAAAAAGCGCTCAGCTCGCCGAGAAAATGCGATTTAAGCAATAAAATTAAAAATGCTTATAAAACATAAACCAAACGTTGGAGGTGGTCATTTCCTAATGCGCAGTAATAAACTCGGCACTCTAAAGCACCCGAGAGCGTTTTTTTCGATGCCAACCTAACCAGAGTGACGGGAGCGGCACAATTCAGAAAAAGTGCTCAGCTCGCCGAGAAAATGCGATTTAAGCAATAAAATTAAAAATGCTTATAAAACATAAACCAAACGTTGGAGGTGGTCATTTCTTCATGCGCAGTGATAAAGTCGGCACTCTAAAGCACCCGAGAGCGTTTTTTTCGATGCCAACCTAACCAGAGTGACGGGAGCGGCACAATTCAGAAAAAGCGCTCAGCTCGCCGAGAAAATGCGATTTAAGCAATAAAATTAAAAATGCTTATAAAACATAAACCAAACGTTGGAGGTGGTCATTTCTTCATGCGCAGTGATAAACTCGGCACTCTAAAGCACCCGAGAGCGTTTTTTTCGATGCCAACCTAACCAGAGTGACGGGAGCGGCACAATTCAGAAAAAGTGCTCAGCTCGCCGAGAAAATGCGATTTAAGCAATAAAATTAAAAATGCTTATAAAACATAAACCAAACGTTGGAGGTGGTCATTTCTTCATGCGCAGTGATAAACTCGGCACTCTAAAGCACCCGAGAGCGTTTTTTTCGATGCCAACCTAACCAGAGTGACGGGAGCGGCACAATTCAGAAAAAGTGCTCAGCTCGCCGAGAAAATGCGATTCAAGCAATAAAATTAAAAATGCTTATTAAACATAAACCAAACGTTGGAGGTGGTCATTTCTTCATGCGCAGTGAATAACTCGGCACTCTAAAGCACCCGAGAGCGTTTTTTTCGATGCCAACCTAACCAGAGTGACGGGAGCGGCACAATTCAGAAAAAGTGCTCAGCTCGCCGAGAAAATGCGATTTAAGCAATAAAATTAAAAATACTTATAAAACATAAACCAAACGTTGGAGGTGGTCATTTCTTCATGCGCAGTGATAAACTCGGCACTCTAAAGCACCCGAGAGCGTTTTTTTCGATGCCAACCTAACCAGAGTGACGGGAGCGGCACAATTCAGAAAAAGTGCTCAGCTCGCCGAGAAAATGCGATTTAAGCAATACAATTAAAAATGCTTATAAAACATAAACCAAACGTTGGAGGTGGTCATTTCTTCATGCGCAGTGATAAACTCGGCACTCTAAAGCACCCGAGAGCGTTTTTTTCGATGCCAACCTAACCAGAGTGACGGGAGCGGCACAATTCAGAAAAAGCGCTCAGCTCGCCGAGAAAATGCGATTTAAGCAATAAAATTAAAAATGCTTATAAAACATAAACCAAACGTTGGAGGTGGTCATTTCTTAATGCGCAGTAATAAACTCGGCACTCTAAAGCACCCGAGAGCGTTTTTTTCGATGCCAACCTAACCAGAGTGACGGGAGCGGCACAATTCAGAAAAAGTGCTCAGCTCGCCGAGAAAATGCGATTTAAGCAATAAAATTAAAAATGCTTATAAAACATAAACCAAACGTTGGAGGTGGTCATTTCTCAATGCGCAGTAATAAACTCGGCACTCTAAAGCACCCGAGAGCGTTTTTTTCGATGCCAACCTAACCAGAGTGACGGGAGCGGCACAATTCAGAAAAAGTGCTCAGCTCGCCGAGAAAATGCGATTTAAGCAATAAAATTAAAAATGCTTATAAAACATAAACCAAACGTTGGAGGTGGTCATTTCTTAATGCGCAGTAATAAACTCGGCACTCTAAAGCACCCGAGAGCGTTTTTTTCGATGCCAACCTAACCAGAGTGACGGGAGCGGCACAATTCAGAAAAAGCGCTCAGCTCGCCGAGAAAATGCGATTTAAGCAATAAAATTAAAAATGCTTATAAAACATAAACCAAACGTTGGAGGTGGTCATTTCCTAATGCGCAGTAATAAACTCGGCACTCTAAAGCACCCGAGAGCGTTTTTTTCGATGCCAACCTAACCAGAGTGACGGGAGCGGCACAATTCAGAAAAAGTGCTCAGCTCGCCGAGAAAATGCGATTTAAGCAATAAAATTAAAAATGCTTATTAAACATAAACCAAACGTTGGAGGTGGTCATTTCTTCATGCGCAGTGAATAACTCGGCACTCTAAAGCACCCGAGAGCGTTTTTTTCGATGCCAACCTAACCAGAGTGACGGGAGCGGCACAATTCAGAAAAAGTGCTCAGCTCGCCGAGAAAATGCGATTTAAGCAATAAAATTAGAAATGCTTATAAAACATAAACCAAACGTTGGAAGTGGTCATTTCTTCATGCGCAGTGATAAACTCGGCACTCTAAAGCACCCGAGAGGGTTTTTTTTTATGCCAACCTAACCAGAGTTACGGGAGCGGCACAATTCAGAAAAAGCGCTCAGCTCGCCGAGAAAATGCGATTTAAGCAATAAAATTAAAAATGCTTATAAAACATAAACCAAACGTTGGAGGTGGTCATTTCTTCATGCGCAGTGATAAACTCGGCACTCTAAAGCACCCGAGAGCGTTTTTTTCGATGCCAACCTAACCAGAGTGACGGGAGCGGCACAATTCAGAAAAAGCGCTCAGCTCGCCGAGAAAATGCGATTTAAGCAATAAAATTAAAAATGCTTATAAAACATAAACCAAACGTTGGAGGTGGTCATTTCCTAATGCGCAGTAATAAACTCGGCACTCTAAAGCACCCGAGAGCGTTTTTTTCGATGCCAACCTAACCAGAGTGACGGGAGCGGCACAATTCAGAAAAAGTGCTCAGCTCGCCGAGAAAATGCGATTTAAGCAATAAAATTAAAAATGCTTATAAAACATAAACCAAACGTTGGAGGTGGTCATTTCTTCATGCGCAGTGATAAAGTCGGCACTCTAAAGCACCCGAGAGCGTTTTTTTCGATGCCAACCTAACCAGAGTGACGGGAGCGGCACAATTCAGAAAAAGCGCTCAGCTCGCCGAGAAAATGCGATTTAAGCAATAAAATTAAAAATGCTTATAAAACATAAACCAAACGTTGGAGGTGGTCATTTCTTCATGCGCAGTGATAAACTCGGCACTCTAAAGCACCCGAGAGCGTTTTTTTCGATGCCAACCTAACCAGAGTGACGGGAGCGGCACAATTCAGAAAAAGTGCTCAGCTCGCCGAGAAAATGCGATTTAAGCAATAAAATTAAAAATGCTTATAAAACATAAACCAAACGTTGGAGGTGGTCATTTCTTCATGCGCAGTGATAAACTCGGCACTCTAAAGCACCCGAGAGCGTTTTTTTCGATGCCAACCTAACCAGAGTGACGGGAGCGGCACAATTCAGAAAAAGTGCTCAGCTCGCCGAGAAAATGCGATTCAAGCAATAAAATTAAAAATGCTTATTAAACATAAACCAAACGTTGGAGGTGGTCATTTCTTCATGCGCAGTGAATAACTCGGCACTCTAAAGCACCCGAGAGCGTTTTTTTCGATGCCAACCTAACCAGAGTGACGGGAGCGGCACAATTCAGAAAAAGTGCTCAGCTCGCCGAGAAAATGCGATTTAAGCAATAAAATTAAAAATACTTATAAAACATAAACCAAACGTTGGAGGTGGTCATTTCTTCATGCGCAGTGATAAACTCGGCACTCTAAAGCACCCGAGAGCGTTTTTTTCGATGCCAACCTAACCAGAGTGACGGGAGCGGCACAATTCAGAAAAAGTGCTCAGCTCGCCGAGAAAATGCGATTTAAGCAATACAATTAAAAATGCTTATAAAACATAAACCAAACGTTGGAGGTGGTCATTTCTTCATGCGCAGTGAATAACTCGGCACTCTAAAGCACCCGAGAGCGTTTTTTTCGATGCCAACCTAACCAGAGTGACGGGAGCGGCACAATTCAGAAAAAGTGCTCAGCTCGCCGAGAAAATGCGATTTAAGCAATAAAATTAAAAATGCTTATAAAACATAAACCAAACGTTGGAGGTGGTCATTTCTTAATGCGCAGTAATAAACTCGGCACTCTAAAGCACCCGAGAGCGTTTTTTTCGATGCCAACCTAACCAGAGTGACGGGAGCGGCACAATTCAGAAAAAGTGCTCAGCTCGCCGAGAAAATGCGATTTAAGCAATAAAATTAAAAATGCTTATAAAACATAAACCAAACGTTGGAGGTGGTCATTTCTTAATGCGCAGTAATAAACTCGGCACTCTAGAGCACCCGAGAGCGTTTTTTTCGATGCCAACCTAACCAGAGTGACGGGAGCGGCACAATTCAGAAAAAGTGCTCAGCTCGCCGAGAAAATGCGATTTAAGCAATAAAATTAAAAATGCTTATAAAACATAAACCAAACGTTGGAGGTGGTCATTTCTTAATGCGCAGTAATAAACTCGGCACTCTAAAGCACCCGAGAGCGTTTTTTTCGATGCCAACCTAACCAGAGTGACGGGAGCGGCACAATTCAGAAAAAGCGCTCAGCTCGCCGAGAAAATGCGATTTAAGCAATAAAATTAAAAATGCTTATAAAACATAAACCAAACGTTGGAGGTGGTCATTTCCTAATGCGCAGTAATAAACTCGGCACTCTAAAGCACCCGAGAGCGTTTTTTTCGATGCCAACCTAACCAGAGTGACGGGAGCGGCACAATTCAGAAAAAGTGCTCAGCTCGCCGAGAAAATGCGATTTAAGCAATAAAATTAAAAATGCTTATTAAACATAAACCAAACGTTGGAGGTGGTCATTTCTTCATGCGCATGTGAATAACTCGGCACTCTAAAGCACCCGAGAGCGTTTTTTTCGATGCCAACCTAACCAGAGTGACGGGAGCGGCACAATTCAGAAAAAGCGCTCAGCTCGCCGAGAAAATGCGATTTAAGCAATAAAATTAAAAATGCTTATAAAACATAAACCAAACGTTGGAGGTGGTCATTTCTTCATGCGCAGTGAATAACTCGGCACTCTAAAGCACCCGAGAGCGTTTTTTTCGATGCCAAGTGACGGGAGCGGCACAATTCAGAAAAAGTGCTCAGCTCGCCGAGAAAATGCGATTTAAGCAATAAAATTAAAAATGCTTATAAAACATAAACCAAACGTTGGAGGTGGTCATTTCTTAATGCGCAGTAATAAACTCGGCACTCTAAAGCACCCGAGAGCGTTTTTTTCGATGCCAACCTAACCAGAGTGACGCGAGCGGCACAATTCAGAAAAAGTGCTCAGCTCGCCGAGAAAATGCGATTTAAGCAATAAAATTAAAAATGCTTATAAAACATAAACCAAACGTTGGAGGTGGTCATTTCTTAATGCGCAGTAATAAACTCGGCACTCTAAAGCACCCGAGAGCGTTTTTTTCGATGCCAACCTAACCAGAGTGACGGGAGCGGCACAATTCAGAAAAAGCGCTCAGCTCGCCGAGAAAATGCGATTTAAGCAATAAAATTAAAAATGCTTATAAAACATAAACCAAACGTTGGAGGTGGTCATTTCTTCATGCGCAGTGATAAACTCGGCACTCTAAAGCACCCGAGAGCGTTTTTTTCGATGCCAACCTAACCAGAGTGACGGGAGCGGCACAATTCAGAAAAAGTGCTCAGCTCGCCGAGAAAATGCGATTTAAGCAATAAAATTAAAAATGCTTATAAAACATAAACCAAACGTTGGAGGTGGTCATTTCTTCATGCGCAGTGATAAACTCGGCACTCTAAAGCACCCGAGAGCGTTTTTTTCGATGCCAACCTAACCAGAGTGACGGGAGCGGCACAATTCAGAAAAAGTGCTCAGCTCGCCGAGAAAATGCGATTCAAGCAATAAAATAAAAAATGCTTATTAAACATAAACCAAACGTTGGAGGTGGTCATTTCTTCATGCGCAGTGAATAACTCGGCACTCTAAAGCACCCGAGAGCGTTTTTTTCGATGCCAACCTAACCAGAGTGACGGGAGCGGCACAATTCAGAAAAAGTGCTCAGCTCGCCGAGAAAATGCGATTTAAGCAATAAAATTAAAAATGCTTATAAAACATAAATCAAACGTTGGAGGTGGTCATTTCTTAATGCGCAGTAATAAACTCGGCACTCTAAAGCACCCGAGAGCGTTTTTTTCGATGCCAACCTAACCAGAGTGACGGGAGCGGCACAATTCAGAAAAAGTGCTCAGCTCGCCGAGAAAATGCGATTTAAGCAATAAAATTAAAAATGCTTATAAAACATAAACCAAACGTTGGAGGTGGTCATTTCTTAATGCGCAGTAATAAACTCGGCACTCTAAAGCACCCGAGAGCGTTTTTTTCGATGCCAACCTAACCAGAGTGACGGGAGCGGCACAATTCAGAAAAAGTGCTCAGCTCGCCGAGAAAATGCGATTTAAGCAATAAAATTAAAAATGCTTATAAAACATAAACCAAACGTTGGAGGTGGTCATTTCTTAATGCGCAGTAATAAACTCGGCACTCTAGAGCACCCGAGAGCGTTTTTTTCGATGCCAACCTAACCAGAGTGACGGGAGCGGCACAATTCAGAAAAAGTGCTCAGCTCGCCGAGAAAATGCGATTTAAGCAATAAAATTAAAAATGCTTATAAAACATAAACCAAACGTTGGAAGTGGTCATTTCTTCATGCGCAGTGATAAACTCGGCACTCTAAAGCACCCGAGAGCGTTTTTTTCGATGCCAACCTAACCAGAGTTACGGGAGCGGCACAATTCAGAAAAAGCGCTCAGCTCGCCGAGAAAATGCGATTTAAGCAATAAAATTAAAAATGCTTATAAAACATAAACCAAACGTTGGAGGTGGTCATTTCTTCATGCGCAGTGATAAACTCGGCACTCTAAAGCACCCGAGAGCGTTTTTTTCGATGCCAACCTAACCAGAGTGACGGGAGCGGCACAATTCAGAAAAAGCGCTCAGCTCGCCGAGAAAATGCGATTTAAGCAATAAAATTAAAAATGCTTATAAAACATAAACCAAACGTTGGAGGTGGTCATTTCTTAATGCGCAGTAATAAACTCGGCACTCTATAGCACCCGAGAGCGTTTTTTTCGATGCCAACCTAACCAGAGTGACGGGAGCGGCACAATTCAGAAAAAGTGCTCAGCTCGCCGAGAAAATGCGATTTAAGCAATAAAATTAAAAATGCTTATAAAACATAAACCAAACGTTGGAGGTGGTCATTTCTCAATGCGCAGTAATAAACTCGGCACTCTAAAGCACCCGAGAGCGTTTTTTTCGATGCCAACCTAACCAGAGTGACGGGAGCGGCACAATTCAGAAAAAGTGCTCAGCTCGCCGAGAAAATGCGATTTAAGCAATAAAATTAAAAATGCTTATAAAACATAAACCAAACGTTGGAGGTGGTCATTTCTTAATGCGCAGTAATAAACTCGGCACTCTAAAGCACCCGAGAGCGTTTTTTTCGATGCCAACCTAACCAGAGTGACGGGAGCGGCACAATTCAGAAAAAGCGCTCAGCTCGCCGAGAAAATGCGATTTAAGCAATAAAATTAAAAATGCTTATAAAACATAAATCAAACGTTGGAGGTGGTCATTTCCTAATGCGCAGTAATAAACTCGGCACTCTAAAGCACCCGAGAGCGTTTTTTTCGATGCCAACCTAACCAGAGTGACGGGAGCGGCACAATTCAGAAAAAGTGCTCAGCTCGCCGAGAAAATGCGATTTAAGCAATAAAATTAAAAATGCTTATTAAACATAAACCAAACGTTGGAGGTGGTCATTTCTTCATGCGCAGTGAATAACTCGGCACTCTAAAGCACCCGAGAGCGTTTTTTTCGATGCCAACCTAACCAGAGTGACGGGAGCGGCACAATTCAGAAAAAGCGCTCAGCTCGCCGAGAAAATGCGATTTAAGCAATAAAATTAAAAATGCTTATAAAACATAAACCAAACGTTGGAGGTGGTCATTTCTTCATGCGCAGTGAATAACTCGGCACTCTAAAGCACCCGAGAGCGTTTTTTTCGATGCCAAGTGACGGGAGCGGCACAATTCAGAAAAAGTGCTCAGCTCGCCGAGAAAATGCGATTTAAGCAATAAAATTAAAAATGCTTATAAAACATAAACCAAACGTTGGAGGTGGTCATTTCTTAATGCGCAGTAATAAACTCGGCACTCTAAAGCACCCGAGAGCGTTTTTTTCGATGCCAACCTAACCAGAGTGACGGGAGCGGCACAATTCAGAAAAAGTGCTCAGCTCGCCGAGAAAATGCGATTTAAGCAATAAAATTAAAAATGCTTATAAAACATAAACCAAACGTTGGAGGTGGTCATTTCTTAATGCGCAGTAATAAACTCGGCACTCTAAAGCACCCGAGAGCGTTTTTTTCGATGCCAACCTAACCAGAGTGACGGGAGCGGCACAATTCAGAAAAAGTGCTCAGCTCGCCGAGAAAATGCGATTTAAGCAATAAAATTAAAAATGCTTATAAAACATAAACCAAACGTTGGAGGTGGTCATTTCTTAATGCGCAGTAATAAACTCGGCACTCTTAAGCACCCGAGAGCGTTTTTTTCGATGCCAACCTAACCAGAGTGACGGGAGCGGCACAATTCAGAAAAAGCGCTCAGCTCGCCGAGAAAATGCGATTTAAGCAATAAAATTAAAAATGCTTATAAAACATAAACCAAACGTTGGAGGTGGTCATTTCTTCATGCGCAGTGATAAACTCGGCACTCTAAAGCACCCGAGAGCGTTTTTTTCGATGCCAACCTAACCAGAGTGACGGGAGCGGCACAATTCAGAAAAAGCGCTCAGCTCGCCGAGAAAATGCGATTTAAGCAATAAAATTAAAAATGCTTATAAAACATAAACCAAACGTTGGAGGTGGTCATTTCTTCATGCGCAGTGAATAACTCGGCACTCTAAAGCACCCGAGAGCGTTTTTTTCGATGCCAACCTAACCAGAGTGACGGGAGCGGCACAATTCAGAAAAAGCGCTCAGCTCGCCGAGAAAATGCGATTTAAGCAATAAAATTAAAAATGCTTATAAAACATAAACCAAACGTTGGAGGTGGTCATTTCTTAATGCGCAGTAATAAACTTGGCACTCTAAAGCACCCGAGAGCGTTTTTTTCGATGCCAACCTAACCAGAGTGACGGGAGCGGCACAATTCAGAAAAAGTGCTCAGCTCGCCGAGAAAATGCGATTTAAGCAATAAAATTAAAAATGCTTATAAAACATAAACCAAACGTTGGAGGTGGTCATTTCTTAATGCGCAGTAATAAACTCGGCACTCTAAATCACCCGAGAGCGTTTTTTTCGATGCCAACCTAACCAGAGTGACGGGAGCGGCACAATTCAGAAAAAGTGCTCAGCTCGCCGAGAAAATGCGATTTAAGCAATAAAATTAAAAATGCTTATTAAACATAAACCAAACGTTGGAGGTGGTCATTTCTTCATGCGCAGTGAATAACTCGGCACTCTAAAGCACCCGATAGCGTTTTTTTCGATGCCAACCTAACCAGAGTGACGGGAGCGGCACAATTCAGAAAAAGTGCTCAGCTCGCCGAGAAAATGCGATTTAAGCAATAAAATTAAAAATGCTTATAAAACATAAACCAAACGTTGGAGGTGGTCATTTCTTAATGCGCAGTAATAAACTCGGCACTCTAAAGCACCCGAGAGCGTTTTTTTCGATGCCAACCTAACCAGAGTGACGCGAGCGGCACAATTCAGAAAAAGTGCTCAGCTCGCCGAGAAAATGCGATTTAAGCAATAAAATTAAAAATGCTTATAAAACATAAACCAAACGTTGGAGGTGGTCATTTCTTAATGCGCAGTAATAAACTCGGCACTCTAAAGCACCCGAGAGCGTTTTTTTCGATGCCAACCTAACCAGAGTGACGGGAGCGGCACAATTCAGAAAAAGCGCTCAGCTCGCCGAGAAAATGCGATTTAAGCAATAAAATTAAAAATGCTTATAAAACATAAACCAAACGTTGGAGGTGGTCATTTCTTCATGCGCAGTGATAAACTCGGCACTCTAAAGCACCCGAGAGCGTTTTTTTCGATGCCAACCTAACCAGAGTGACGGGAGCGGCACAATTCAGAAAAAGTGCTCAGCTCGCCGAGAAAATGCGATTTAAGCAATAAAATTAAAAATGCTTATAAAACATAAACCAAACGTTGGAGGTGGTCATTTCTTCATGCGCAGTGATAAACTCGGCACTCTAAAGCACCCGAGAGCGTTTTTTTCGATGCCAACCTAACCAGAGTGACGGGAGCGGCACAATTCAGAAAAAGTGCTCAGCTCGCCGAGAAAATGCGATTCAAGCAATAAAATAAAAAATGCTTATTAAACATAAACCAAACGTTGGAGGTGGTCATTTCTTCATGCGCAGTGAATAACTCGGCACTCTAAAGCACCCGAGAGCGTTTTTTTCGATGCCAACCTAACCAGAGTGACGGGAGCGGCACAATTCAGAAAAAGTGCTCAGCTCGCCGAGAAAATGCGATTTAAGCAATAAAATTAAAAATGCTTATAAAACATAAATCAAACGTTGGAGGTGGTCATTTCTTAATGCGCAGTAATAAACTCGGCACTCTAAAGCACCCGAGAGCGTTTTTTTCGATGCCAACCTAACCAGAGTGACGGGAGCGGCACAATTCAGAAAAAGTGCTCAGCTCGCCGAGAAAATGCGATTTAAGCAATAAAATTAAAAATGCTTATAAAACATAAACCAAACGTTGGAGGTGGTCATTTCTTAATGCGCAGTAATAAACTCGGCACTCTAAAGCACCCGAGAGCGTTTTTTTCGATGCCAACCTAACCAGAGTGACGGGAGCGGCACAATTCAGAAAAAGTGCTCAGCTCGCCGAGAAAATGCGATTTAAGCAATAAAATTAAAAATGCTTATAAAACATAAACCAAACGTTGGAGGTGGTCATTTCTTCATGCGCAGTGAATAACTCGGCACTCTAAAGCACCCGAGAGCGTTTTTTTCGATGCCAACCTAACCAGAGTGACGGGAGCGGCACAATTCAGAAAAAGTGCTCAGCTCGCCGAGAAAATGCGATTTAAGCAATAAAATTAAAAATGCTTATAAAACATAAACCAAACGTTGGAGGTGGTCATTTCTTAATGCGCAGTAATAAACTCGGCACTCTAAAGCACCCGAGAGCGTTTTTTTCGATGCCAACCTAACCAGAGTGACGGGAGCGGCACAATTCAGAAAAAGTGCTCAGCTCGCCGAGAAAATGCGATTTAAGCAATAAAATTAAAAATGCTTATAAAACATAAACCAAACGTTGGAGGTGGTCATTTCTTAATGCGCAGTAATAAACTCGGCACTCTAGAGCACCCGAGAGCGTTTTTTTCGATGCCAACCTAACCAGAGTGACGGGAGCGGCACAATTCAGAAAAAGTGCTCAGCTCGCCGAGAAAATGCGATTTAAGCAATAAAATTAAAAATGCTTATAAAACATAAACCAAACGTTGGAAGTGGTCATTTCTTCATGCGCAGTGATAAACTCGGCACTCTAAAGCACCCGAGAGCGTTTTTTTCGATGCCAACCTAACCAGAGTTACGGGAGCGGCACAATTCAGAAAAAGCGCTCAGCTCGCCGAGAAAATGCGATTTAAGCAATAAAATTAAAAATGCTTATAAAACATAAACCAAACGTTGGAGGTGGTCATTTCTTCATGCGCAGTGATAAACTCGGCACTCTAAAGCACCCGAGAGCGTTTTTTTCGATGCCAACCTAACCAGAGTGACGGGAGCGGCACAATTCAGAAAAAGCGCTCAGCTCGCCGAGAAAATGCGATTTAAGCAATAAAATTAAAAATGCTTATAAAACATAAACCAAACGTTGGAGGTGGTCATTTCTTAATGCGCAGTAATAAACTCGGCACTCTAAAGCACCCGAGAGCGTTTTTTTCGATGCCAACCTAACCAGAGTGACGGGAGCGGCACAATTCAGAAAAAGTGCTCAGCTCGCCGAGAAAATGCGATTTAAGCAATAAAATTAAAAATGCTTATAAAACATAAACCAAACGTTGGAGGTGGTCATTTCTCAATGCGCAGTAATAAACTCGGCACTCTAAAGCACCCGAGAGCGTTTTTTTCGATGCCAACCTAACCAGAGTGACGGGAGCGGCACAATTCAGAAAAAGTGCTCAGCTCGCCGAGAAAATGCGATTTAAGCAATAAAATTAAAAATGCTTATAAAACATAAACCAAACGTTGGAGGTGGTCATTTCTTAATGCGCAGTAATAAACTCGGCACTCTAAAGCACCCGAGAGCGTTTTTTTCGATGCCAACCTAACCAGAGTGACGGGAGCGGCACAATTCAGAAAAAGCGCTCAGCTCGCCGAGAAAATGCGATTTAAGCAATAAAATTAAAAATGCTTATAAAACATAAACCAAACGTTGGAGGTGGTCATTTCCTAATGCGCAGTAATAAACTCGGCACTCTAAAGCACCCGAGAGCGTTTTTTTCGATGCCAACCTAACCAGAGTGACGGGAGCGGCACAATTCAGAAAAAGTGCTCAGCTCGCCGAGAAAATGCGATTTAAGCAATAAAATTAAAAATGCTTATTAAACATAAACCAAACGTTGGAGGTGGTCATTTCTTCATGCGCAGTGAATAACTCGGCACTCTAAAGCACCCGAGAGCGTTTTTTTCGATGCCAACCTAACCAGAGTGACGGGAGCGGCACAATTCAGAAAAAGTGCTCAGCTCGCCGAGAAAATGCGATTTAAGCAATAAAATTAGAAATGCTTATAAAACATAAACCAAACGTTGGAAGTGGTCATTTCTTCATGCGCAGTGATAAACTCGGCACTCTAAAGCACCCGAGAGCGTTTTTTTCGATGCCAACCTAACCAGAGTTACGGGAGCGGCACAATTCAGAAAAAGCGCTCAGCTCGCCGAGAAAATGCGATTTAAGCAATAAAATTAAAAATGCTTATAAAACATAAACCAAACGTTGGAGGTGGTCATTTCTTCATGCGCAGTGATAAAGTCGGCACTCTAAAGCACCCGAGAGCGTTTTTTTCGATGCCAACCTAACCAGAGTGACGGGAGCGGCACAATTCAGAAAAAGCGCTCAGCTCGCCGAGAAAATGCGATTTAAGCAATAAAATTAAAAATGCTTATAAAACATAAACCAAACGTTGGAGGTGGTCATTTCCTAATGCGCAGTAATAAACTCGGCACTCTAAAGCACCCGAGAGCGTTTTTTTCGATGCCAACCTAACCAGAGTGACGGGAGCGGCACAATTCAGAAAAAGTGCTCAGCTCGCCGAGAAAATGCGATTTAAGCAATAAAATTAAAAATGCTTATTAAACATAAACCAAACGTTGGAGGTGGTCATTTCTTCATGCGCAGTGAATAACTCGGCACTCTAAAGCACCCGAGAGCGTTTTTTTCGATGCCAACCTAACCAGAGTGACGGGAGCGGCACAATTCAGAAAAAGCGCTCAGCTCGCCGAGAAAATGCGATTTAAGCAATAAAATTAAAAATGCTTATAAAACATAAACCAAACGTTGGAGGTGGTCATTTCTTCATGCGCAGTGAATAACTCGGCACTCTAAAGCACCCGAGAGCGTTTTTTTCGATGCCAAGTGACGGGAGCGGCACAATTCAGAAAAAGTGCTCAGCTCGCCGAGAAAATGCGATTTAAGCAATAAAATTAAAAATGCTTATAAAACATAAACCAAACGTTGGAGGTGGTCATTTCTTAATGCGCAGTAATAAACTCGGCACTCTAAAGTACCCGAGAGCGTTTTTTTCGATGCCAACCTAACCAGAGTGACGCGAGCGGCACAATTCAGAAAAAGTGCTCAGCTCGCCGAGAAAATGCGATTTAAGCAATAAAATTAAAAATGCTTATAAAACATAAACCAAACGTTGGAGGTGGTCATTTCTTAATGCGCAGTAATAAACTCGGCACTCTAAAGCACCCGAGAGCGTTTTTTTCGATGCCAACCTAACCAGAGTGACGGGAGCGGCACAATTCAGAAAAAGCGCTCAGCTCGCCGAGAAAATGCGATTTAAGCAATAAAATTAAAAATGCTTATAAAACATAAACCAAACGTTGGAGGTGGTCATTTCTTCATGCGCAGTGATAAACTCGGCACTCTAAAGCACCCGAGAGCGTTTTTTTCGATGCCAACCTAACCAGAGTGACGGGAGCGGCACAATTCAGAAAAAGTGCTCAGCTCGCCGAGAAAATGCGATTTAAGCAATAAAATTAAAAATGCTTATAAAACATAAACCAAACGTTGGAGGTGGTAATTTCTTCATGCGCAGTGATAAACTCGGCACTCTAAAGCACCCGAGAGCGTTTTTTTCGATGCCAACCTAACCAGAGTGACGGGAGCGGCACAATTCAGAAAAAGTGCTCAGCTCGCCGAGAAAATGCGATTCAAGCAATAAAATAAAAAATGCTTATTAAACATAAACCAAACGTTGGAGGTGGTCATTTCTTCATGCGCAGTGAATAACTCGGCACTCTAAAGCACCCGAGAGCGTTTTTTTCGATGCCAACCTAACCAGAGTGACGGGAGCGGCACAATTCAGAAAAAGCGCTCAGCTCGCCGAGAAAATGCGATTTAAGCAATAAAATTAAAAATGCTTATAAAACATAAACCAAACGTTGGAGGTGGTCATTTCTTCATGCACAGTGAATAACTCGGCACTCTAAAGCACCCGAGAGCGTTTTTTTCGATGCCAAGTGACGGGAGCGGCACAATTCAGAAAAAGTGCTCAGCTCGCCGAGAAAATGCGATTTAAGCAATAAAATTAAAAATGCTTATAAAACATAAACCAAACGTTGGAGGTGGTCATTTCTTAATGCGCAGTAATAAACTCGGCACTCTAAAGCACCCGAGAGCGTTTTTTTCGATGCCAACCTAACCAGAGTGACGGGAGCGGCACAATTCAGAAAAAGTGCTCAGCTCGCCGAGAAAATGCGATTTAAGCAATAAAATTAAAAATGCTTATAAAACATAAACCAAACGTTGGAGGTGGTCATTTCTTAATGCGCAGTAATAAACTCGGCACTCTAAAGCACCCGAGAGCGTTTTTTTCGATGCCAACCTAACCAGAGTGACGGGAGCGGCACAATTCAGAAAAAGTGCTCAGCTCGCCGAGAAAATGCGATTTAAGCAATAAAATTAAAAATGCTTATAAAACATAAACCAAACGTTGGAGGTGGTCATTTCTTAATGCGCAGTAATAAACTCGGCACTCTTAAGCACCCGAGAGCGTTTTTTTCGATGCCAACCTAACCAGAGTGACGGGAGCGGCACAATTCAGAAAAAGCGCTCAGCTCGCCGAGAAAATGCGATTTAAGCAATAAAATTAAAAATGCTTATAAAACATAAACCAAACGTTGGAGGTGGTCATTTCTTCATGCGCAGTGATAAACTCGGCACTCTAAAGCACCCGAGAGCGTTTTTTTCGATGCCAACCTAACCAGAGTGACGGGAGCGGCACAATTCAGAAAAAGCGCTCAGCTCGCCGAGAAAATGCGATTTAAGCAATAAAATTAAAAATGCTTATAAAACATAAACCAAACGTTGGAGGTGGTCATTTCTTCATGCGCAGTGAATAACTCGGCACTCTAAAGCACCCGAGAGCGTTTTTTTCGATGCCAACCTAACCAGAGTGACGGGAGCGGCACAATTCAGAAAAAGCGCTCAGCTCGCCGAGAAAATGCGATTTAAGCAATAAAATTAAAAATGCTTATAAAACATAAACCAAACGTTGGAGGTGGTCATTTCTTAATGCGCAGTAATAAACTTGGCACTCTAAAGCACCCGAGAGCGTTTTTTTCGATGCCAACCTAACCAGAGTGACGGGAGCGGCACAATTCAGAAAAAGTGCTCAGCTCGCCGAGAAAATGCGATTTAAGCAATAAAATTAAAAATGCTTATAAAACATAAACCAAACGTTGGAGGTGGTCATTTCTTAATGCGCAGTAATAAACTCGGCACTCTAAATCACCCGAGAGCGTTTTTTTCGATGCCAACCTAACCAGAGTGACGGGAGCGGCACAATTCAGAAAAAGTGCTCAGCTCGCCGAGAAAATGCGATTTAAGCAATAAAATTAAAAATGCTTATTAAACATAAACCAAACGTTGGAGGTGGTCATTTCTTCATGCGCAGTGAATAACTCTGCACTCTAAAGCACCCGATAGCGTTTTTTTCGATGCCAACCTAACCAGAGTGACGGGAGCGGCACAATTCAGAAAAAGTGCTCAGCTCGCCGAGAAAATGCGATTTAAGCAATAAAATTAAAAATGCTTATAAAACATAAACCAAACGTTGGAGGTGGTCATTTCTTAATGCGCAGTAATAAACTCGGCACTCTAAAGCACCCGAGAGCGTTTTTTTCGATGCCAACCTAACCAGAGTGACGCGAGCTGCACAATTCAGAAAAAGTGCTCAGCTCGCCGAGAAAATGCGATTTAAGCAATAAAATTAAAAATGCTTATAAAACATAAACCAAACGTTGGAGGTGGTCATTTCTTAATGCGCAGTAATAAACTCGGCACTCTAAAGCACCCGAGAGCGTTTTTTTCGATGCCAACCTAACCAGAGTGACGGGAGCGGCACAATTCAGAAAAAGCGCTCAGGTCGCCGAGAAAATGCGATTTAAGCAATAAAATTAAAAATGCTTATAAAACATAAACCAAACGTTGGAGGTGGTCATTTCTTCATGCGCAGTGATAAACTCGGCACTCTAAAGCACCCGAGAGCGTTTTTTTCGATGCCAACCTAACCAGAGTGACGGGAGCGGCACAATTCAGAAAAAGTGCTCAGCTCGCCGAGAAAATGCGATTTAAGCAATAAAATTAAAAATGCTTATAAAACATAAACCAAACGTTGGAGGTGGTCATTTCTTCATGCGCAGTGATAAAGTCGGCACTCTAAAGCACCCGAGAGCGTTTTTTTCGATGCCAACCTAACCAGAGTGACGGGAGCGGCACAATTCAGAAAAAGCGCTCAGCTCGCCGAGAAAATGCGATTTAAGCAATAAAATTAAAAATGCTTATAAAACATAAACCAAACGTTGGAGGTGGTCATTTCTTCATGCGCAGTGATAAACTCGGCACTCTAAAGCACCCGAGAGCGTTTTTTTCGATGCCAACCTAACCAGAGTGACGGGAGCGGCACAATTCAGAAAAAGTGCTCAGCTCGCCGAGAAAATGCGATTTAAGCAATAAAATTAAAAATGCTTATAAAACATAAACCAAACGTTGGAGGTGGTCATTTCTTCATGCGCAGTGATAAACTCGGCACTCTAAAGCACCCGAGAGCGTTTTTTTCGATGCCAACCTAACCAGAGTGACGGGAGCGGCACAATTCAGAAAAAGTGCTCAGCTCGCCAAGAAAATGCGATTCAAGCAATAAAATTAAAAATGCTTATTAAACATAAACCAAACGTTGGAGGTGGTCATTTCTTCATGCGCAGTGAATAACTCGGCACTCTAAAGCACCCGAGAGCGTTTTTTTCGATGCCAACCTAACCAGAGTGACGGGAGCGGCACAATTCAGAAAAAGTGCTCAGCTCGCCGAGAAAATGCGATTTAAGCAATAAAATTAAAAATACTTATAAAACATAAACCAAACGTTGGAGGTGGTCATTTCTTCATGCGCAGTGATAAACTCGGCACTCTAAAGCACCCGAGAGCGTTTTTTTCGATGCCAACCTAACAGAGTGACGGGAGCGGCACAATTCAGAAAAAGTGCTCAGCTCGCCGAGAAAATGCGATTTAAGCAATACAATTAAAAATGCTTATAAAACATAAACCAAACGTTGGAGGTGGTCATTTCTTCATGCGCAGTGAATAACTCGGCACTCTAAAGCACCCGAGAGCGTTTTTTTCGATGCCAACCTAACCAGAGTGACGGGAGCGGCACAATTCAGAAAAAGTGCTCAGCTCGCCGAGAAAATGCGATTTAAGCAATAAAATTAAAAATGCTTATAAAACATAAACCAAACGTTGGAGGTGGTCATTTCTTAATGCGCAGTAATAAACTCGGCACTCTAAAGCACCCGAGAGCGTTTTTTTCGATGCCAACCTAACCAGAGTGACGGGAGCGGCACAATTCAGAAAAAGTGCTCAGCTCGCCGAGAAAATGCGATTTAAGCAATAAAATTAAAAATGCTTATAAAACATAAACCAAACGTTGGAGGTGGTCATTTCTTAATGCGCAGTAATAAACTCGGCACTCTAGAGCACCCGAGAGCGTTTTTTTCGATGCCAACCTAACCAGAGTGACGGGAGCGGCACAATTCAGAAAAAGTGCTCAGCTCGCCGAGAAAATGCGATTTAAGCAATAAAATTAAAAATGCTTATAAAACATAAACCAAACGTTGGAGGTGGTCATTTCTTAATGCGCAGTAATAAACTCGGCACTCTAAAGCACCCGAGAGCGTTTTTTTCGATGCCAACCTAACCAGAGTGACGGGAGCGGCACAATTCAGAAAAAGCGCTCAGCTCGCCGAGAAAATGCGATTTAAGCAATAAAATTAAAAATGCTTATTAAACATAAACCAAACGTTGGAGGTGGTCATTTCTTCATGCGCAGTGAATAACTCGGCACTCTAAAGCACCCGAGAGCGTTTTTTTCGATGCCAACCTAACCAGAGTGACGGGAGCGGCACAATTCAGAAAAAGCGCTCAGCTCGCCGAGAAAATGCGATTTAAGCAATAAAATTAAAAATGCTTATAAAACATAAACCAAACGTTGGAGGTGGTCATTTCTTCATGCGCAGTGAATAACTCGGCACTCTAAAGCACCCGAGAGCGTTTTTTTCGATGCCAAGTGACGGGAGCGGCACAATTCAGAAAAAGTGCTCAGCTCGCCGAGAAAATGCGATTTAAGCAATAAAATTAAAAATGCTTATAAAACATAAACCAAACGTTGGAGGTGGTCATTTCTTAATGCGCAGTAATAAACTCGGCACTCTAAAGTACCCGAGAGCGTTTTTTTCGATGCCAACCTAACCAGAGTGACGCGAGCGGCACAATTCAGAAAAAGTGCTCAGCTCGCCGAGAAAATGCGATTTAAGCAATAAAATTAAAAATGCTTATAAAACATAAACCAAACGTTGGAGGTGGTCATTTCTTAATGCGCAGTAATAAACTCGGCACTCTAAAGCACCCGAGAGCGTTTTTTTCGATGCCAACCTAACCAGAGTGACGGGAGCGGCACAATTCAGAAAAAGCGCTCAGCTCGCCGAGAAAATGCGATTTAAGCAATAAAATTAAAAATGCTTATAAAACATAAACCAAACGTTGGAGGTGGTCATTTCTTCATGCGCAGTGATAAACTCGGCACTCTAAAGCACCCGAGAGCGTTTTTTTCGATGCCAACCTAACCAGAGTGACGGGAGCGGCACAATTCAGAAAAAGTGCTCAGCTCGCCGAGAAAATGCGATTTAAGCAATAAAATTAAAAATGCTTATAAAACATAAACCAAACGTTGGAGGTGGTAATTTCTTCATGCGCAGTGATAAACTCGGCACTCTAAAGCACCCGAGAGCGTTTTTTTCGATGCCAACCTAACCAGAGGGGAGCGGCACAATTCAGAAAAAGTGCTCAGCTCGCCGAGAAAATGCGATTCAAGCAATAAAATAAAAAATGCTTATTAAACATAAACCAAACGTTGGAGGTGGTCATTTCTTCATGCGCAGTGAATAACTCGGCACTCTAAAGCACCCGAGAGCGTTTTTTTCGATGCCAACCTAACCAGAGTGACGGGAGCGGCACAATTCAGAAAAAGTGCTCAGCTCGCCGAGAAAATGCGATTTAAGCAATAAAATTAAAAATGCTTATAAAACATAAATCAAACGTTGGAGGTGGTCATTTCTTAATGCGCAGTAATAAACTCGGCACTCTAAAGCACCCGAGAGCGTTTTTTTCGATGCCAACCTAACCAGAGTGACGGGAGCGGCACAATTCAGAAAAAGTGCTCAGGTCGCCGAGAAAATGCGATTTAAGCAATAAAATTAAAAATGCTTATAAAACATAAACCAAACGTTGGAGGTGGTCATTTCTTAATGCGCAGTAATAAACTCGGCACTCTAAAGCACCCGAGAGCGTTTTTTTCGATGCCAACCTAACCAGAGTGACGGGAGCGGCACAATTCAGAAAAAGTGCTCAGCTCGCCGAGAAAATGCGATTTAAGCAATAAAATTAAAAATGCTTATAAAACATAAACCAAACGTTGGAAGTGGTCATTTCTTCATGCGCAGTGATAAACTCGGCACTCTAAAGCACCCGAGAGCGTTTTTTTCGATGCCAACCTAACCAGAGTTACGGGAGCGGCACAATTCAGAAAAAGCGCTCAGCTCGCCGAGAAAATGCGATTTAAGCAATAAAATTAAAAATGCTTATAAAACATAAACCAAACGTTGGAGGTGGTCATTTCTTCATGCGCAGTGATAAACTCGGCACTCTAAAGCACCCGAGAGCGTTTTTTTCGATGCCAACCTAACCAGAGTGACGGGAGCGGCACAATTCAGAAAAAGCGCTCAGCTCGCCGAGAAAATGCGATTTAAGCAATAAAATTAAAAATGCTTATAAAACATAAACCAAACGTTGGAGGTGGTCATTTCTTCATGCGCAGTGATAAACTCGGCACTCTAAAGCACCCGAGAGCGTTTTTTTCGATGCCAACCTAACCAGAGTGACGGGAGCGGCACAATTCAGAAAAAGTGCTCAGCTCGCCGAGAAAATGCGATTTAAGCAATAAAATTAAAAATGCTTATAAAACATAAACCAAACGTTGGAGGTGGTCATTTCTTCATGCGCAGTGAATAACTCGGCACTCTAAAGCACCCGAGAGCGTTTTTTTCGATGCCAACCTAACCAGAGTGACGGGAGCGGCACAATTCAGAAAAAGTGCTCAGCTCGCCGAGAAAATGCGATTTAAGCAATAAAATTAAAAATGCTTATAAAACATAAACCAAACGTTGGAGGTGGTCATTTCTTAATGCGCAGTAATAAACTCGGCACTCTAAAGCACCCGTGAGCGTTTTTTTCGATGCCAACCTAACCAGAGTGACGGGAGCGGCACAATTCAGAAAAAGTGCTCAGCTCGCCGAGAAAATGCGATTTAAGCAATAAAATTAAAAATGCTTATAAAACATAAACCAAACGTTGGAGGTGGTCATTTCTTCATGCGCAGTGATAAAGTCGGCACTCTAAAGCACCCGAGAGCGTTTTTTTCGATGCCAACCTAACCAGAGTGACGGGAGCGTCACAATTCAGAAACAAGCGCTCAGCTCGCCGAGAAAATGCGATTTAAGCAATAAAATTAAAAATGCTTATAAAACATAAACCAAACGTTGGAGGTGGTCATTTCTTCATGCGCAGTGATAAACTCGGCACTCTAAAGCACCCGAGAGCGTTTTTTTCGATGCCAACCTAACCAGAGTGACGGGAGCGGCACAATTCAGAAAAAGTGCTCAGCTTGCCGAGAAAATGCGATTTAAGCAATAAAATTAAAAATGCTTATAAAACATAAACCAAACGTTGGAGGTGGTCATTTCTTCATGCGCAGTGATAAACTCGGCACTCTAAAGCACCCGAGAGCGTTTTTTTCGATGCCAACCTAACCAGAGTGACGGGAGCGGCACAATTCAGAAAAAGTGCTCAGCTCGCCGAGAAAATGCGATTCAAGCAATAAAATTAAAAATACTTATAAAACATAAACCAAACGTTGGAGGTGGTCATTTCTTCATGCGCAGTGATAAACTCGGCACTCTAAAGCACCCGAGAGCGTTTTTTTCGATGCCAACCTAACCAGAGTGACGGGAGCGGCACAATTCAGAAAAAGTGCTCAGCTCGCCGAGAAAATGCGATTTAAGCAATACAATTAAAAATGCTTATAAAACATAAACCAAACGTTGGAGGTGGTCATTTCTTCATGCGCAGTGAATAACTCGGCACTCTAAAGCACCCGAGAGCGTTTTTTTCGATGCCAACCTAACCAGAGTGACGGGAGCGGCACAATTCAGAAAAAGTGCTCAGCTCGCCGAGAAAATGCGATTTAAGCAATAAAATTAAAAATGCTTATAAAACATAAACCAAACGTTGGAGGTGGTCATTTCTTAATGCGCAGTAATAAACTCGGCACTCTAAAGCACCCGAGAGCGTTTTTTTCGATGCCAACCTAACCAGAGTGACGGGAGCGGCACAATTCAGAAAAAGTGCTCAGCTCGCCGAGAAAATGCGATTTAAGCAATAAAATTAAAAATGCTTATAAAACATAAACCAAACGTTGGAGGTGGTCATTTCTTAATGCGCAGTAATAAACTCGGCACTCTAGAGCACCCGAGAGCGTTTTTTTCGATGCCAACCTAACCAGAGTGACGGGAGCGGCACAATTCAGAAAAAGTGCTCAGCTCGCCGAGAAAATGCGATTTAAGCAATAAAATTAAAAATGCTTATAAAACATAAACCAAACGTTGGAAGTGGTCATTTCTTCATGCGCAGTGATAAACTCGGCACTCTAAAGCACCCGAGAGCGTTTTTTTCGATGCCAACCTAACCAGAGTTACGGGAGCGGCACAATTCAGAAAAAGCGCTCAGCTCGCCGAGAAAATGCGATTTAAGCAATAAAATTAAAAATGCTTATAAAACATAAACCAAACGTTGGAGGTGGTCATTTCTTCATGCGCAGTGATAAACTCGGCACTCTAAAGCACCCGAGAGCGTTTTTTTCGATGCCAACCTAACCAGAGTGACGGGAGCGGCACAATTCAGAAAAAGCGCTCAGCTCGCCGAGAAAATGCGATTTAAGCAATAAAATTAAAAATGCTTATAAAACATAAACCAAACGTTGGAGGTGGTCATTTCTTAATGCGCAGTAATAAACTCGGCACTCTATAGCACCCGAGAGCGTTTTTTTCGATGCCAACCTAACCAGAGTGACGGGAGCGGCACAATTCAGAAAAAGTGCTCAGCTCGCCGAGAAAATGCGATTTAAGCAATAAAATTAAAAATGCTTATAAAACATAAACCAAACGTTGGAGGTGGTCATTTCTCAATGCGCAGTAATAAACTCGGCACTCTAAAGCACCCGAGAGCGTTTTTTTCGATGCCAACCTAACCAGAGTGACGGGAGCGGCACAATTCAGAAAAAGTGCTCAGCTCGCCGAGAAAATGCGATTTAAGCAATAAAATTAAAAATGCTTATAAAACATAAACCAAACGTTGGAGGTGGTCATTTCTTAATGCGCAGTAATAAACTCGGCACTCTAAAGCACCCGAGAGCGTTTTTTTCGATGCCAACCTAACCAGAGTGACGGGAGCGGCACAATTCAGAAAAAGCGCTCAGCTCGCCGAGAAAATGCGATTTAAGCAATAAAATTAAAAATGCTTATAAAACATAAACCAAACGTTGGAGGTGGTCATTTCCTAATGCGCAGTAATAAACTCGGCACTCTAAAGCACCCGAGAGCGTTTTTTTCGATGCCAACCTAACCAGAGTGACGGGAGCGGCACAATTCAGAAAAAGTGCTCAGCTCGCCGAGAAAATGCGATTTAAGCAATAAAATTAAAAATGCTTATTAAACATAAACCAAACGTTGGAGGTGGTCATTTCTTCATGCGCAGTGAATAACTCGGCACTCTAAAGCACCCGAGAGCGTTTTTTTCGATGCCAACCTAACCAGAGTGACGGGAGCGGCACAATTCAGAAAAAGCGCTCAGCTCGCCGAGAAAATGCGATTTAAGCAATAAAATTAAAAATGCTTATAAAACATAAACCAAACGTTGGAGGTGGTCATTTCTTCATGCGCAGTGAATAACTCGGCACTCTAAAGCACCCGAGAGCGTTTTTTTCGATGCCAACCTAACCAGAGTGACGGGAGCGGCACAATTCAGAAAAAGCGCTCAGCTCGCCGAGAAAATGCGATTTAAGCAATAAAATTAAAAATGCTTATAAAACATAAACCAAACGTTGGAGGTGGTCATTTCTTCATGCGCAGTGATAAACTCGGCACTCTAAAGCACCCGAGAGCGTTTTTTTCGATGCCAACCTAACCAGAGTGACGGGAGCGGCACAATTCAGAAAAAGTGCTCAGCTCGCCGAGAAAATGCGATTTAAGCAATAAAATTAAAAATGCTTATAAAACATAAACCAAACGTTGGAGGTGGTCATTTCTTCATGCGCAGTGATAAACTCGGCACTCTAAAGCACCCGAGAGCGTTTTTTTCGATGCCAACCTAACCAGAGTGACGGGAGCGGCACAATTCAGAAAAAGTGCTCAGCTCGCCGAGAAAATGCGATTCAAGCAATAAAATAAAAAATGCTTATTAAACATAAACCAAACGTTGGAGGTGGTCATTTCTTCATGCGCAGTGAATAACTCGGCACTCTAAAGCACCCGAGAGCGTTTTTTTCGATGCCAACCTAACCAGAGTGACGGGAGCGGCACAATTCAGAAAAAGTGCTCAGCTCGCCGAGAAAATGCGATTTAAGCAATAAAATTAAAAATGCTTATAAAACATAAACCAAACGTTGGAGGTGGTCATTTCTTAATGCGCATTAATAAACCCGGCACTCTAAAGCACCCGAGAGCGTTTTTTTCGATGCCAACCTAACCAGAGTGACGGGAGCGGCACAATTCAGAAAAAGTGCTCAGCTCGCCGAGAAAATGCGATTTAAGCAATAAAATTAAAAATGCTTATAAAACATAAACCAAACGTTGGAGGTGGTCATTTCTTAATGCGCAGTAATAAACTCGGCACTCTTAAGCACCCGAGAGCGTTTTTTTCGATGCCAACCTAACCAGAGTGACGGGAGCGGCACAATTCAGAAAAAGTGCTCAGCTCGCCGAGAAAATGCGATTTAAGCAATAAAATTAAAAATGCTTATTAAACATAAACCAAACGTTGGAGGTGGTCATTTCTTCATGCGCAGTGAATAACTCGGCACTCTAAAGCACCCGAGAGCGTTTTTTTCGATGCCAACCTAACCAGAGTGACGGGAGCGGCACAATTCAGAAAAAGCGCTCAGCTCGCCGAGAAAATGCGATTTAAGCAATAAAATTACAAATGCTTATTAAACATAAACCAAACATTGGAGGTGGTCATTTCTTCATGCGCAGTGAATAACTCGGCACTCTAAAGCACCCGAGAGCGTTTTTTTCGATGCCAACCTAACCAGAGTGACGGGAGCGGCACAATTCAGAAAAAGCGCTCAGCTCGCCGAGAAAATGCGATTTAAGCAATAAAATTAAAAATGCTTATAAAACATAAACCAAACGTTGGAGGTGGTCATTTCTTCATGCGCAGTGATAAACTCGGCACTCTAAAGCACCCGAGAGCGTTTTTTTCGATGCCAACCTAACCAGAGTGACGGGAGCGGCACAATTCAGAAAAAGTGCTCAGCTCGCCGAGAAAATGCGATTTAAGCAATAAAATTAAAAATGCTTATAAAACATAAACCAAACGTTGGAGGTGGTCATTTCTTCATGCGCAGTGAATAACTCGGCACTCTAAAGCACCCGAGAGCGTTTTTTTCGATGGCAACCTAACCAGAGTGACGGGAGCGGCACAATTCAGAAAAAGTGCTCAGCTCGCCGAGAAAATGCGATTTAAGCAATAAAATTAAAAATGCTTATAAAACATAAACCAAACGTTGGAGGTGGTCATTTCTTAATGCGCAGTAATAAACTCGGCACTCTAAAGCACCCGAGAGCGTTTTTTTCGATGCCAACCTAACCAGAGTGACGGGAGCGGCACAATTCAGAAAAAGTGCTCAGCTCGCCGAGAAAATGCGATTTAAGCAATAAAATTAAAAATGCTTATAAAACATAAACCAAACGTTGGAGGTGGTCATTTCTTAATGCGCAGTAATAAACTCGGCACTCTAGAGCACCCGAGAGCGTTTTTTTCGATGCCAACCTAACCAGAGTGACGGGAGCGGCACAATTCAGAAAAAGTGCTCAGCTCGCCGAGAAAATGCGATTTAAGCAATAAAATTAAAAATGCTTATAAAACATAAACCAAACGTTGGAAGTGGTCATTTCTTCATGCGCAGTGATAAACTCGGCACTCTAAAGCACCCGAGAGCGTTTTTTTCGATGCCAACCTAACCAGAGTTACGGGAGCGGCACAATTCAGAAAAAGCGCTCAGCTCGCCGAGAAAATGCGATTTAAGCAATAAAATTAAAAATGCTTATAAAACATAAACCAAACGTTGGAGGTGGTCATTTCTTCATGCGCAGTGATAAACTCGGCACTCTAAAGCACCCGAGAGCGTTTTTTTCGATGCCAACCTAACCAGAGTGACGGGAGCGGCACAATTCAGAAAAAGCGCTCAGCTCGCCGAGAAAATGCGATTTAAGCAATAAAATTAAAAATGCTTATAAAACATAAACCAAACGTTGGAGGTGGTCATTTCTTAATGCGCAGTAATAAACTCGGCACTCTAAAGCACCCGAGAGCGTTTTTTTCGATGCCAACCTAACCAGAGTGACGGGAGCGGCACAATTCAGAAAAAGTGCTCAGCTCGCCGAGAAAATGCGATTTAAGCAATAAAATTAAAAATGCTTATAAAACATAAACCAAACGTTGGAGGTGGTCATTTCTCAATGCGCAGTAATAAACTCGGCACTCTAAAGCACCCGAGAGCGTTTTTTTCGATGCCAACCTAACCAGAGTGACGGGAGCGGCACAATTCAGAAAAAGTGCTCAGCTCGCCGAGAAAATGCGATTTAAGCAATAAAATTAAAAATGCTTATAAAACATAAACCAAACGTTGGAGGTGGTCATTTCTTAATGCGCAGTAATAAACTCGGCACTAAAGCACCCGAGAGCGTTTTTTTCGATGCCAACCTAACCAGAGTGACGGGAGCGGCACAATTCAGAAAAAGCGCTCAGCTCGCCGAGAAAATGCGATTTAAGCAATAAAATTAAAAATGCTTATAAAACATAAACCAAACGTTGGAGGTGGTCATTTCCTAATGCGCAGTAATAAACTCGGCACTCTAAAGCACCCGAGAGCGTTTTTTTCGATGCCAACCTAACCAGAGTGACGGGAGCGGCACAATTCAGAAAAAGTGCTCAGCTCGCCGAGAAAATGCGATTTAAGCAATAAAATTAAAAATGCTTATAAAACATAAACCAAACGTTGGAGGTGGTCATTTCTTAATGCGCAGTAATAAACTCGGCACTCTAAAGCACCCGTGAGCGTTTTTTTCGATGCCAACCTAACCAGAGTGACGGGAGCGGCACAATTCAGAAAAAGTGCTCAGCTCGCCGAGAAAATGCGATTTAAGCAATAAAATTAAAAATGCTTATAAAACATAAACCAAACGTTGGAGGTGGTCATTTCTTAATGCGCAGTAATAAACTCGGCACTCTAAAGCACCCGAGAGCGTTTTTTTCGATGCCAACCTAACCAGAGTGACGGGAGCGGCACAATTCAGAAAAAGCGCTCAGCTCGCCGAGAAAATGCGATTTAAGCAATAAAATTAAAAATGCTTATAAAACATAAACCAAACGTTGGAGGTGGTCATTTCTTCATGCGCAGTGATAAACTCGGCACTCTAAAGCACCCGAGAGCGTTTTTTTCGATGCCAACCTAACCAGAGTGACGGGAGCGGCACAATTCAGAAAAAGTGCTCAGCTCGCCGAGAAAATGCGATTTAAGCAATAAAATTAAAAATGCTTATAAAACATAAACCAAACGTTGGAGGTGGTCATTTCTTCATGCGCAGTGATAAACTCGGCACTCTAAAGCACCCGAGAGCGTTTTTTTCGATGCCAACCTAACCAGAGTGACGGGAGCGGCACAATTCAGAAAAAGTGCTCAGCTCGCCGAGAAAATGCGATTCAAGCAATAAAATTAAAAATGCTTATTAAACATAAACCAAACGTTGGAGGTGGTCATTTCTTCATGCGCAGTGAATAACTCGGCACTCTAAAGCACCCGAGAGCGTTTTTTTCGATGCCAACCTAACCAGAGTGACGGGAGCGGCACAATTCAGAAAAAGTGCTCAGCTCGCCGAGAAAATGCGATTTAAGCAATAAAATTAAAAATCCTTATAAAACATAAACCAAACGTTGGAGGTGGTCATTTCTTCATGCGCAGTGATAAACTCGGCACTCTAAAGCACCCGAGAGCGTTTTTTTCGATGCCAACCTAACCAGAGTGACGGGAGCGGCACAATTCAGAAAAAGTGCTCAGCTCGCCGAGAAAATGCGATTCAAGCAATAAAATAAAAAATGCTTATTAAACATAAACCAAACGTTGGAGGTGGTCATTTCTTCATGCGCAGTGAATAACTCGGCACTCTAAAGCACCCGAGAGCGTTTTTTTCGATGCCAACCTAACCAGAGTGACGGGAGCGGCACAATTCAGAAAAAGTGCTCAGCTCGCCGAGAAAATGCGATTTAAGCAATAAAATTAAAAATGCTTATAAAACATAAACCAAACGTTGGAGGTGGTCATTTCTTAATGCGCATTAATAAACCCGGCACTCTAAAGCACCCGAGAGCGTTTTTTTCGATGCCAACCTAACCAGAGTGACGGGAGCGGCACAATTCAGAAAAAGTGCTCAGCTCGCCGAGAAAATGCGATTTAAGCAATAAAATTAAAAATGCTTATAAAACATAAACCAAACGTTGGAGGTGGTCATTTCTTAATGCGCAGTAATAAACTCGGCACTCTAAAGCACCCGAGAGCGTTTTTTTCGATGCCAACCTAACCAGAGTGACGGGAGCGGCACAATTCAGAAAAAGTGCTCAGCTCGCCGAGAAAATGCGATTTAAGCAATAAAATTAAAAATGCTTATAAAACATAAACCAAACGTTGGAGGTGGTCATTTCTTAATGCGCAGTAATAAACTCGGCACTCTAGAGCACCCGAGAGCGTTTTTTTCGATGCCAACCTAACCAGAGTGACGGGAGCGGCACAATTCAGAAAAAGTGCTCAGCTCGCCGAGAAAATGCGATTTAAGCAATAAAATTAAAAATGCTTATAAAACATAAACCAAACGTTGGAAGTGGTCATTTCTTCATGCGCAGTGATAAACTCGGCACTCTAAAGCACCCGAGAGCGTTTTTTTCGATGCCAACCTAACCAGAGTTACGGGAGCGGCACAATTCAGAAAAAGCGCTCAGCTCGCCGAGAAAATGCGATTTAAGCAATAAAATTAAAAATGCTTATAAAACATAAACCAAACGTTGGAGGTGGTCATTTCTTCATGCGCAGTGATAAACTCGGCACTCTAAAGCACCCGAGAGCGTTTTTTTCGATGCCAACCTAACCAGAGTGACGGGAGCGGCACAATTCAGAAAAAGCGCTCAGCTCGCCGAGAAAATGCGATTTAAGCAATAAAATTAAAAATGCTTATAAAACATAAACCAAACGTTGGAGGTGGTCATTTCTTAATGCGCAGTAATAAACTCGGCACTCTAAAGCACCCGAGAGCGTTTTTTTCGATGCCAACCTAACCAGAGTGACGGGAGCGGCACAATTCAGAAAAAGTGCTCAGCTCGCCGAGAAAATGCGATTTAAGCAATAAAATTAAAAATGCTTATAAAACATAAACCAAACGTTGGAGGTGGTCATTTCTCAATGCGCAGTAATAAACTCGGCACTCTAAAGCACCCGAGAGCGTTTTTTTCGATGCCAACCTAACCAGAGTGACGGGAGCGGCACAATTCAGAAAAAGTGCTCAGCTCGCCGAGAAAATGCGATTTAAGCAATAAAATTAAAAATGCTTATAAAACATAAACCAAACGTTGGAGGTGGTCATTTCTTAATGCGCAGTAATAAACTCGGCACTAAAGCACCCGAGAGCGTTTTTTTCGATGCCAACCTAACCAGAGTGACGGGAGCGGCACAATTCAGAAAAAGCGCTCAGCTCGCCGAGAAAATGCGATTTAAGCAATAAAATTAAAAATGCTTATAAAACATAAACCAAACGTTGGAGGTGGTCATTTCCTAATGCGCAGTAATAAACTCGGCACTCTAAAGCACCCGAGAGCGTTTTTTTCGATGCCAACCTAACCAGAGTGACGGGAGCGGCACAATTCAGAAAAAGTGCTCAGCTCGCCGAGAAAATGCGATTTAAGCAATAAAATTAAAAATGCTTATAAAACATAAACCAAACGTTGGAGGTGGTCATTTCTTAATGCGCAGTAATAAACTCGGCACTCTAAAGCACCCGTGAGCGTTTTTTTCGATGCCAACCTAACCAGAGTGACGGGAGCGGCACAATTCAGAAAAAGTGCTCAGCTCGCCGAGAAAATGCGATTTAAGCAATAAAATTAAAAATGCTTATAAAACATAAACCAAACGTTGGAGGTGGTCATTTCTTAATGCGCAGTAATAAACTCGGCACTCTAAAGCACCCGAGAGCGTTTTTTTCGATGCCAACCTAACCAGAGTGACGGGAGCGGCACAATTCAGAAAAAGCGCTCAGCTCGCCGAGAAAATGCGATTTAAGCAATAAAATTAAAAATGCTTATAAAACATAAACCAAACGTTGGAGGTGGTCATTTCTTCATGCGCAGTGATAAACTCGGCACTCTAAAGCACCCGAGAGCGTTTTTTTCGATGCCAACCTAACCAGAGTGACGGGAGCGGCACAATTCAGAAAAAGTGCTCAGCTCGCCGAGAAAATGCGATTTAAGCAATAAAATTAAAAATGCTTATAAAACATAAACCAAACGTTGGAGGTGGTCATTTCTTCATGCGCAGTGATAAACTCGGCACTCTAAAGCACCCGAGAGCGTTTTTTTCGATGCCAACCTAACCAGAGTGACGGGAGCGGCACAATTCAGAAAAAGTGCTCAGCTCGCCGAGAAAATGCGATTCAAGCAATAAAATTAAAAATGCTTATTAAACATAAACCAAACGTTGGAGGTGGTCATTTCTTCATGCGCAGTGAATAACTCGGCACTCTAAAGCACCCGAGAGCGTTTTTTTCGATGCCAACCTAACCAGAGTGACGGGAGCGGCACAATTCAGAAAAAGTGCTCAGCTCGCCGAGAAAATGCGATTTAAGCAATAAAATTAAAAATGCTTATAAAACATAAACCAAACGTTGGAGGTGGTCATTTCTTAATGCGCAGTAATAAACTCGGCACTCTAAAGCACCCGAGAGCGTTTTTTTCGATGCCAACCTAACCAGAGTGACGGGAGCGGCACAATTCAGAAAAAGTGCTCAGCTCGCCGAGAAAATGCGATTAAAGCAATAAAATTAAAAATGCTTATAAAACATAAACCAAACGTTGGAGGTGGTCATTTCTTAATGCGCAGTAATAAACTCGGCACTCTAAAGCACCCGAGAGCGTTTTTTTCGATGCCAACCTAACCAGAGTGACGGGAGCGGCACAATTCAGAAAACGTGCTCAGCTCGCCGAGAAAATGCGATTTAAGCAATAAAATTAAAAATGCTTATAAAACATAAACCAAACGTTGGAGGTGGTCATTTCTTAATGCGCAGTAATAAACTCGGCACTCTAAAGCACCCGAGAGCGTTTTTTTCGATGCCAACCTAACCAGAGTGACGGGAGCGGCACAATTCAGAAAAAGTGCTCAGCTCGCCGAGAAAATGCGATTTAAGCAATAAAATTAAAAATGCTTATTAAACATAAACCAAACGTTGGGGGTGGTCATTTCTTCATGCGCAGTGAATAACTCGGCACTCTAAAGCACCCGAGAGCGTTTTTTTCGATGCCAACCTAACCAGAGTGACGGGAGCGGCACAATTCAGAAAAAGCGCTCAGCTCGCCGAGAAAATGCGATTTAAGCAATAAAATTAAAAATGCTTATTAAACATAAACCAAACATTGGAGGTGGTCATTTCTTCATGCGCAGTGAATAACTCGGCACTCTAAAGCACCCGAGAGCGTTTTTTTCGATGCCAAGTGACGGGAGCGGCACAATTCAGAAAAAGTGCTCAGCTCGCCGAGAAAATGCGATTTAAGCTATAAAATTAAAAATGCTTATAAAACATAAACCAAACGTTGGAGGTGGTCATTTCTTAATGCGCAGTAATAAACTCGGCACTCTAAAGCACCCGAGAGCGTTTTTTTCGATGCCAACCTAACCAGAGTGACGGGAGCGGCACAATTCAGAAAAAGTGCTCAGCTCGCCGAGAAAATGCGATTTAAGCAATAAAATTAAAAATGCTTATAAAACATAAACCAAACGTTGGAGGTGGTCATTTCTTAATGCGCAGTAATAAACTCGGCACTCTAAAGCACCCGAGAGCGTTTTTTTCGATGCCAACCTAACCAGAGTGACGGGAGCGGCACAATTCAGAAAAAGTGCTCAGCTCGCCGAGAAAATGCGATTTAAGCAATAAAATTAAAAATGCTTATTAAACATAAACCAAACGTTGGAGGTGGTCATTTCTTCATGCGCAGTGAATAACTCGGCACTCTAAAGCACCCGAGAGCGTTTTTTTCGATGCCAACCTAACCAGAGTGACGGGAGCGGCACAATTCAGAAAAAGTGCTCAGCTCGCCGAGAAAATGCGATTTAAGCAATAAAATTAAAAATGCTTATTAAACATAAACCAAACGTTGGAGGTGGTCATTTCTTCATGCGCAGTGAATAACTCGGCACTCTAAAGCACCCGATAGCGTTTTTTTCGATGCCAACCTAACCAGAGTGACGGGAGCGGCACAATTCAGAAAAAGTGCTCAGCTCGCCGAGAAAATGCGATTTAAGCAATAAAATTAAAAATGCTTATAAAACATAAACCAAACGTTGGAGGTGGTCATTTCTTAATGCGCAGTAATAAACTCGGCACTCTAAAGCACCCGAGAGCGTTTTTTTCGATGCCAACCTAACCAGAGTGACGGGAGCGGCACAATTCAGAAAAAGTGCTCAGCTCGCCGAGAAAATGCGATTTAAGCAATAAAATTAAAAATGCTTATAAAACATAAACCAAACGTTGGAGGTGGTCATTTCTTAATGCGCAGTAATAAACTCGGCACTCTAAAGCACCCGAGAGCGTTTTTTTCGATGCCAACCTAACCAGAGTGACGGGAGCGGCACAATTCAGAAAAAGCGCTCAGCTCGCCGAGAAAATGCGATTTAAGCAATAAAATTAAAAATGCTTATAAAACATAAACCAAACGTTGGAGGTGGTCATTTCTTCATGCGCAGTGATAAACTCGGCACTCTAAAGCACCCGAGAGCGTTTTTTTCGATGCCAACCTAACCAGAGTGACGGGAGCGGCACAATTCAGAAAAAGTGCTCAGCTCGCCGAGAAAATGCGATTTAAGCAATAAAATTAAAAATGCTTATAAAACATAAACCAAACGTTGGAGGTGGTCATTTCTTCATGCGCAGTGATAAACTCGGCACTCTAAAGCACCCGAGAGCGTTTTTTTCGATGCCAACCTAACCAGAGTGACGGGAGCGGCACAATTCAGAAAAAGTGCTCAGCTCGCCGAGAAAATGCGATTCAAGCAATAAAATTAAAAATGCTTATTAAACATAAACCAAACGTTGGAGGTGGTCATTTCTTCATGCGCAGTGAATAACTCGGCACTCTAAAGCACCCGAGAGCGTTTTTTTTTCGATGCCAACCTAACCAGAGTGACGGGAGCGGCACAATTCAGAAAAAGTGCTCAGCTCGCCGAGAAAATGCGATTTAAGCAATAAAATTAAAAATGCTTATAAAACATAAACCAAACGTTGGAGGTGGTCATTTCTTAATGCGCAGTAATAAACTCGGCACTCTAAAGCACCCGAGAGCGTTTTTTTCGATGCCAACCTAACCAGAGTGACGGGAGCGGCACAATTCAGAAAAAGTGCTCAGCTCGCCGAGAAAATGCGATTAAAGCAATAAAATTAAAAATGCTTATAAAACATAAACCAAACGTTGGAGGTGGTCATTTCTTAATGCGCAGTAATAAACTCGGCACTCTAAAGCACCCGAGAGCGTTTTTTTCGATGCCAACCTAACCAGAGTGACGGGAGCGGCACAATTCAGAAAACGTGCTCAGCTCGCCGAGAAAATGCGATTTAAGCAATAAAATTAAAAATGCTTATAAAACACAAACCAAACGTTGGAGGTGGTCATTTCTTAATGCGCAGTAATAAACTCGGCACTCTAAAGCACCCGAGAGCGTTTTTTTCGATGCCAACCTAACCAGAGTGACGGGAGCGGCACAATTCAGAAAAAGTGCTCAGCTCGCCGAGAAAATGCGATTTAAGCAATAAAATTAAAAATGCTTATTAAACATAAACCAAACGTTGGGGGTGGTCATTTCTTCATGCGCAGTGAATAACTCGGCACTCTAAAGCACCCGAGAGCGTTTTTTTCGATGCCAACCTAACCAGAGTGACGGGAGCGGCACAATTCAGAAAAAGCGCTCAGCTCGCCGAGAAAATGCGATTTAAGCAATAAAATTAAAAATGCTTATTAAACATAAACCAAACATTGGAGGTGGTCATTTCTTCATGCGCAGTGAATAACTCGGCACTCTAAAGCACCCGAGAGCGTTTTTTTCGATGCCAACCTAACCAGAGTGACGGGAGCGGCACAATTCAGAAAAAGCGCTCAGCTCGCCGAGAAAATGCGATTTAAGCAATAAAATTAAAAATGCTTATTAAACATAAACCAAACGTTGGAGGTGGTCATTTCTTCATGCGCAGTGATAAACTCGGCACTCTAAAGCACCCGAGAGCGTTTTTTTCGATGCCAACCTAACCAGAGTGACGGGAGCGGCACAATTCAGAAAAAGTGCTCAGCTCGCCGAGAAAATGCGATTTAAGCAATAAAATTAAAAATGCTTATAAAACATAAACCAAACGTTGGAGGTGGTCATTTCTTCATGCGCAGTGAATAACTCGGCACTCTAAAGCACCCGAGAGCGTTTTTTTCGATGCCAACCTAACCAGAGTGACGGGAGCGGCACAATTCAGAAAAAGTGCTCAGCTCGCCGAGAAAATGCGATTTAAGCAATAAAATTAAAAATGCTTATAAAACATAAACCAAACGTTGGAGGTGGTCATTTCTTAATGCGCAGTAATAAACTCGGCACTCTAAAGCACCCGTGAGCGTTTTTTTCGATGCCAACCTAACCAGAGTGACGGGAGCGGCACAATTCAGAAAAAGTGCTCAGCTCGCCGAGAAAATGCGATTTAAGCAATAAAATTAAAAATGCTTATAAAACATAAACCAAACGTTGGAGGTGGTCATTTCTTCATGCGCAGTGATAAAGTCGGCACTCTAAAGCACCCGAGAGCGTTTTTTTCGATGCCAACCTAACCAGAGTGACGGGAGCGGCACAATTCAGAAAAAGCGCTCAGCTCGCCGAGAAAATGCGATTTAAGCAATAAAATTAAAAATGCTTATAAAACATAAACCAAACGTTGGAGGTGGTCATTTCTTCATGCGCAGTGATAAACTCGGCACTCTAAAGCACCCGAGAGCGTTTTTTTCGATGCCAACCTAACCAGAGTGACGGGAGCGGCACAATTCAGAAAAAGTGCTCAGCTCGCCGAGAAAATGCGATTCAAGCAATAAAATTAAAAATGCTTATTAAACATAAACCAAACGTTGGAGGTGGTCATTTCTTCATGCGCAGTGAATAACTCGGCACTCTAAAGCACCCGAGAGCGTTTTTTTCGATGCCAACCTAACCAGAGTGACGGGAGCGGCACAATTCAGAAAAAGTGCTCAGCTCGCCGAGAAAATGCGATTCAAGCAATAAAATTAAAAATGCTTATAAAACATAAACCAAACGTTGGAGGTGGTCATTTCTTCATGCGCAGTGATAAACTCGGCACTCTAAAGCACCCGAGAGCGTTTTTTTCGATGCCAACCTAACCAGAGTGACGGGAGCGGCACAATTCAGAAAAAGTGCTCAGCTCGCCGAGAAAATGCGATTTAAGCAATACAATTAAAAATGCTTATAAAACATAAACCAAACGTTGGAGGTGGTCATTTCTTCATGCGCAGTGATAAACTCGGCACTCTAAAGCACCCGAGAGCGTTTTTTTCGATGCCAACCTAACCAGAGTGATGGGAGCGGCACAATTCAGAAAAAGTGCTCAGCTCGCCGAGAAAATGCGATTTAAGCAATAAAATTAAAAATGCTTATAAAACATAAACCAAACGTTGGAGGTGGTCATTTCTTAATGCGCAGTAATAAACTCGGCACTCTAAAGCACCCGAGAGCGTTTTTTTCGATGCCAACCTAACCAGAGTGACGGGAGCGGCACAATTCAGAAAAAGTGCTCAGCTCGCCGAGAAAATGCGATTTAAGCAATAAAATTAAAAATGCTTATAAAACATAAACCAAACGTTGGAGGTGGTCATTTCTTAATGCGCAGTAATAAACTCGGCACTCTAGAGCACCCGAGAGCGTTTTTTTCGATGCCAACCTAACCAGAGTGACGGGAGCGGCACAATTCAGAAAAAGTGCTCAGCTCGCCGAGAAAATGCGATTTAAGCAATAAAATTAAAAATGCTTATAAAACATAAACCAAACGTTGGAAGTGGTCATTTCTTCATGCGCAGTGATAAACTCGGCACTCTAAAGCACCCGAGAGCGTTTTTTTCGATGCCAACCTAACCAGAGTGACGGGAGCGGCACAATTCAGAAAAAGTGCTCAGCTCGCCGAGAAAATGCGATTTAAGCAATAAAATTAAAAATGCTTATTAAACATAAACCAAACGTTGGGGGTGGTCATTTCTTCATGCGCAGTGAATAACTCGGCACTCTAAAGCACCCGAGAGCGTTTTTTTCGATGCCAACCTAACCAGAGTGACGGGAGCGGCACAATTCAGAAAAAGCGCTCAGCTCGCCGAGAAAATGCGATTTAAGCAATAAAATTAAAAATGCTTATTAAACATAAACCAAACATTGGAGGTGGTCATTTCTTCATGCGCAGTGAATAACTCGGCACTCTAAAGCACCCGAGAGCGTTTTTTTCGATGCCAACCTAACCAGAGTGACGGGAGCGGCACAATTCAGAAAAAGCGCTCAGCTCGCCGAGAAAATGCGATTTAAGCAATAAAATTAAAAATGCTTATAAAACATAAACCAAACGTTGGAGGTGGTCATTTCTTCATGCGCAGTGATAAACTCGGCACTCTAAAGCACCCGAGAGCGTTTTTTTCGATGCCAACCTAACCAGAGTGACGGGAGCGGCACAATTCAGAAAAAGTGCTCAGCTCGCCGAGAAAATGCGATTTAAGCAATAAAATTAAAAATGCTTATAAAACATAAACCAAACGTTGGAGGTGGTCATTTCTTCATGCGCAGTGAATAACTCGGCACTCTAAAGCACCCGAGAGCGTTTTTTTCGATGCCAACCTAACCAGAGTGACGGGAGCGGCACAATTCAGAAAAAGTGCTCAGCTCGCCGAGAAAATGCGATTTAAGCAATAAAATTAAAAATGCTTATAAAACATAAACCAAACGTTGGAGGTGGTCATTTCTTAATGCGCAGTAATAAACTCGGCACTCTAAAGCACCCGTGAGCGTTTTTTTCGATGCCAACCTAACCAGAGTGACGGGAGCGGCACAATTCAGAAAAAGTGCTCAGCTCGCCGAGAAAATGCGATTTAAGCAATAAAATTAAAAATGCTTATAAAACATAAACCAAACGTTGGAGGTGGTCATTTCTTCATGCGCAGTGATAAAGTCGGCACTCTAAAGCACCCGAGAGCGTTTTTTTCGATGCCAACCTAACCAGAGTGACGGGAGCGGCACAATTCAGAAAAAGCGCTCAGCTCGCCGAGAAAATGCGATTTAAGCAATAAAATTAAAAATGCTTATAAAACATAAACCAAACGTTGGAGGTGGTCATTTCTTCATGCGCAGTGATAAACTCGGCACTCTAAAGCACCCGAGAGCGTTTTTTTCGATGCCAACCTAACCAGAGTGACGGGAGCGGCACAATTCAGAAAAAGTGCTCAGCTCGCCGAGAAAATGCGATTCAAGCAATAAAATTAAAAATGCTTATTAAACATAAACCAAACGTTGGAGGTGGTCATTTCTTCATGCGCAGTGAATAACTCGGCACTCTAAAGCACCCGAGAGCGTTTTTTTCGATGCCAACCTAACCAGAGTGACGGGAGCGGCACAATTCAGAAAAAGCGCTCAGCTCGCCGAGAAAATGCGATTTAAGCAATAAAATTAAAAATGCTTATTAAACATAAACCAAACATTGGAGGTGGTCATTTCTTCATGCGCAGTGAATAACTCGGCACTCTAAAGCACCCGAGAGCGTTTTTTTCGATGCCAACCTAACCAGAGTGACGGGAGCGGCACAATTCAGAAAAAGCGCTCAGCTCGCCGAGAAAATGCGATTTAAGCAATAAAATTAAAAATGCTTATAAAACATAAACCAAACGTTGGAGGTGGTCATTTCTTCATGCGCAGTGATAAACTCGGCACTCTAAAGCACCCGAGAGCGTTTTTTTCGATGCCAACCTAACCAGAGTGACGGGAGCGGCACAATTCAGAAAAAGTGCTCAGCTCGCCGAGAAAATGCGATTTAAGCAATAAAATTAAAAATGCTTATAAAACATAAACCAAACGTTGGAGGTGGTCATTTCTTCATGCGCAGTGAATAACTCGGCACTCTAAAGCACCCGAGAGCGTTTTTTTCGATGCCAACCTAACCAGAGTGACGGGAGCGGCACAATTCAGAAAAAGTGCTCAGCTCGCCGAGAAAATGCGATTTAAGCAATAAAATTAAAAATGCTTATAAAACATAAACCAAACGTTGGAGGTGGTCATTTCTTAATGCGCAGTAATAAACTCGGCACTCTAAAGCACCCGTGAGCGTTTTTTTCGATGCCAACCTAACCAGAGTGACGGGAGCGGCACAATTCAGAAAAAGTGCTCAGCTCGCCGAGAAAATGCGATTTAAGCAATAAAATTAAAAATGCTTATAAAACATAAACCAAACGTTGGAGGTGGTCATTTCTTCATGCGCAGTGATAAAGTCGGCACTCTAAAGCACCCGAGAGCGTTTTTTTCGATGCCAACCTAACCAGAGTGACGGGAGCGGCACAATTCAGAAAAAGCGCTCAGCTCGCCGAGAAAATGCGATTTAAGCAATAAAATTAAAAATGCTTATAAAACATAAACCAAACGTTGGAGGTGGTCATTTCTTCATGCGCAGTGATAAACTCGGCACTCTAAAGCACCCGAGAGCGTTTTTTTCGATGCCAACCTAACCAGAGTGACGGGAGCGGCACAATTCAGAAAAAGTGCTCAGCTCGCCGAGAAAATGCGATTCAAGCAATAAAATTAAAAATGCTTATTAAACATAAACCAAACGTTGGAGGTGGTCATTTCTTCATGCGCAGTGAATAACTCGGCACTCTAAAGCACCCGAGAGCGTTTTTTTCGATGCCAACCTAACCAGAGTGACGGGAGCGGCACAATTCAGAAAAAGTGCTCAGCTCGCCGAGAAAATGCGATTCAAGCAATAAAATTAAAAATGCTTATAAAACATAAACCAAACGTTGGAGGTGGTCATTTCTTCATGCGCAGTGATAAACTCGGCACTCTAAAGCACCCGAGAGCGTTTTTTTCGATGCCAACCTAACCAGAGTGACGGGAGCGGCACAATTCAGAAAAAGTGCTCAGCTCGCCGAGAAAATGCGATTTAAGCAATACAATTAAAAATGCTTATAAAACATAAACCAAACGTTGGAGGTGGTCATTTCTTCATGCGCAGTGATAAACTCGGCACTCTAAAGCACCCGAGAGCGTTTTTTTCGATGCCAACCTAACCAGAGTGATGGGAGCGGCACAATTCAGAAAAAGTGCTCAGCTCGCCGAGAAAATGCGATTTAAGCAATAAAATTAAAAATGCTTATAAAACATAAACCAAACGTTGGAGGTGGTCATTTCTTAATGCGCAGTAATAAACTCGGCACTCTAAAGCACCCGAGAGCGTTTTTTTCGATGCCAACCTAACCAGAGTGACGGGAGCGGCACAATTCAGAAAAAGTGCTCAGCTCGCCGAGAAAATGCGATTTAAGCAATAAAATTAAAAATGCTTATAAAACATAAACCAAACGTTGGAGGTGGTCATTTCTTAATGCGCAGTAATAAACTCGGCACTCTAGAGCACCCGAGAGCGTTTTTTTCGATGCCAACCTAACCAGAGTGACGGGAGCGGCACAATTCAGAAAAAGTGCTCAGCTCGCCGAGAAAATGCGATTTAAGCAATAAAATTAAAAATGCTTATAAAACATAAACCAAACGTTGGAAGTGGTCATTTCTTCATGCGCAGTGATAAACTCGGCACTCTAAAGCACCCGAGAGCGTTTTTTTCGATGCCAACCTAACCAGAGTTACGGGAGCGGCACAATTCAGAAAAAGCGCTCAGCTCGCCGAGAAAATGCGATTTAAGCAATAAAATTAAAAATGCTTATAAAACATAAACCAAACGTTGGAGGTGGTCATTTCTTCATGCGCAGTGATAAACTCGGCACTCTAAAGCACCCGAGAGCGTTTTTTTCGATGCCAACCTAACCAGAGTGACGGGAGCGGCACAATTCAGAAAAAGCGCTCAGCTCGCCGAGAAAATGCGATTTAAGCAATAAAATTAAAAATGCTTATAAAACATAAACCAAACGTTGGAGGTGGTCATTTCTTAATGCGCAGTAATAAACTCGGCACTCTATAGCACCCGAGAGCGTTTTTTTCGATGCCAACCTAACCAGAGTGACGGGAGAGGCACAATTCAGAAAAAGTGCTCAGCTCGCCGAGAAAATGCGATTTAAGCAATAAAATTAAAAATGCTTATAAAACATAAACCAAACGTTGGAGGTGGTCATTTCTCAATGCGCAGTAATAAACTCGGCACTCTAAAGCACCCGAGAGCGTTTTTTTCGATGCCAACCTAACCAGAGTGACGGGAGCGGCACAATTCAGAAAAAGTGCTCAGCTCGCCGAGAAAATGCGATTTAAGCAATAAAATTAAAAATGCTTATAAAACATAAACCAAACGTTGGAGGTGGTCATTTCTTAATGCGCAGTAATAAACTCGGCACTCTAGAGCACCCGAGAGCGTTTTTTTCGATGCCAACCTAACCAGAGTGACGGGAGCGGCACAATTCAGAAAAAGTGCTCAGCTCGCCGAGAAAATGCGATTTAAGCAATAAAATTAAAAATGCTTATAAAACATAAACCAAACGTTGGAGGTGGTCATTTCTTCATGCGCAGTGATAAACTCGGCACTCTAAAGCACCCGAGAGCGTTTTTTTCGATGCCAACCTAACCAGAGTTACGGGAGCGGCACAATTCAGAAAAAGCGCTCAGCTCGCCGAGAAAATGCGATTTAAGCAATACAATTAAAAATGCTTATAAAACATAAACCAAACGTTGGAGGTGGTCATTTCTTCATGCGCAGTGATAAACTCGGCACTCTAAAGCACCCGAGAGCGTTTTTTTCGATGCCAACCTAACCAGAGTGACGGGAGCGGCACAATTCAGAAAAAGCGCTCAGCTCGCCGAGAAAATGCGATTTAAGCAATAAAATTAAAAATGCTTATAAAACATAAACCAAACGTTGGAGGTGGTCATTTCTTCATGCGCAGTGATAAACTCGGCACTCTAAAGCACCCGAGAGCGTTTTTTTCGATGCCAACCTAACCAGAGTGACGGGAGCGGCACAATTCAGAAAAAGTGCTCAGCTCGCCGAGAAAATGCGATTTAAGCAATAAAATTAAAAATGCTTATAAAACATAAACCAAACGTTGGAGGTGGTCATTTCTCCATGCGCAGTGAATAACTCGGCACTCTAAAGCACCCGAGAGCGTTTTTTTCGATGCCAACCTAACCAGAGTGACGGGAGCGGCACAATTCAGAAAAAGTGCTCAGCTCGCCGAGAAAATGCGATTTAAGCAATAAAATTAAAAATGCTTATAAAACATAAACCAAACGTTGGAGGTGGTCATTTCTTAATGCGCAGTAATAAACTCGGCACTCTAAAGCACCCGTGAGCGTTTTTTTCGATGCCAACCTAACCAGAGTGACGGGAGCGGCACAATTCACAAAAAGTGCTCAGCTCGCCGAGAAAATGCGATTTAAGCAATAAAATTAAAAATGCTTATAAAACATAAACCAAACGTTGGAGGTGGTCATTTCTTAATGCGCAGTAATAAACTCGGCACTCTAAAGCACCCGAGAGCGTTTTTTTCGATGCCAACCTAACCAGAGTGACGGGAGCGGCACAATTCAGAAAAAGCGCTCAGCTCGCCGAGAAAATGCGATTTAAGCAATAAAATTAAAAATGCTTATAAAACATAAACCAAACGTTGGAGGTGGTCATTTCTTCATGCGCAGTGATAAACTCGGCACTCTAAAGCACCCGTGAGCGTTTTTTTCGATGCCAACCTAACCAGAGTGACGGGAGCGGCACAATTCAGAAAAAGTGCTCAGCTCGCCGAGAAAATGCGATTTAAGCAATAAAATTAAAAATGCTTATAAAACATAAACCAAACGTTGGAGGTGGTCATTTCTTCATGCGCAGTGATAAACTCGGCACTCTAAAGCACCCGAGAGCGTTTTTTTCGATGCCAACCTAACCAGAGTGACGGGAGCGGCACAATTCAGAAAAAGTGCTCAGCTCGCCGAGAAAATGCAATTTAAGCAATAAAATTAAAAATGCTTATTAAACATAAACCAAACGTTGGAGGTGGTCATTTCTTCATGCGCAGTGAATAACTCGGCACTCTAAAGCACCCGATAGCGTTTTTTTCGATGCCAACCTAACCAGAGTGACGGGAGCGGCACAATTCAGAAAAAGTGCTCAGCTCGCCGAGAAAATGCGATTTAAGCAATAAAATTAAAAATGCTTATAAAACATAAACCAAACGTTGGAGGTGGTCATTTCTTAATGCGCAGTAATAAACTCGGCACTCTAAAGCACCCGAGAGCGTTTTTTTCGATGCCAACCTAACCAGAGTGACGGGAGCGGCACAATTCAGAAAAAGTGCTCAGCTCGCCGAGAAAATGCGATTTAAGCAATAAAATTAAAAATGCTTATAAAACATAAACCAAACGTTGGAGGTGGTCATTTCTTAATGCGCAGTAATAAACTCGGCACTCTAAAGCACCCGAGAGCGTTTTTTTCGATGCCAACCTAACCAGAGTGACGGGAGCGGCACAATTCAGAAAAAGCGCTCAGCTCGCCGAGAAAATGCGATTTAAGCAATACAATTAAAAATGCTTATAAAACATAAACCAAACGTTGGAGGTGGTCATTTCTTCGTGCGCAGTGAATAACTCGGCACTCTAAAGCACCCGAGAGCGTTTTTTTTCGATGCCAACCTAACCAGAGTGACGGGAGCGGCACAATTCAGAAAAAGTGCTCAGCTCGCCGAGAAAATGCGATTTAAGCAATAAAATTAAAAATGCTTATAAAACATAAACCAAACGTTGGAGGTGGTCATTTCTTAATGCGCAGTAATAAACTCGGCACTCTAAAGCACCCGAGAGCGTTTTTTTCGATGCCAACCTAACCAGAGTGACGGGAGCGGCACAATTCAGAAAAAGCGCTCAGCTCGCCGAGAAAATGCGATTTAAGCAATAAAATTAAAAATGCTTATAAAACATAAACCAAACGTTGGAGGTGGTCATTTCTTAATGCGCAGTAATAAACTCAGCACTCTAAAGCACCCGAGAGCGTTTTTTTCGATGCCAACCTAACCAGAGTGACGGGAGCGGCACAATTCAGAAAAAGCGCTCAGCTCGCCGAGAAAATGCGATTTAAGCAATAAAATTAAAAATGCTTATAAAACATAAACCAAACGTTGGAGGTGGTCATTTCTTCATGCGCAGTGAATAACTCGGCACTCTAAAGCACCCGAGAGCGTTTTTTTCGATGCCAAGTGACGGGAGCGGCACAATTCAGAAAAAGTGCTCAGCTCGCCGAGAAAATGCGATTTAAGCTATAAAATTAAAAATGCTTATAAAACATAAACCAAACGTTGGAGGTGGTCATTTCTTAATGCGCAGTAATAAACTCGGCACTCTAAAGCACCCGAGAGCGTTTTTTTCGATGCCAACCTAACCAGAGTGACGGGAGCGGCACAATTCAGAAAAAGTGCTCAGCTCGCCGAGAAAATGCGATTTAAGCAATAAAATTAAAAATGCTTATAAAACATAAACCAAACGTTGGAGGTGGTCATTTCTTAATGCGCAGTAATAAACTCGGCACTCTAAAGCACCCGAGAGCGTTTTTTTCGATGCCAACCTAACCAGAGTGACGGGAGCGGCACAATTCAGAAAAAGTGCTCAGCTCGCCGAGAAAATGCGATTTAAGCAATAAAATTAAAAATGCTTATTAAACATAAACCAAACGTTGGAGGTGGTCATTTCTTCATGCGCAGTGAATAACTCGGCACTCTAAAGCACCCGAGAGCGTTTTTTTCGATGCCAACCTAACCAGAGTGACGGGAGCGGCACAATTCAGAAAAAGCGCTCAGCTCGCCGAGAAAATGCGAATTAAGCAATAAAATTAAAAATGCTTATAAAACATAAACCAAACGTTGGAGGTGGTCATTTCTTAATGCGCAGTAATAAACTCGGCACTCTAAAGCACCCGAGAGCGTTTTTTTCGATGCCAACCTAACCAGAGTGACGGGAGCGGCACAATTCAGAAAAAGTGCTCAGCTCGCCGAGAAAATGCGATTTAAGCAATAAAATTAAAAATGCTTATAAAACATAAACCAAACGTTGGAGGTGGTCATTTCTTAATGCGCAGTAATAAACTCGGCACTCTAAAGCACCCGAGAGCGTTTTTTTCGATGCCAACCTAACCAGAGTGACGGGAGCGGCACAATTCAGAAAAAGTGCTCAGCTCGCCGAGAAAATGCGATTTAAGCAATAAAATTAAAAATGCTTATTAAACATAAACCAAACGTTGGAGGTGGTCATTTCTTCATGCGCAGTGAATAACTCGGCACTCTAAAGCACCCGATAGCGTTTTTTTCGATGCCAACCTAACCAGAGTGACGGGAGCGGCACAATTCAGAAAAAGTGCTCAGCTCGCCGAGAAAATGCGATTTAAGCAATAAAATTAAAAATGCTTATAAAACATAAACCAAACGTTGGAGGTGGTCATTTCTTAATGCGCAGTAATAAACTCGGCACTCTAAAGCACCCGAGAGCGTTTTTTTCGATGCCAACCTAACCAGAGTGACGGGAGCGGCACAATTCAGAAAAAGTGCTCAGCTCGCCGAGAAAATGCGATTTAAGCAATAAAATTAAAAATGCTTATAAAACATAAACCAAACGTTGGAGGTGGTCATTTCTTAATGCGCAGTAATAAACTCGGCACTCTAAAGCACCCGAGAGCGTTTTTTTCGATGCCAACCTAACCAGAGTGACGGGAGCGGCACAATTCAGAAAAAGCGCTCAGCTCGCCGAGAAAATGCGATTTAAGCAATAAAATTAAAAATGCTTATAAAACATAAACCAAACGTTGGAGGTGGTCATTTCTTCATGCGCAGTGATAAACTCGGCACTCTAAAGCACCCGAGAGCGTTTTTTTCGATGCCAACCTAACCAGAGTGACGGGAGCGGCACAATTCAGAAAAAGTGCTCAGCTCGCCGAGAAAATGCGATTTAAGCAATAAAATTAAAAATGCTTATAAAACATAAACCAAACGTTGGAGGTGGTCATTTCTTCATGCGCAGTGATAAACTCGGCACTCTAAAGCACCCGAGAGCGTTTTTTTCGATGCCAACCTAACCAGAGTGACGGGAGCGGCACAATTCAGAAAAAGTGCTCAGCTCGCCGAGAAAATGCGATTCAAGCAATAAAATTAAAAATGCTTATTAAACATAAACCAAACGTTGGAGGTGGTCATTTCTTCATGCGCAGTGAATAACTCGGCACTCTAAAGCACCCGAGAGCGTTTTTTTCGATGCCAACCTAACCAGAGTGACGGGAGCGGCACAATTCAGAAAAAGTGCTCAGCTCGCCGAGAAAATGCGATTTAAGCAATAAAATTAAAAATGCTTATAAAACATAAACCAAACGTTGGAGGTGGTCATTTCTTAATGCGCAGTAATAAACTCGGCACTCTAAAGCACCCGAGAGCGTTTTTTTCGATGCCAACCTAACCAGAGTGACGGGAGCGGCACAATTCAGAAAAAGTGCTCAGCTCGCCGAGAAAATGCGATTAAAGCAATAAAATTAAAAATGCTTATAAAACATAAACCAAACGTTGGAGGTGGTCATTTCTTAATGCGCAGTAATAAACTCGGCACTCTAAAGCACCCGAGAGCGTTTTTTTCGATGCCAACCTAACCAGAGTGACGGGAGCAGCACAATTCAGAAAACGTGCTCAGCTCGCCGAGAAAATGCGATTTAAGCAATAAAATTAAAAATGCTTATACAACATAAACCAAACGTTGGAGGTGGTCATTTCTTAATGCGCAGTAATAAACTCGGCACTCTAAAGCACCCGAGAGCGTTTTTTTCGATGCCAACCTAACCAGAGTGACGGGAGCGGCACAATTCAGAAAAAGTGCTCAGCTCGCCGAGAAAATGCGATTTAAGCAATAAAATTAAAAATGCTTATTAAACATAAACCAAACGTTGGGGGTGGTCATTTCTTCATGCGCAGTGAATAACTCGGCACTCTAAAGCACCCGAGAGCGTTTTTTTCGATGCCAACCTAACCAGAGTGACGGGAGCGGCACAATTCAGAAAAAGCGCTCAGCTCGCCGAGAAAATGCGATTTAAGCAATAAAATTAAAAATGCTTATTAAACATAAACCAAACATTGGAGGTGGTCATTTCTTCATGCGCAGTGAATAACTCGGCACTCTAAAGCACCCGAGAGCGTTTTTTTCGATGCCAACCTAACCAGAGTGACGGGAGCGGCACAATTCAGAAAAAGCGCTCAGCTCGCCGAGAAAATGCGATTTAAGCAATAAAATTAAAAATGCTTATAAAACATAAACCAAACGTTGGAGGTGGTCATTTCTTCATGCGCAGTGATAAACTCGGCACTCTAAAGCACCCGAGAGCGTTTTTTCGATGCCAACCTAACCAGAGTGACGGGAGCGGCACAATTCAGAAAAAGTGCTCAGCTCGCCGAGAAAATGCGATTTAAGCAATAAAATTAAAAATGCTTATAAAACATAAACCAAACGTTGGAGGTGGTCATTTCTTCATGCGCAGTGAATAACTCGGCACTCTAAAGCACCCGAGAGCGTTTTTTTCGATGCCAACCTAACCAGAGTGACGGGAGCGGCACAATTCAGAAAAAGTGCTCAGCTCGCCGAGAAAATGCGATTTAAGCAATAAAATTAAAAATGCTTATAAAACATAAACCAAACGTTGGAGGTGGTCATTTCTTAATGCGCAGTAATAAACTCGGCACTCTAAAGCACCCGTGAGCGTTTTTTTCGATGCCAACCTAACCAGAGTGACGGGAGCGGCACAATTCAGAAAAAGTGCTCAGCTCGCCGAGAAAATGCGATTTAAGCAATAAAATTAAAAATGCTTATAAAACATAAACCAAACGTTGGAGGTGGTCATTTCTTCATGCGCAGTGATAAAGTCGGCACTCTAAAGCACCCGAGAGCGTTTTTTTCGATGCCAACCTAACCAGAGTGACGGGAGCGGCACAATTCAGAAAAAGCGCTCAGCTCGCCGAGAAAATGCGATTTAAGCAATAAAATTAAAAATGCTTATAAAACATAAACCAAACGTTGGAGGTGGTCATTTCTTCATGCGCAGTGATAAACTCGGCACTCTAAAGCACCCGAGAGCGTTTTTTTCGATGCCAACCTAACCAGAGTGACGGGAGCGGCACAATTCAGAAAAAGTGCTCAGCTCGCCGAGAAAATGCGATTCAAGCAATAAAATTAAAAATGCTTATTAAACATAAACCAAACGTTGGAGGTGGTCATTTCTTCATGCGCAGTGAATAACTCGGCACTCTAAAGCACCCGAGAGCGTTTTTTTCGATGCCAACCTAACCAGAGTGACGGGAGCGGCACAATTCAGAAAAAGTGCTCAGCTCGCCGAGAAAATGCGATTCAAGCAATAAAATTAAAAATGCTTATAAAACATAAACCAAACGTTGGAGGTGGTCATTTCTTCATGCGCAGTGATAAACTCGGCACTCTAAAGCACCCGAGAGCGTTTTTTTCGATGCCAACCTAACCAGAGTGACGGGAGCGGCACAATTCAGAAAAAGTGCTCAGCTCGCCGAGAAAATGCGATTTAAGCAATACAATTAAAAATGCTTATAAAACATAAACCAAACGTTGGAGGTGGTCATTTCTTCATGCGCAGTGATAAACTCGGCACTCTAAAGCACCCGAGAGCGTTTTTTTCGATGCCAACCTAACCAGAGTGATGGGAGCGGCACAATTCAGAAAAAGTGCTCAGCTCGCCGAGAAAATGCGATTTAAGCAATAAAATTAAAAATGCTTATAAAACATAAACCAAACGTTGGAGGTGGTCATTTCTTAATGCGCAGTAATAAACTCGGCACTCTAAAGCACCCGAGAGCGTTTTTTTCGATGCCAACCTAACCAGAGTGACGGGAGCGGCACAATTCAGAAAAAGTGCTCAGCTCGCCGAGAAAATGCGATTTAAGCAATAAAATTAAAAATGCTTATAAAACATAAACCAAACGTTGGAGGTGGTCATTTCTTAATGCGCAGTAATAAACTCGGCACTCTAGAGCACCCGAGAGCGTTTTTTTCGATGCCAACCTAACCAGAGTGACGGGAGCGGCACAATTCAGAAAAAGTGCTCAGCTCGCCGAGAAAATGCGATTTAAGCAATAAAATTAAAAATGCTTATAAAACATAAACCAAACGTTGGAAGTGGTCATTTCTTCATGCGCAGTGATAAACTCGGCACTCTAAAGCACCCGAGAGCGTTTTTTTCGATGCCAAGCTAACCAGAGTTACGGGAGCGGCACAATTCAGAAAAAGCGCTCAGCTCGCCGAGAAAATGCGATTTAAGCAATAAAATTAAAAATGCTTATAAAACATAAACCAAACGTTGGAGGTGGTCATTTCTTCATGCGCAGTGATAAACTCGGCACTCTAAAGCACCCGAGAGCGTTTTTTTCGATGCCAACCTAACCAGAGTGACGGGAGCGGCACAATTCAGAAAAAGCGCTCAGCTCGCCGAGAAAATGCGATTTAAGCAATAAAATTAAAAATGCTTATAAAACATAAACCAAACGTTGGAGGTGGTCATTTCTTAATGCGCAGTAATAAACTCGGCACTCTATAGCACCCGAGAGCGTTTTTTTCGATGCCAACCTAACCAGAGTGACGGGAGAGGCACAATTCAGAAAAAGTGCTCAGCTCGCCGAGAAAATGCGATTTAAGCAATAAAATTAAAAATGCTTATAAAACATAAACCAAACGTTGGAGGTGGTCATTTCTCAATGCGCAGTAATAAACTCGGCACTCTAAAGCACCCGAGAGCGTTTTTTTCGATGCCAACCTAACCAGAGTGACGGGAGCGGCACAATTCAGAAAAAGTGCTCAGCTCGCCGAGAAAATGCGATTTAAGCAATAAAATTAAAAATGCTTATAAAACATAAACCAAACGTTGGAGGTGGTCATTTCTTAATGCGCAGTAATAAACTCGGCACTCTAAAGCACCCGAGAGCGTTTTTTTCGATGCCAACCTAACCAGAGTGACGGGAGCAGCACAATTCAGAAAAAGCGCTCAGCTCGCCGAGAAAATGCGATTTAAGCAATAAAATTAAAAATGCTTATAAAACATAAACCAAACGTTGGAGGTGGTCATTTCCTAATGCACAGTAATAAACTCGGCACTCTAAAGCACCCGAGAGGGTTTTTTTCGATGCCAACCTAACCAGAGTGACGGGAGCGGCACAATTCAGAAAAAGTGCTCAGCTCGCCGAGAAAATGCGATTTAAGCAATCAAATTAAAAATGCTTATTAAACATAAACCAAACGTTGGAGGTGGTCATTTCTTCATGCGCAGTGAATAACTCGGCACTCTAAAGCACCCGAGAGCGTTTTTTTCGATGCCAACCTAACCAGAGTGACGGGAGCGGCACAATTCAGAAAAAGCGCTCAGCTCGCCGAGAAAATGCGATTTAAGCAATAAAATTAAAAATGCTTATAAAACATAAACCAAACGTTGGAGGTGGTCATTTCTTCATGCGCAGTGAATAACTCGGCACTCTAAAGCACCCGAGAGCGTTTTTTTCGATGCCAAGTGACGGGAGCGGCACAATTCAGAAAAAGTGCTCAGCTCGCCGAGAAAATGCGATTTAAGCAATAAAATTAAAAATGCTTATAAAACATAAACCAAACGTTGGAGGTGGTCATTTCTTAATGCGCAGTAATAAACTCGGCACTCTAAAGCACCCGAGAGCGTTTTTTTCGATGCCAACCTAACCAGAGTGACGGGAGCGGCACAATTCAGAAAAAGTGCTCAGCTCGCCGAGAAAATGCGATTTAAGCAATAAAATTAAAAATGCTTATAAAACATAAACCAAACGTTGGAGGTGGTCATTTCTTAATGCGCAGTAATAAACTCGGCACTCTAAAGCACCCGAGAGCGTTTTTTTCGATGCCAACCTAACCAGAGTGACGGGAGTTGCACAATTCAGAAAAAGTGCTCAGCTCGCCGAGAAAATGCGATTTAAGCAATAAAATTAAAAATGCTTATAAAACATAAACCAAACGTTGGAGGTGGTCATTTCTTAATGCGCAGTAATAAACTCGGCACTCTTAAGCACCCGAGAGCGTTTTTTTCGATGCCAACCTAACCAGAGTGACGGGAGCGGCACAATTCAGAAAAAGTGCTCAGCTCGCCGAGAAAATGCAATTTAAGCAATAAAATTAAAAATGCTTATTAAACATAAACCAAACGTTGGAGGTGGTCATTTCTTCATGCGCAGTGAATAACTCGGCACTCTAAAGCACCCGAGAGCGTTTTTTTCGATGCCAACCTAACCAGAGTGACGGGAGCGGCACAATTCAGAAAAAGTGCTCAGCTCGCCGAGAAAATGCGATTTAAGCAATAAAATTAAAAATGCTTATAAAACATAAACCAAACGTTGGAAGTGGTCATTTCTTCATGCGCAGTGATAAACTCGGCACTCTAAAGCACCCGAGAGCGTTTTTTTCGATGCCAACCTAACCAGAGTGACGGGAGCGGCACAATTCAGAAAAAGCGCTCAGCTCGCCGAGAAAATGCGATTTAAGCAATAAAATTAAAAATGCTTATAAAACATAAACCAAACGTTGGAGGTGGTCATTTCCTAATGCGCAGTAATAAACTCGGCACTCTAAAGCACCCGAGAGCGTTTTTTTCGATGCCAACCTAACCAGAGTGACGGGAGCGGCACAATTCAGAAAAAGTGCTCAGCTCGCCGAGAAAATGCGATTTAAGCAATAAAATTAAAAATGCTTATAAAACATAAACCAAACGTTGGAGGTGGTCATTTCTTAATGCGCAGTAATAAACTCGGCACTCTAGAGCACCCGAGAGCGTTTTTTTCGATGCCAACCTAACCAGAGTGACGGGAGCGGCACAATTCAGAAAAAGTGCTCAGCTCGCCGAGAAAATGCGATTTAAGCAATAAAATTAAAAATGCTTATAAAACATAAACCAAACGTTGGAAGTGGTCATTTCTTCATGCGCAGTGATAAACTCGGCACTCTAAAGCACCCGAGAGCGTTTTTTTCGATGCCAACCTAACCAGAGTGACGGGAGCGGCACAATTCAGAAAAAGCGCTCAGCTCGCCGAGAAAATGCGATTTAAGCAATAAAATTAAAAATGCTTATAAAACATAAACCAAACGTTGGAGGTGGTCATTTCCTAATGCGCAGTAATAAACTCGGCACTCTAAAGCACCCGAGAGCGTTTTTTTCGATGCCAACCTAACCAGAGTGACGGGAGCGGCACAATTCAGAAAAAGTGCTCAGCTCGCCGAGAAAATGCGATTTAAGCAATAAAATTAAAAATGCTTATAAAACATAAACCAAACGTTGGAGGTGGTCATTTCTTAATGCGCAGTAATAAACTCGGCACTCTAGAGCACCCGAGAGCGTTTTTTTCGATGCCAACCTAACCAGAGTGACGGGAGCGGCACAATTCAGAAAAAGTGCTCAGCTCGCCGAGAAAATGCGATTTAAGCAATAAAATTAAAAATGCTTATAAAACATAAACCAAACGTTGGAGGTGGTCATTTCTTAATGCGCAGTAATAAACTCGGCACTCTAAAGCACCCGTGAGCGTTTTTTTCGATGCCAACCTAACCAGAGTGACGGGAGCGGCACAATTCAGAAAAAGTGCTCAGCTCGCCGAGAAAATGCGATTTAAGCAATAAAATTAAAAATGCTTAGAAAACATAAACCAAACGTTGGAGGTGGTCATTTCTTAATGCGCAGTAATAAACTCGGCACTCTAAAGCACCCGAGAGCGTTTTTTTCGATGCCAACCTAACCAGAGTGACGGGAGCGGCACAATTCAGAAAAAGTGCTCAGCTCGCCGAGAAAATGCGATTTAAGCAATAAAATTAAAAATGCTTATAAAACATAAACCAAACGTTGGAGGTGGCCATTTCTCCATGCGCAGTGAATAACTCGGCACTCTAAAGCACCCGAGAGCGTTTTTTTCGATGCCAACCTAACCAGAGTGACGGGAGCGGCACAATTCAGAAAAAGTGCTCAGCTCGCCGAGAAAATGCGATTTAAGCAATAAAATTAAAAATGCTTATAAAACATAAACCAAACGTTGGAGGTGGTCATTTCTTAATGCGCAGTAATAAACTCGGCACTCTAAAGCACCCGTGAGCGTTTTTTTCGATGCCAACCTAACCAGAAAGACGGGAGCGGCACAATTCAGAAAAAGTGCTCAGCTCGCCGAGAAAATGCGATTTAAGCAATAAAATTAAAAATGCTTATAAAACATAAACCAAACGTTGGAGGTGGTCATTTCTTAATGCGCAGTAATAAACTCGGCACTCTAAAGCACCCGAGAGCGTTTTTTTCGATGCCAACCTAACCAGAGTGACGGGAGCGGCACAATTCAGAAAAAGCGCTCAGCTCGCCGAGAAAATGCGATTTAAGCAATAAAATTAAAAATGCTTATAAAACATAAACCAAACGTTGGAGGTGGTCATTTCTTAATGCGCAGTGATAAACTCGGCACTCTAGAGCACCCGAGAGCGTTTTTTTCGATGCCAACCTAACCAGAGTGACGGGAGCGGCACAATTCAGAAAAAGTGCTCAGCTCGCCGAGAAAATGCGATTTAAGCAATAAAATTAAAAATGCTTATAAAACATAAACCAAACGTTGGAGGTGGTCATTTCTTCATGCGCAGTGATAAACTCGGCACTCTAAAGCACCCGAGAGCGTTTTTTTCGATGCCAACCTAACCAGAGTTACGGGAGCGGCACAATTCAGAAAAAGCGCTCAGCTCGCCGAGAAAATGCGATTTAAGCAATACAATTAAAAATGCTTATAAAACATAAACCAAACGTTGGAGGTGGTCATTTCTTCATGCGCAGTGATAAACTCGGCACTCTAAAGCACCCGAGAGCGTTTTTTTCGATGCCAACCTAACCAGAGTGACGGGAGCGGCACAATTCAGAAAAAGCGCTCAGCTCGCCGAGAAAATGCGATTTAAGCAATAAAATTAAAAATGCTTATAAAACATAAACCAAACGTTGGAGGTGGTCATTTCTTCATGCGCAGTGATAAACTCGGCACTCTAAAGCACCCGAGAGCGTTTTTTTCGATGCCAACCTAACCAGAGTGACGGGAGCGGCACAATTCAGAAAAAGTGCTCAGCTCGCCGAGAAAATGCGATTTAAGCAATAAAATTAAAAATGCTTATAAAACATAAACCAAACGTTGGAGGTGGTCATTTCTCCATGCGCAGTGAATAACTCGGCACTCTAAAGCACCCGAGAGCGTTTTTTTCGATGCCAACCTAACCAGAGTGACGGGAGCGGCACAATTCAGAAAAAGTGCTCAGCTCGCCGAGAAAATGCGATTTAAGCAATAAAATTAAAAATGCTTATAAAACATAAACCAAACGTTGGAGGTGGTCATTTCTTAATGCGCAGTAATAAACTCGGCACTCTAAAGCACCCGTGAGCGTTTTTTTCGATGCCAACCTAACCAGAGTGACGGGAGCGGCACAATTCAGAAAAAGTGCTCAGCTCGCCGAGAAAATGCGATTTAAGCAATAAAATTAAAAATGCTTATAAAACATAAACCAAACGTTGGAGGTGGTCATTTCTTAATGCGCAGTAATAAACTCGGCACTCTAAAGCACCCGAGAGCGTTTTTTTCGATGCCAACCTAACCAGAGTGACGGGAGCGGCACAATTCAGAAAAAGCGCTCAGCTCGCCGAGAAAATGCGATTTAAGCAATAAAATTAAAAATGCTTATAAAACATAAACCAAACGTTGGAGGTGGTCATTTCTTAATGCGCAGTAATAAACTCGGCACTCTAAAGCACCCGAGAGCGTTTTTTTCGATGCCAACCTAACCAGAGTGACGGGAGCGGCACAATTCAGAAAAAGTGCTCAGCTCGCCGAGAAAATGCGATTTAAGCAATAAAATTAAAAATGCTTATTAAACATAAACCAAACGTTGGGGGTGGTCATTTCTTCATGCGCAGTGAATAACTCGGCACTCTAAAGCACCCGAGAGCGTTTTTTTCGATGCCAACCTAACCAGAGTGACGGGAGCGGCACAATTCAGAAAAAGCGCTCAGCTCGCCGAGAAAATGCGATTTAAGCAATAAAATTAAAAATGCTTATTAAACATAAACCAAACATTGGAGGTGGTCATTTCTTCATGCGCAGTGAATAACTCGGCACTCTAAAGCACCCGAGAGCGTTTTTTTCGATGCCAACCTAACCAGAGTGACGGGAGCGGCACAATTCAGAAAAAGCGCTCAGCTCGCCGAGAAAATGCGATTTAAGCAATAAAATTAAAAATGCTTATAAAACATAAACCAAACGTTGGAGGTGGTCATTTCTTCATGCGCAGTGATAAACTCGGCACTCTAAAGCACCCGAGAGCGTTTTTTTCGATGCCAACCTAACCAGAGTGACGGGAGCGGCACAATTCAGAAAAAGTGCTCAGCTCGCCGAGAAAATGCGATTTAAGCAATAAAATTAAAAATGCTTATAAAACATAAACCAAACGTTGGAGGTGGTCATTTCTTCATGCGCAGTGAATAACTCGGCACTCTAAAGCACCCGAGAGCGTTTTTTTCGATGCCAACCTAACCAGAGTGACGGGAGCGGCACAATTCAGAAAAAGTGCTCAGCTCGCCGAGAAAATGCGATTTAAGCAATAAAATTAAAAATGCTTATAAAACATAAACCAAACGTTGGAGGTGGTCATTTCTTCATGCGCAGTGATAAACTCGGCACTCTAAAGCACCCGAGAGCGTTTTTTTCGATGCCAACCTAACCAGAGTGACGGGAGCGGCACAATTCAGAAAAAGTGCTCAGCTCGCCGAGAAAATGCGATTCAAGCAATAAAATTAAAAATGCTTATTAAACATAAACCAAACGTTGGAGGTGGTCATTTCTTCATGCGCAGTGAATAACTCGGCACTCTAAAGCACCCGAGAGCGTTTTTTTCGATGCCAACCTAACCAGAGTGACGGGAGCGGCACAATTCAGAAAAAGTGCTCAGCTCGCCGAGAAAATGCGATTCAAGCAATAAAATTAAAAATGCTTATAAAACATAAACCAAACGTTGGAGGTGGTCATTTCTTCATGCGCAGTGATAAACTCGGCACTCTAAAGCACCCGAGAGCGTTTTTTTCGATGCCAACCTAACCAGAGTGACGGGAGCGGCACAATTCAGAAAAAGTGCTCAGCTCGCCGAGAAAATGCGATTTAAGCAATACAATTAAAAATGCTTATAAAACATAAACCAAACGTTGGAGGTGGTCATTTCTTCATGCGCAGTGATAAACTCGGCACTCTAAAGCACCCGAGAGCGTTTTTTTCGATGCCAACCTAACCAGAGTGATGGGAGCGGCACAATTCAGAAAAAGTGCTCAGCTCGCCGAGAAAATGCGATTTAAGCAATAAAATTAAAAATGCTTATAAAACATAAACCAAACGTTGGAGGTGGTCATTTCTTAATGCGCAGTAATAAACTCGGCACTCTAAAGCACCCGAGAGCGTTTTTTTCGATGCCAACCTAACCAGAGTGACGGGATTGGCACAATTCAGAAAAAGTGCTCAGCTCGCCGAGAAAATGCGATTTAAGCAATAAAATTAAAAATGCTTATAAAACATAAACCAAACGTTGGAGGTGGTCATTTCTTAATGCGCAGTAATAAACTCGGCACTCTAGAGCACCCGAGAGCGTTTTTTTCGATGCCAACCTAACCAGAGTGACGGGAGCGGCACAATTCAGAAAAAGTGCTCAGCTCGCCGAGAAAATGCGATTTAAGCAATAAAATTAAAAATGCTTATAAAACATAAACCAAACGTTGGAAGTGGTCATTTCTTCATGCGCAGTGATAAACTCGGCACTCTAAAGCACCCGAGAGCGTTTTTTTCGATGCCAACCTAACCAGAGTTACGGGAGCGGCACAATTCAGAAAAAGCGCTCAGCTCGCCGAGAAAATGCGATTTAAGCAATAAAATTAAAAATGCTTATAAAACATAAACCAAACGTTGGAGGTGGTCATTTCTTCATGCGCAGTGATAAACTCGGCACTCTAAAGCACCCGAGAGCGTTTTTTTCGATGCCAACCTAACCAGAGTGACGGGAGCGGCACAATTCAGAAAAAGCGCTCAGCTCGCCGAGAAAATGCGATTTAAGCAATAAAATTAAAAATGCTTATAAAACATAAACCAAACGTTGGAGGTGGTCATTTCCTAATGCACAGTAATAAACTCGGCACTCTAAAGCACCCGAGAGGGTTTTTTTCGATGCCAACCTAACCAGAGTGACGGGAGCGGCACAATTCAGAAAAAGTGCTCAGCTCGCCGAGAAAATGCGATTTAAGCAATAAAATTAAAAATGCTTATTAAACATAAACCAAACGTTGGAGGTGGTCATTTCTTCATGCGCAGTGAATAACTCGGCACTCTAAAGCACCCGAGAGCGTTTTTTTTCGATGCCAACCTAACCAGAGTGACGGGAGCGGCACAATTCAGAAAAAGCGCTCAGCTCGCCGAGAAAATGCGATTTAAGCAATAAAATTAAAAATGCTTATAAAACATAAACCAAACGTTGGAGGTGGTCATTTCTTCATGCGCAGTGAATAACTCGGCACTCTAAAGCACCCGAGAGCGTTTTTTTCGATGCCAAGTGACGGGAGCGGCACAATTCAGAAAAAGTGCTCAGCTCGCCGAGAAAATGCGATTTAAGCAATAAAATTAAAAATGCTTATAAAACATAAACCAAACGTTGGAGGTGGTCATTTCTTAATGCGCAGTAATAAACTCGGCACTCTAAAGCACCCGAGAGCGTTTTTTTCGATGCCAACCTAACCAGAGTGACGGGAGCGGCACAATTCAGAAAAAGTGCTCAGCTCGCCGAGAAAATGCGATTTAAGCAATAAAATTAAAAATGCTTATAAAACATAAACCAAACGTTGGAGGTGGTCATTTCTTAATGCGCAGTAATAAACTCGGCACTCTAAAGCACCCGAGAGCGTTTTTTTCGATGCCAACCTAACCAGAGTGACGGGAGTTGCACAATTCAGAAAAAGTGCTCAGCTCGCCGAGAAAATGCGATTTAAGCAATAAAATTAAAAATGCTTATAAAACATAAACCAAACGTTGGAGGTGGTCATTTCTTAATGCGCAGTAATAAACTCGGCACTCTTAAGCACCCGAGAGCGTTTTTTTCGATGCCAACCTAACCAGAGTGACGGGAGCGGCACAATTCAGAAAAAGTGCTCAGCTCGCCGAGAAAATGCAATTTAAGCAATAAAATTAAAAATGCTTATTAAACATAAACCAAACGTTGGAGGTGGTCATTTCTTCATGCGCAGTGAATAACTCGGCACTCTAAAGCACCCGAGAGCGTTTTTTTCGATGCCAACCTAACCAGAGTGACGGGAGCGGCACAATTCAGAAAAAGTGCTCAGCTCGCCGAGAAAATGCGATTTAAGCAATAAAATTAAAAATGCTTATAAAACATAAACCAAACGTTGGAAGTGGTCATTTCTTCATGCGCAGTGATAAACTCGGCACTCTAAAGCACCCGAGAGCGTTTTTTTCGATGCCAACCTAACCAGAGTGACGGGAGCGGCACAATTCAGAAAAAGCGCTCAGCTCGCCGAGAAAATGCGATTTAAGCAATAAAATTAAAAATGCTTATAAAACATAAACCAAACGTTGGAGGTGGTCATTTCTTAATGCGCAGTAATAAACTCGGCACTCTAAAGCACCCGAGAGCGTTTTTTTCGATGCCAACCTAACCAGAGTGACGGGAGCGGCACAATTCAGAAAAAGTGCTCAGCTCGCCGAGAAAATGCGATTTAAGCAATAAAATTAAAAATGCTTATAAAACATAAACCAAACGTTGGAGGTGGTCATTTCTTAATGCGCAGTAATAAACTCGGCACTCTAAAGCACCCGTGAGCGTTTTTTTCGATGCCAACCTAACCAGAGTGACGGGAGCGGCACAATTCAGAAAAAGTGCTCAGCTCGCCGAGAAAATGCGATTTAAGCAATAAAATTAAAAATGCTTAGAAAACATAAACCAAACGTTGGAGGTGGTCATTTCTTAATGCGCAGTAATAAACTCGGCACTCTAAAGCACCCGAGAGCGTTTTTTTCGATGCCAACCTAACCAGAGTGACGGGAGCGGCACAATTCAGAAAAAGCGCTCAGCTCGCCGAGAAAATGCGATTTAAGCAATAAAATTAAAAATGCTTATAAAACATAAACCAAACGTTGGAGGTGGTCATTTCTTCATGCGCAGTGAATAACTCGGCACTCTAAAGCACCCGAGAGCGTTTTTTTCGATGCCAAGTGACGGGAGCGGCACAATTCAGAAAAAGTGCTCAGCTCGCCGAGAAAATGCGATTTAAGCAATAAAATTAAAAATGCTTATAAAACATAAACCAAACGTTGGAGGTGGTCATTTCTTCATGCGCAGTGATAAACTCGGCACTCTAAAGCACCCGAGAGCGTTTTTTTCGATGCCAACCTAACCAGAGTGACGGGAGCGGCACAATTCAGAAAAAGTGCTCAGCTCGCCGAGAAAATGCGATTTAAGCAATAAAATTAAAAATGCTTATAAAACATAAACCAAACGTTGGAGGTGGTCATTTCTCCATGCGCAGTGAATAACTCGGCACTCTAAAGCACCCGAGAGCGTTTTTTTCGATGCCAACCTAACCAGAGTGACGGGAGCGGCACAATTCAGAAAAAGTGCTCAGCTCGCCGAGAAAATGCGATTTAAGCAATAAAATTAAAAATGCTTATAAAACATAAACCAAACGTTGGAGGTGGTCATTTCTTAATGCGCAGTAATAAACTCGGCACTCTAAAGCACCCGTGAGCGTTTTTTTCGATGCCAACCTAACCAGAGTGACGGGAGCGGCACAATTCACAAAAAGTGCTCAGCTCGCCGAGAAAATGCGATTTAAGCAATAAAATTAAAAATGCTTATAAAACATAAACCAAACGTTGGAGGTGGTCATTTCTTAATGCGCAGTAATAAACTCGGCACTCTAAAGCACCCGAGAGCGTTTTTTTCGATGCCAACCTAACCAGAGTGACGGGAGCGGCACAATTCAGAAAAAGCGCTCAGCTCGCCGAGAAAATGCGATTTAAGCAATAAAATTAAAAATGCTTATAAAACATAAACCAAACGTTGGAGGTGGTCATTTCTTCATGCGCAGTGATAAACTCGGCACTCTAAAGCACCCGTGAGCGTTTTTTTCGATGCCAACCTAACCAGAGTGACGGGAGCGGCACAATTCAGAAAAAGTGCTCAGCTCGCCGAGAAAATGCGATTTAAGCAATAAAATTAAAAATGCTTATAAAACATAAACCAAACGTTGGAGGTGGTCATTTCTTCATGCGCAGTGATAAACTCGGCACTCTAAAGCACCCGAGAGCGTTTTTTTCGATGCCAACCTAACCAGAGTGACGGGAGCGGCACAATTCAGAAAAAGTGCTCAGCTCGCCGAGAAAATGCAATTTAAGCAATAAAATTAAAAATGCTTATTAAACATAAACCAAACGTTGGAGGTGGTCATTTCTTCATGCGCAGTGAATAACTCGGCACTCTAAAGCACCCGATAGCGTTTTTTTCGATGCCAACCTAACCAGAGTGACGGGAGCGGCACAATTCAGAAAAAGTGCTCAGCTCGCCGAGAAAATGCGATTTAAGCAATAAAATTAAAAATGCTTATAAAACATAAACCAAACGTTGGAGGTGGTCATTTCTTAATGCGCAGTAATAAACTCGGCACTCTAAAGCACCCGAGAGCGTTTTTTTCGATGCCAACCTAACCAGAGTGACGGGAGCGGCACAATTCAGAAAAAGTGCTCAGCTCGCCGAGAAAATGCGATTTAAGCAATAAAATTAAAAATGCTTATAAAACATAAACCAAACGTTGGAGGTGGTCATTTCTTAATGCGCAGTAATAAACTCGGCACTCTAAAGCACCCGAGAGCGTTTTTTTCGATGCCAACCTAACCAGAGTGACGGGAGCGGCACAATTCAGAAAAAGCGCTCAGCTCGCCGAGAAAATGCGATTTAAGCAATACAATTAAAAATGCTTATAAAACATAAACCAAACGTTGGAGGTGGTCATTTCTTCGTGCGCAGTGAATAACTCGGCACTCTAAAGCACCCGAGAGCGTTTTTTTTCGATGCCAACCTAACCAGAGTGACGGGAGCGGCACAATTCAGAAAAAGTGCTCAGCTCGCCGAGAAAATGCGATTTAAGCAATAAAATTAAAAATGCTTATAAAACATAAACCAAACGTTGGAGGTGGTCATTTCTTAATGCGCAGTAATAAACTCGGCACTCTAAAGCACCCGAGAGCGTTTTTTTCGATGCCAACCTAACCAGAGTGACGGGAGCGGCACAATTCAGAAAAAGCGCTCAGCTCGCCGAGAAAATGCGATTTAAGCAATAAAATTAAAAATGCTTATAAAACATAAACCAAACGTTGGAGGTGGTCATTTCTTAATGCGCAGTAATAAACTCAGCACTCTAAAGCACCCGAGAGCGTTTTTTTCGATGCCAACCTAACCAGAGTGACGGGAGCGGCACAATTCAGAAAAAGCGCTCAGCTCGCCGAGAAAATGCGATTTAAGCAATAAAATTAAAAATGCTTATAAAACATAAACCAAACGTTGGAGGTGGTCATTTCTTCATGCGCAGTGAATAACTCGGCACTCTAAAGCACCCGAGAGCGTTTTTTTCGATGCCAAGTGACGGGAGCGGCACAATTCAGAAAAAGTGCTCAGCTCGCCGAGAAAATGCGATTTAAGCTATAAAATTAAAAATGCTTATAAAACATAAACCAAACGTTGGAGGTGGTCATTTCTTAATGCGCAGTAATAAACTCGGCACTCTAAAGCACCCGAGAGCGTTTTTTTCGATGCCAACCTAACCAGAGTGACGGGAGCGGCACAATTCAGAAAAAGTGCTCAGCTCGCCGAGAAAATGCGATTTAAGCAATAAAATTAAAAATGCTTATAAAACATAAACCAAACGTTGGAGGTGGTCATTTCTTAATGCGCAGTAATAAACTCGGCACTCTAAAGCACCCGAGAGCGTTTTTTTCGATGCCAACCTAACCAGAGTGACGGGAGCGGCACAATTCAGAAAAAGTGCTCAGCTCGCCGAGAAAATGCGATTTAAGCAATAAAATTAAAAATGCTTATTAAACATAAACCAAACGTTGGAGGTGGTCATTTCTTCATGCGCAGTGAATAACTCGGCACTCTAAAGCACCCGAGAGCGTTTTTTTCGATGCCAACCTAACCAGAGTGACGGGAGCGGCACAATTCAGAAAAAGCGCTCAGCTCGCCGAGAAAATGCGAATTAAGCAATAAAATTAAAAATGCTTATAAAACATAAACCAAACGTTGGAGGTGGTCATTTCTTAATGCGCAGTAATAAACTCGGCACTCTAAAGCACCCGAGAGCGTTTTTTTCGATGCCAACCTAACCAGAGTGACGGGAGCGGCACAATTCAGAAAAAGTGCTCAGCTCGCCGAGAAAATGCGATTTAAGCAATAAAATTAAAAATGCTTATAAAACATAAACCAAACGTTGGAGGTGGTCATTTCTTAATGCGCAGTAATAAACTCGGCACTCTAAAGCACCCGAGAGCGTTTTTTTCGATGCCAACCTAACCAGAGTGACGGGAGCGGCACAATTCAGAAAAAGTGCTCAGCTCGCCGAGAAAATGCGATTTAAGCAATAAAATTAAAAATGCTTATTAAACATAAACCAAACGTTGGAGGTGGTCATTTCTTCATGCGCAGTGAATAACTCGGCACTCTAAAGCACCCGATAGCGTTTTTTTCGATGCCAACCTAACCAGAGTGACGGGAGCGGCACAATTCAGAAAAAGTGCTCAGCTCGCCGAGAAAATGCGATTTAAGCAATAAAATTAAAAATGCTTATAAAACATAAACCAAACGTTGGAGGTGGTCATTTCTTAATGCGCAGTAATAAACTCGGCACTCTAAAGCACCCGAGAGCGTTTTTTTCGATGCCAACCTAACCAGAGTGACGGGAGCGGCACAATTCAGAAAAAGTGCTCAGCTCGCCGAGAAAATGCGATTTAAGCAATAAAATTAAAAATGCTTATAAAACATAAACCAAACGTTGGAGGTGGTCATTTCTTAATGCGCAGTAATAAACTCGGCACTCTAAAGCACCCGAGAGCGTTTTTTTCGATGCCAACCTAACCAGAGTGACGGGAGCGGCACAATTCAGAAAAAGCGCTCAGCTCGCCGAGAAAATGCGATTTAAGCAATAAAATTAAAAATGCTTATAAAACATAAACCAAACGTTGGAGGTGGTCATTTCTTCATGCGCAGTGATAAACTCGGCACTCTAAAGCACCCGAGAGCGTTTTTTTCGATGCCAACCTAACCAGAGTGACGGGAGCGGCACAATTCAGAAAAAGTGCTCAGCTCGCCGAGAAAATGCGATTTAAGCAATAAAATTAAAAATGCTTATAAAACATAAACCAAACGTTGGAGGTGGTCATTTCTTCATGCGCAGTGATAAACTCGGCACTCTAAAGCACCCGAGAGCGTTTTTTTCGATGCCAACCTAACCAGAGTGACGGGAGCGGCACAATTCAGAAAAAGTGCTCAGCTCGCCGAGAAAATGCGATTCAAGCAATAAAATTAAAAATGCTTATTAAACATAAACCAAACGTTGGAGGTGGTCATTTCTTCATGCGCAGTGAATAACTCGGCACTCTAAAGCACCCGAGAGCGTTTTTTTCGATGCCAACCTAACCAGAGTGACGGGAGCGGCACAATTCAGAAAAAGTGCTCAGCTCGCCGAGAAAATGCGATTTAAGCAATAAAATTAAAAATGCTTATAAAACATAAACCAAACGTTGGAGGTGGTCATTTCTTAATGCGCAGTAATAAACTCGGCACTCTAAAGCACCCGAGAGCGTTTTTTTCGATGCCAACCTAACCAGAGTGACGGGAGCGGCACAATTCAGAAAAAGTGCTCAGCTCGCCGAGAAAATGCGATTAAAGCAATAAAATTAAAAATGCTTATAAAACATAAACCAAACGTTGGAGGTGGTCATTTCTTAATGCGCAGTAATAAACTCGGCACTCTAAAGCACCCGAGAGCGTTTTTTTCGATGCCAACCTAACCAGAGTGACGGGAGCAGCACAATTCAGAAAACGTGCTCAGCTCGCCGAGAAAATGCGATTTAAGCAATAAAATTAAAAATGCTTATACAACATAAACCAAACGTTGGAGGTGGTCATTTCTTAATGCGCAGTAATAAACTCGGCACTCTAAAGCACCCGAGAGCGTTTTTTTCGATGCCAACCTAACCAGAGTGACGGGAGCGGCACAATTCAGAAAAAGTGCTCAGCTCGCCGAGAAAATGCGATTTAAGCAATAAAATTAAAAATGCTTATTAAACATAAACCAAACGTTGGGGGTGGTCATTTCTTCATGCGCAGTGAATAACTCGGCACTCTAAAGCACCCGAGAGCGTTTTTTTCGATGCCAACCTAACCAGAGTGACGGGAGCGGCACAATTCAGAAAAAGCGCTCAGCTCGCCGAGAAAATGCGATTTAAGCAATAAAATTAAAAATGCTTATTAAACATAAACCAAACATTGGAGGTGGTCATTTCTTCATGCGCAGTGAATAACTCGGCACTCTAAAGCACCCGAGAGCGTTTTTTTCGATGCCAACCTAACCAGAGTGACGGGAGCGGCACAATTCAGAAAAAGCGCTCAGCTCGCCGAGAAAATGCGATTTAAGCAATAAAATTAAAAATGCTTATAAAACATAAACCAAACGTTGGAGGTGGTCATTTCTTCATGCGCAGTGATAAACTCGGCACTCTAAAGCACCCGAGAGCGTTTTTTCGATGCCAACCTAACCAGAGTGACGGGAGCGGCACAATTCAGAAAAAGTGCTCAGCTCGCCGAGAAAATGCGATTTAAGCAATAAAATTAAAAATGCTTATAAAACATAAACCAAACGTTGGAGGTGGTCATTTCTTCATGCGCAGTGAATAACTCGGCACTCTAAAGCACCCGAGAGCGTTTTTTTCGATGCCAACCTAACCAGAGTGACGGGAGCGGCACAATTCAGAAAAAGTGCTCAGCTCGCCGAGAAAATGCGATTTAAGCAATAAAATTAAAAATGCTTATAAAACATAAACCAAACGTTGGAGGTGGTCATTTCTTAATGCGCAGTAATAAACTCGGCACTCTAAAGCACCCGTGAGCGTTTTTTTCGATGCCAACCTAACCAGAGTGACGGGAGCGGCACAATTCAGAAAAAGTGCTCAGCTCGCCGAGAAAATGCGATTTAAGCAATAAAATTAAAAATGCTTATAAAACATAAACCAAACGTTGGAGGTGGTCATTTCTTCATGCGCAGTGATAAAGTCGGCACTCTAAAGCACCCGAGAGCGTTTTTTTCGATGCCAACCTAACCAGAGTGACGGGAGCGGCACAATTCAGAAAAAGCGCTCAGCTCGCCGAGAAAATGCGATTTAAGCAATAAAATTAAAAATGCTTATAAAACATAAACCAAACGTTGGAGGTGGTCATTTCTTCATGCGCAGTGATAAACTCGGCACTCTAAAGCACCCGAGAGCGTTTTTTTCGATGCCAACCTAACCAGAGTGACGGGAGCGGCACAATTCAGAAAAAGTGCTCAGCTCGCCGAGAAAATGCGATTCAAGCAATAAAATTAAAAATGCTTATTAAACATAAACCAAACGTTGGAGGTGGTCATTTCTTCATGCGCAGTGAATAACTCGGCACTCTAAAGCACCCGAGAGCGTTTTTTTCGATGCCAACCTAACCAGAGTGACGGGAGCGGCACAATTCAGAAAAAGTGCTCAGCTCGCCGAGAAAATGCGATTCAAGCAATAAAATTAAAAATGCTTATAAAACATAAACCAAACGTTGGAGGTGGTCATTTCTTCATGCGCAGTGATAAACTCGGCACTCTAAAGCACCCGAGAGCGTTTTTTTCGATGCCAACCTAACCAGAGTGACGGGAGCGGCACAATTCAGAAAAAGTGCTCAGCTCGCCGAGAAAATGCGATTTAAGCAATACAATTAAAAATGCTTATAAAACATAAATCAAACGTTGGAGGTGGTCATTTCTTCATGCGCAGTGATAAACTCGGCACTCTAAAGCACCCGAGAGCGTTTTTTTCGATGCCAACCTAACCAGAGTGATGGGAGCGGCACAATTCAGAAAAAGTGCTCAGCTCGCCGAGAAAATGCGATTTAAGCAATAAAATTAAAAATGCTTATAAAACATAAACCAAACGTTGGAGGTGGTCATTTCTTAATGCGCAGTAATAAACTCGGCACTCTAAAGCACCCGAGAGCGTTTTTTTCGATGCCAACCTAACCAGAGTGACGGGAGCGGCACAATTCAGAAAAAGTGCTCAGCTCGCCGAGAAAATGCGATTTAAGCAATAAAATTAAAAATGCTTATAAAACATAAACCAAACGTTGGAGGTGGTCATTTCTTAATGCGCAGTAATAAACTCGGCACTCTAGAGCACCCGAGAGCGTTTTTTTCGATGCCAACCTAACCAGAGTGACGGGAGCGGCACAATTCAGAAAAAGTGCTCAGCTCGCCGAGAAAATGCGATTTAAGCAATAAAATTAAAAATGCTTATAAAACATAAACCAAACGTTGGAAGTGGTCATTTCTTCATGCGCAGTGATAAACTCGGCACTCTAAAGCACCCGAGAGCGTTTTTTTCGATGCCAAGCTAACCAGAGTTACGGGAGCGGCACAATTCAGAAAAAGCGCTCAGCTCGCCGAGAAAATGCGATTTAAGCAATAAAATTAAAAATGCTTATAAAACATAAACCAAACGTTGGAGGTGGTCATTTCTTCATGCGCAGTGATAAACTCGGCACTCTAAAGCACCCGAGAGCGTTTTTTTCGATGCCAACCTAACCAGAGTGACGGGAGCGGCACAATTCAGAAAAAGCGCTCAGCTCGCCGAGAAAATGCGATTTAAGCAATAAAATTAAAAATGCTTATAAAACATAAACCAAACGTTGGAGGTGGTCATTTCTTAATGCGCAGTAATAAACTCGGCACTCTATAGCACCCGAGAGCGTTTTTTTCGATGCCAACCTAACCAGAGTGACGGGAGAGGCACAATTCAGAAAAAGTGCTCAGCTCGCCGAGAAAATGCGATTTAAGCAATAAAATTAAAAATGCTTATAAAACATAAACCAAACGTTGGAGGTGGTCATTTCTCAATGCGCAGTAATAAACTCGGCACTCTAAAGCACCCGAGAGCGTTTTTTTCGATGCCAACCTAACCAGAGTGACGGGAGCGGCACAATTCAGAAAAAGTGCTCAGCTCGCCGAGAAAATGCGATTTAAGCAATAAAATTAAAAATGCTTATAAAACATAAACCAAACGTTGGAGGTGGTCATTTCTTAATGCGCAGTAATAAACTCGGCACTCTAAAGCACCCGAGAGCGTTTTTTTCGATGCCAACCTAACCAGAGTGACGGGAGCAGCACAATTCAGAAAAAGCGCTCAGCTCGCCGAGAAAATGCGATTTAAGCAATAAAATTAAAAATGCTTATAAAACATAAACCAAACGTTGGAGGTGGTCATTTCCTAATGCACAGTAATAAACTCGGCACTCTAAAGCACCCGAGAGGGTTTTTTTCGATGCCAACCTAACCAGAGTGACGGGAGCGGCACAATTCAGAAAAAGTGCTCAGCTCGCCGAGAAAATGCGATTTAAGCAATCAAATTAAAAATGCTTATTAAACATAAACCAAACGTTGGAGGTGGTCATTTCTTCATGCGCAGTGAATAACTCGGCACTCTAAAGCACCCGAGAGCGTTTTTTTCGATGCCAACCTAACCAGAGTGACGGGAGCGGCACAATTCAGAAAAAGCGCTCAGCTCGCCGAGAAAATGCGATTTAAGCAATAAAATTAAAAATGCTTATAAAACATAAACCAAACGTTGGAGGTGGTCATTTCTTCATGCGCAGTGAATAACTCGGCACTCTAAAGCACCCGAGAGCGTTTTTTTCGATGCCAAGTGACGGGAGCGGCACAATTCAGAAAAAGTGCTCAGCTCGCCGAGAAAATGCGATTTAAGCAATAAAATTAAAAATGCTTATAAAACATAAACCAAACGTTGGAGGTGGTCATTTCTTAATGCGCAGTAATAAACTCGGCACTCTAAAGCACCCGAGAGCGTTTTTTTCGATGCCAACCTAACCAGAGTGACGGGAGCGGCACAATTCAGAAAAAGTGCTCAGCTCGCCGAGAAAATGCGATTTAAGCAATAAAATTAAAAATGCTTATAAAACATAAACCAAACGTTGGAGGTGGTCATTTCTTAATGCGCAGTAATAAACTCGGCACTCTAAAGCACCCGAGAGCGTTTTTTTCGATGCCAACCTAACCAGAGTGACGGGAGTTGCACAATTCAGAAAAAGTGCTCAGCTCGCCGAGAAAATGCGATTTAAGCAATAAAATTAAAAATGCTTATAAAACATAAACCAAACGTTGGAGGTGGTCATTTCTTAATGCGCAGTAATAAACTCGGCACTCTTAAGCACCCGAGAGCGTTTTTTTCGATGCCAACCTAACCAGAGTGACGGGAGCGGCACAATTCAGAAAAAGTGCTCAGCTCGCCGAGAAAATGCAATTTAAGCAATAAAATTAAAAATGCTTATTAAACATAAACCAAACGTTGGAGGTGGTCATTTCTTCATGCGCAGTGAATAACTCGGCACTCTAAAGCACCCGAGAGCGTTTTTTTCGATGCCAACCTAACCAGAGTGACGGGAGCGGCACAATTCAGAAAAAGTGCTCAGCTCGCCGAGAAAATGCGATTTAAGCAATAAAATTAAAAATGCTTATAAAACATAAACCAAACGTTGGAAGTGGTCATTTCTTCATGCGCAGTGATAAACTCGGCACTCTAAAGCACCCGAGAGCGTTTTTTTCGATGCCAACCTAACCAGAGTGACGGGAGCGGCACAATTCAGAAAAAGCGCTCAGCTCGCCGAGAAAATGCGATTTAAGCAATAAAATTAAAAATGCTTATAAAACATAAACCAAACGTTGGAGGTGGTCATTTCCTAATGCGCAGTAATAAACTCGGCACTCTAAAGCACCCGAGAGCGTTTTTTTCGATGCCAACCTAACCAGAGTGACGGGAGCGGCACAATTCAGAAAAAGTGCTCAGCTCGCCGAGAAAATGCGATTTAAGCAATAAAATTAAAAATGCTTATAAAACATAAACCAAACGTTGGAGGTGGTCATTTCTTAATGCGCAGTAATAAACTCGGCACTCTAGAGCACCCGAGAGCGTTTTTTTCGATGCCAACCTAACCAGAGTGACGGGAGCGGCACAATTCAGAAAAAGTGCTCAGCTCGCCGAGAAAATGCGATTTAAGCAATAAAATTAAAAATGCTTATAAAACATAAACCAAACGTTGGAAGTGGTCATTTCTTCATGCGCAGTGATAAACTCGGCACTCTAAAGCACCCGAGAGCGTTTTTTTCGATGCCAACCTAACCAGAGTGACGGGAGCGGCACAATTCAGAAAAAGCGCTCAGCTCGCCGAGAAAATGCGATTTAAGCAATAAAATTAAAAATGCTTATAAAACATAAACCAAACGTTGGAGGTGGTCATTTCCTAATGCGCAGTAATAAACTCGGCACTCTAAAGCACCCGAGAGCGTTTTTTTCGATGCCAACCTAACCAGAGTGACGGGAGCGGCACAATTCAGAAAAAGTGCTCAGCTCGCCGAGAAAATGCGATTTAAGCAATAAAATTAAAAATGCTTATAAAACATAAACCAAACGTTGGAGGTGGTCATTTCTTAATGCGCAGTAATAAACTCGGCACTCTAGAGCACCCGAGAGCGTTTTTTTCGATGCCAACCTAACCAGAGTGACGGGAGCGGCACAATTCAGAAAAAGTGCTCAGCTCGCCGAGAAAATGCGATTTAAGCAATAAAATTAAAAATGCTTATAAAACATAAACCAAACGTTGGAGGTGGTCATTTCTTAATGCGCAGTAATAAACTCGGCACTCTAAAGCACCCGTGAGCGTTTTTTTCGATGCCAACCTAACCAGAGTGACGGGAGCGGCACAATTCAGAAAAAGTGCTCAGCTCGCCGAGAAAATGCGATTTAAGCAATAAAATTAAAAATGCTTAGAAAACATAAACCAAACGTTGGAGGTGGTCATTTCTTAATGCGCAGTAATAAACTCGGCACTCTAAAGCACCCGAGAGCGTTTTTTTCGATGCCAACCTAACCAGAGTGACGGGAGCGGCACAATTCAGAAAAAGTGCTCAGCTCGCCGAGAAAATGCGATTTAAGCAATAAAATTAAAAATGCTTATAAAACATAAACCAAACGTTGGAGGTGGCCATTTCTCCATGCGCAGTGAATAACTCGGCACTCTAAAGCACCCGAGAGCGTTTTTTTCGATGCCAACCTAACCAGAGTGACGGGAGCGGCACAATTCAGAAAAAGTGCTCAGCTCGCCGAGAAAATGCGATTTAAGCAATAAAATTAAAAATGCTTATAAAACATAAACCAAACGTTGGAGGTGGTCATTTCTTAATGCGCAGTAATAAACTCGGCACTCTAAAGCACCCGTGAGCGTTTTTTTCGATGCCAACCTAACCAGAAAGACGGGAGCGGCACAATTCAGAAAAAGTGCTCAGCTCGCCGAGAAAATGCGATTTAAGCAATAAAATTAAAAATGCTTATAAAACATAAACCAAACGTTGGAGGTGGTCATTTCTTAATGCGCAGTAATAAACTCGGCACTCTAAAGCACCCGAGAGCGTTTTTTTCGATGCCAACCTAACCAGAGTGACGGGAGCGGCACAATTCAGAAAAAGCGCTCAGCTCGCCGAGAAAATGCGATTTAAGCAATAAAATTAAAAATGCTTATAAAACATAAACCAAACGTTGGAGGTGGTCATTTCTTAATGCGCAGTGATAAACTCGGCACTCTAGAGCACCCGAGAGCGTTTTTTTCGATGCCAACCTAACCAGAGTGACGGGAGCGGCACAATTCAGAAAAAGTGCTCAGCTCGCCGAGAAAATGCGATTTAAGCAATAAAATTAAAAATGCTTATAAAACATAAACCAAACGTTGGAGGTGGTCATTTCTTCATGCGCAGTGATAAACTCGGCACTCTAAAGCACCCGAGAGCGTTTTTTTCGATGCCAACCTAACCAGAGTTACGGGAGCGGCACAATTCAGAAAAAGCGCTCAGCTCGCCGAGAAAATGCGATTTAAGCAATACAATTAAAAATGCTTATAAAACATAAACCAAACGTTGGAGGTGGTCATTTCTTCATGCGCAGTGATAAACTCGGCACTCTAAAGCACCCGAGAGCGTTTTTTTCGATGCCAACCTAACCAGAGTGACGGGAGCGGCACAATTCAGAAAAAGCGCTCAGCTCGCCGAGAAAATGCGATTTAAGCAATAAAATTAAAAATGCTTATAAAACATAAACCAAACGTTGGAGGTGGTCATTTCTTCATGCGCAGTGATAAACTCGGCACTCTAAAGCACCCGAGAGCGTTTTTTTCGATGCCAACCTAACCAGAGTGACGGGAGCGGCACAATTCAGAAAAAGTGCTCAGCTCGCCGAGAAAATGCGATTTAAGCAATAAAATTAAAAATGCTTATAAAACATAAACCAAACGTTGGAGGTGGTCATTTCTCCATGCGCAGTGAATAACTCGGCACTCTAAAGCACCCGAGAGCGTTTTTTTCGATGCCAACCTAACCAGAGTGACGGGAGCGGCACAATTCAGAAAAAGTGCTCAGCTCGCCGAGAAAATGCGATTTAAGCAATAAAATTAAAAATGCTTATAAAACATAAACCAAACGTTGGAGGTGGTCATTTCTTAATGCGCAGTAATAAACTCGGCACTCTAAAGCACCCGTGAGCGTTTTTTTCGATGCCAACCTAACCAGAGTGACGGGAGCGGCACAATTCAGAAAAAGTGCTCAGCTCGCCGAGAAAATGCGATTTAAGCAATAAAATTAAAAATGCTTATAAAACATAAACCAAACGTTGGAGGTGGTCATTTCTTAATGCGCAGTAATAAACTCGGCACTCTAAAGCACCCGAGAGCGTTTTTTTCGATGCCAACCTAACCAGAGTGACGGGAGCGGCACAATTCAGAAAAAGCGCTCAGCTCGCCGAGAAAATGCGATTTAAGCAATAAAATTAAAAATGCTTATAAAACATAAACCAAACGTTGGAGGTGGTCATTTCTTAATGCGCAGTAATAAACTCGGCACTCTAAAGCACCCGAGAGCGTTTTTTTCGATGCCAACCTAACCAGAGTGACGGGAGCGGCACAATTCAGAAAAAGTGCTCAGCTCGCCGAGAAAATGCGATTTAAGCAATAAAATTAAAAATGCTTATTAAACATAAACCAAACGTTGGGGGTGGTCATTTCTTCATGCGCAGTGAATAACTCGGCACTCTAAAGCACCCGAGAGCGTTTTTTTCGATGCCAACCTAACCAGAGTGACGGGAGCGGCACAATTCAGAAAAAGCGCTCAGCTCGCCGAGAAAATGCGATTTAAGCAATAAAATTAAAAATGCTTATTAAACATAAACCAAACATTGGAGGTGGTCATTTCTTCATGCGCAGTGAATAACTCGGCACTCTAAAGCACCCGAGAGCGTTTTTTTCGATGCCAACCTAACCAGAGTGACGGGAGCGGCACAATTCAGAAAAAGCGCTCAGCTCGCCGAGAAAATGCGATTTAAGCAATAAAATTAAAAATGCTTATAAAACATAAACCAAACGTTGGAGGTGGTCATTTCTTCATGCGCAGTGATAAACTCGGCACTCTAAAGCACCCGAGAGCGTTTTTTTCGATGCCAACCTAACCAGAGTGACGGGAGCGGCACAATTCAGAAAAAGTGCTCAGCTCGCCGAGAAAATGCGATTTAAGCAATAAAATTAAAAATGCTTATAAAACATAAACCAAACGTTGGAGGTGGTCATTTCTTCATGCGCAGTGAATAACTCGGCACTCTAAAGCACCCGAGAGCGTTTTTTTCGATGCCAACCTAACCAGAGTGACGGGAGCGGCACAATTCAGAAAAAGTGCTCAGCTCGCCGAGAAAATGCGATTTAAGCAATAAAATTAAAAATGCTTATAAAACATAAACCAAACGTTGGAGGTGGTCATTTCTTCATGCGCAGTGATAAACTCGGCACTCTAAAGCACCCGAGAGCGTTTTTTTCGATGCCAACCTAACCAGAGTGACGGGAGCGGCACAATTCAGAAAAAGTGCTCAGCTCGCCGAGAAAATGCGATTCAAGCAATAAAATTAAAAATGCTTATTAAACATAAACCAAACGTTGGAGGTGGTCATTTCTTCATGCGCAGTGAATAACTCGGCACTCTAAAGCACCCGAGAGCGTTTTTTTCGATGCCAACCTAACCAGAGTGACGGGAGCGGCACAATTCAGAAAAAGTGCTCAGCTCGCCGAGAAAATGCGATTCAAGCAATAAAATTAAAAATGCTTATAAAACATAAACCAAACGTTGGAGGTGGTCATTTCTTCATGCGCAGTGATAAACTCGGCACTCTAAAGCACCCGAGAGCGTTTTTTTCGATGCCAACCTAACCAGAGTGACGGGAGCGGCACAATTCAGAAAAAGTGCTCAGCTCGCCGAGAAAATGCGATTTAAGCAATACAATTAAAAATGCTTATAAAACATAAACCAAACGTTGGAGGTGGTCATTTCTTCATGCGCAGTGATAAACTCGGCACTCTAAAGCACCCGAGAGCGTTTTTTTCGATGCCAACCTAACCAGAGTGATGGGAGCGGCACAATTCAGAAAAAGTGCTCAGCTCGCCGAGAAAATGCGATTTAAGCAATAAAATTAAAAATGCTTATAAAACATAAACCAAACGTTGGAGGTGGTCATTTCTTAATGCGCAGTAATAAACTCGGCACTCTAAAGCACCCGAGAGCGTTTTTTTCGATGCCAACCTAACCAGAGTGACGGGATTGGCACAATTCAGAAAAAGTGCTCAGCTCGCCGAGAAAATGCGATTTAAGCAATAAAATTAAAAATGCTTATAAAACATAAACCAAACGTTGGAGGTGGTCATTTCTTAATGCGCAGTAATAAACTCGGCACTCTAGAGCACCCGAGAGCGTTTTTTTCGATGCCAACCTAACCAGAGTGACGGGAGCGGCACAATTCAGAAAAAGTGCTCAGCTCGCCGAGAAAATGCGATTTAAGCAATAAAATTAAAAATGCTTATAAAACATAAACCAAACGTTGGAAGTGGTCATTTCTTCATGCGCAGTGATAAACTCGGCACTCTAAAGCACCCGAGAGCGTTTTTTTCGATGCCAACCTAACCAGAGTTACGGGAGCGGCACAATTCAGAAAAAGCGCTCAGCTCGCCGAGAAAATGCGATTTAAGCAATAAAATTAAAAATGCTTATAAAACATAAACCAAACGTTGGAGGTGGTCATTTCTTCATGCGCAGTGATAAACTCGGCACTCTAAAGCACCCGAGAGCGTTTTTTTCGATGCCAACCTAACCAGAGTGACGGGAGCGGCACAATTCAGAAAAAGCGCTCAGCTCGCCGAGAAAATGCGATTTAAGCAATAAAATTAAAAATGCTTATAAAACATAAACCAAACGTTGGAGGTGGTCATTTCCTAATGCACAGTAATAAACTCGGCACTCTAAAGCACCCGAGAGGGTTTTTTTCGATGCCAACCTAACCAGAGTGACGGGAGCGGCACAATTCAGAAAAAGTGCTCAGCTCGCCGAGAAAATGCGATTTAAGCAATAAAATTAAAAATGCTTATTAAACATAAACCAAACGTTGGAGGTGGTCATTTCTTCATGCGCAGTGAATAACTCGGCACTCTAAAGCACCCGAGAGCGTTTTTTTTCGATGCCAACCTAACCAGAGTGACGGGAGCGGCACAATTCAGAAAAAGCGCTCAGCTCGCCGAGAAAATGCGATTTAAGCAATAAAATTAAAAATGCTTATAAAACATAAACCAAACGTTGGAGGTGGTCATTTCTTCATGCGCAGTGAATAACTCGGCACTCTAAAGCACCCGAGAGCGTTTTTTTCGATGCCAAGTGACGGGAGCGGCACAATTCAGAAAAAGTGCTCAGCTCGCCGAGAAAATGCGATTTAAGCAATAAAATTAAAAATGCTTATAAAACATAAACCAAACGTTGGAGGTGGTCATTTCTTAATGCGCAGTAATAAACTCGGCACTCTAAAGCACCCGAGAGCGTTTTTTTCGATGCCAACCTAACCAGAGTGACGGGAGCGGCACAATTCAGAAAAAGTGCTCAGCTCGCCGAGAAAATGCGATTTAAGCAATAAAATTAAAAATGCTTATAAAACATAAACCAAACGTTGGAGGTGGTCATTTCTTAATGCGCAGTAATAAACTCGGCACTCTAAAGCACCCGAGAGCGTTTTTTTCGATGCCAACCTAACCAGAGTGACGGGAGTTGCACAATTCAGAAAAAGTGCTCAGCTCGCCGAGAAAATGCGATTTAAGCAATAAAATTAAAAATGCTTATAAAACATAAACCAAACGTTGGAGGTGGTCATTTCTTAATGCGCAGTAATAAACTCGGCACTCTTAAGCACCCGAGAGCGTTTTTTTCGATGCCAACCTAACCAGAGTGACGGGAGCGGCACAATTCAGAAAAAGTGCTCAGCTCGCCGAGAAAATGCAATTTAAGCAATAAAATTAAAAATGCTTATTAAACATAAACCAAACGTTGGAGGTGGTCATTTCTTCATGCGCAGTGAATAACTCGGCACTCTAAAGCACCCGAGAGCGTTTTTTTCGATGCCAACCTAACCAGAGTGACGGGAGCGGCACAATTCAGAAAAAGTGCTCAGCTCGCCGAGAAAATGCGATTTAAGCAATAAAATTAAAAATGCTTATAAAACATAAACCAAACGTTGGAAGTGGTCATTTCTTCATGCGCAGTGATAAACTCGGCACTCTAAAGCACCCGAGAGCGTTTTTTTCGATGCCAACCTAACCAGAGTGACGGGAGCGGCACAATTCAGAAAAAGCGCTCAGCTCGCCGAGAAAATGCGATTTAAGCAATAAAATTAAAAATGCTTATAAAACATAAACCAAACGTTGGAGGTGGTCATTTCTTAATGCGCAGTAATAAACTCGGCACTCTAAAGCACCCGAGAGCGTTTTTTTCGATGCCAACCTAACCAGAGTGACGGGAGCGGCACAATTCAGAAAAAGTGCTCAGCTCGCCGAGAAAATGCGATTTAAGCAATAAAATTAAAAATGCTTATAAAACATAAACCAAACGTTGGAGGTGGTCATTTCTTAATGCGCAGTAATAAACTCGGCACTCTAAAGCACCCGTGAGCGTTTTTTTCGATGCCAACCTAACCAGAGTGACGGGAGCGGCACAATTCAGAAAAAGTGCTCAGCTCGCCGAGAAAATGCGATTTAAGCAATAAAATTAAAAATGCTTAGAAAACATAAACCAAACGTTGGAGGTGGTCATTTCTTAATGCGCAGTAATAAACTCGGCACTCTAAAGCACCCGAGAGCGTTTTTTTCGATGCCAACCTAACCAGAGTGACGGGAGCGGCACAATTCAGAAAAAGTGCTCAGCTCGCCGAGAAAATGCGATTTAAGCAATAAAATTAAAAATGCTTATAAAACATAAACCAAACGTTGGAGGTGGTCATTTCTCCATGCGCAGTGAATAACTCGGCACTCTAAAGCACCCGAGAGCGTTTTTTTCGATGCCAACCTAACCAGAGTGACGGGAGCGGCACAATTCAGAAAAAGTGCTCAGCTCGCCGAGAAAATGCGATTTAAGCAATAAAATTAAAAATGCTTATAAAACATAAACCAAACGTTGGAGGTGGTCATTTCTTAATGCGCAGTAATAAACTCGGCACTCTAAAGCACCCGTGAGCGTTTTTTTCGATGCCAACCTAACCAGAAAGACGGGAGCGGCACAATTCAGAAAAAGTGCTCAGCTCGCCGAGAAAATGCGATTTAAGCAATAAAATTAAAAATGCTTATAAAACATAAACCAAACGTTGGAGGTGGTCATTTCTTAATGCGCAGTAATAAACTCGGCACTCTAAAGCACCCGAGAGCGTTTTTTTCGATGCCAACCTAACCAGAGTGACGGGAGCGGCACAATTCAGAAAAAGCGCTCAGCTCGCCGAGAAAATGCGATTTAAGCAATAAAATTAAAAATGCTTATAAAACATAAACCAAACGTTGGAGGTGGTCATTTCTTCATGCGCAGTGAATAACTCGGCACTCTAAAGCACCCGAGAGCGTTTTTTTCGATGCCAAGTGACGGGAGCGGCACAATTCAGAAAAAGTGCTCAGCTCGCCGAGAAAATGCGATTTAAGCTATAAAATTAAAAATGCTTATAAAACATAAACCAAACGTTGGAGGTGGTCATTTCTTAATGCGCAGTAATAAACTCGGCACTCTAAAGCACCCGAGAGCGTTTTTTTCGATGCCAACCTAACCAGAGTGACGGGAGCGGCACAATTCAGAAAAAGTGCTCAGCTCGCCGAGAAAATGCGATTTAAGCAATAAAATTAAAAATGCTTATAAAACATAAACCAAACGTTGGAGGTGGTCATTTCTTAATGCGCAGTAATAAACTCGGCACTCTAAAGCACCCGAGAGCGTTTTTTTCGATGCCAACCTAACCAGAGTGACGGGAGCGGCACAATTCAGAAAAAGTGCTCAGCTCGCCGAGAAAATGCGATTTAAGCAATAAAATTAAAAATGCTTATTAAACATAAACCAAACGTTGGAGGTGGTCATTTCTTCATGCGCAGTGAATAACTCGGCACTCTAAAGCACCCGAGAGCGTTTTTTTCGATGCCAACCTAACCAGAGTGACGGGAGCGGCACAATTCAGAAAAAGCGCTCAGCTCGCCGAGAAAATGCGAATTAAGCAATAAAATTAAAAATGCTTATAAAACATAAACCAAACGTTGGAGGTGGTCATTTCTTCATGCGCAGTGATAAACTCGGCACTCTAAAGCACCCGAGAGCGTTTTTTTCGATGCCAACCTAACCAGAGTGACGGGAGCGGCACAATTCAGAAAAAGTGCTCAGCTCGCCGAGAAAATGCGATTCAAGCAATAAAATTAAAAATGCTTATTAAACATAAACCAAACGTTGGAGGTGGTCATTTCTTCATGCGCAGTGATAAAGTCGGCACTCTAAAGCACCCGAGAGCGTTTTTTTCGATGCCAACCTAACCAGAGTGACGGGAGCGGCACAATTCAGAAAAAGCGCTCAGCTCGCCGAGAAAATGCGATTTAAGCAATAAAATTAAAAATGCTTATAAAACATAAACCAAACGTTGGAGGTGGTCATTTCTTCATGCGCAGTGATAAACTCGGCACTCTAAAGCACCCGAGAGCGTTTTTTTCGATGCCAACCTAACCAGAGTGACGGGAGCGGCACAATTCAGAAAAAGTGCTCAGCTCGCCGAGAAAATGCGATTCAAGCAATAAAATTAAAAATGCTTATTAAACATAAACCAAACGTTGGAGGTGGTCATTTCTTCATGCGCAGTGATAAACTCGGCACTCTAAAGCACCCGAGAGCGTTTTTTTCGATGCCAACCTAACCAGAGTGACGGGAGCGGCACAATTCAGAAAAAGTGCTCAGCTCGCCGAGAAAATGCGATTTAAGCAATACAATTAAAAATGCTTATAAAACATAAACCAAACGTTGGAGGTGGTCATTTCTTCATGCGCAGTGATAAACTCGGCACTCTAAAGCACCCGAGAGCGTTTTTTTCGATGCCAACCTAACCAGAGTGATGGGAGCGGCACAATTCAGAAAAAGTGCTCAGCTCGCCGAGAAAATGCGATTTAAGCAATAAAATTAAAAATGCTTATAAAACATAAACCAAACGTTGGAGGTGGTCATTTCTTAATGCGCAGTAATAAACTCGGCACTCTAAAGCACCCGAGAGCGTTTTTTTCGATGCCAACCTAACCAGAGTAACGGGAGCGGCACAATTCAGAAAAAGTGCTCAGCTCGCCGAGAAAATGCGATTTAAGCAATAAAATTAAAAATGCTTATAAAACATAAACCAAACGTTGGAGGTGGTCATTTCTTAATGCGCAGTAATAAACTCGGCACTCTAGAGCACCCGAGAGCGTTTTTTTCGATGCCAACCTAACCAGAGTGACGGGAGCGGCACAATTCAGAAAAAGTGCTCAGCTCGCCGAGAAAATGCGATTTAAGCAATAAAATTAAAAATGCTTATAAAACATAAACCAAACGTTGGAAGTGGTCATTTCTTCATGCGCAGTGATAAACTCGGCACTCTAAAGCACCCGAGAGCGTTTTTTTCGATGCCAACCTAACCAGAGTTACGGGAGCGGCACAATTCAGAAAAAGTGCTCAGCTCGCCGAGAAAATGCGATTTAAGCAATAAAATTAAAAATGCTTATTAAACATAAACCAAACGTTGGAGGTGGTCATTTCTTCATGCGCAGTGAATAACTCGGCACTCTAAAGCACCCGAGAGCGTTTTTTTCGATGCCAACCTAACCAGAGTGACGGGAGCGGCACAATTCAGAAAAAGCGCTCAGCTCGCCGAGAAAATGCGATTTAAGCAATAAAATTAAAAATGCTTATAAAACATAAACCAAACGTTGGAGGTGGTCATTTCTTCATGCGCAGTGAATAACTCGGCACTCTAAAGCACCCGAGAGCGTTTTTTTCGATGCCAAGTGACGGGAGCGGCACAATTCAGAAAAAGTGCTCAGCTCGCCGAGAAAATGCGATTTAAGCAATAAAATTAAAAATGCTTATAAAACATAAACCAAACGTTGGAGGTGGTCATTTCTTAATGCGCAGTAATAAACTCGGCACTCTAAAGCACCCGAGAGCGTTTTTTTCGATGCCAACCTAACCAGAGTGACGGGAGCGGCACAATTCAGAAAAAGTGCTCAGCTCGCCGAGAAAATGCGATTTAAGCAATAAAATTAAAAATGCTTATAAAACATAAACCAAACGTTGGAGGTGGTCATTTCTTAATGCGCAGTAATAAACTCGGCACTCTAAAGCACCCGAGAGCGTTTTTTTCGATGCCAACCTAACCAGAGTGACGGGAGCGGCACAATTCAGAAAAAGTGCTCAGCTCGCCGAGAAAATGCGATTTAAGCAATAAAATTAAAAATGCTTATAAAACATAAACCAAACGTTGGAGGTGGTCATTTCTTAATGCGCAGTAATAAACTCGGCACTCTTAAGCACCCGAGAGCGTTTTTTTCGATGCCAACCTAACCAGAGTGACGGGAGCGGCACAATTCAGAAAAAGTGCTCAGCTCGCCGAGAAAATGCGATTTAAGCAATAAAATTAAAAATGCTTATTAAACATAAACCAAACGTTGGAGGTGGTCATTTCTTCATGCGCAGTGAATAACTCGGCACTCTAAAGCACCCGAGAGCGTTTTTTTCGATGCCAACCTAACCAGAGTGACGGGAGCGGCACAATTCAGAAAAAGCGCTCAGCTCGCCGAGAAAATGCGATTTAAGCAATAAAATTAAAAATGCTTATTAAACATAAACCAAACATTGGAGGTGGTCATTTCTTCATGCGCAGTGAATAACTCGGCACTCTAAAGCACCCGAGAGCGTTTTTTTCGATTCCAACCTAACCAGAGTGACGGGAGCGGCACAATTCAGAAAAAGCGCTCAGCTCGCCGAGAAAATGCGATTTAAGCAATAAAATTAAAAATGCTTATAAAACATAAACCAAACGTTGGAGGTGGTCATTTCTTCATGCGCAGTGATAAACTCGGCACTCTAAAGCACCCGAGAGCGTTTTTTTCGATGCCAACCTAACCAGAGTGACGGGAGCGGCACAATTCAGAAAAAGTGCTCAGCTCGCCGAGAAAATGCGATTTAAGCAATAAAATTAAAAATGCTTATAAAACATAAACCAAACGTTGGAGGTGGTCATTTCTTAATGCGCAGTAATAAACTCGGCACTCTAAAGCACCCGAGAGCGTTTTTTTCGATGCCAACCTAACCAGAGTGACGGGAGCGGCACAATTCAGAAAAAGTGCTCAGCTCGCCGAGAAAATGCGATTTAAGCAATAAAATTAAAAATGCTTATAAAACATAAACCAAACGTTGGAGGTGGTCATTTCTTAATGCGCAGTAATAAACTCGGCACTCTAGAGCACTCGAGAGCGTTTTTTTCGATGCCAACCTAACCAGAGTGACGGGAGCGGCACAATTCAGAAAAAGTGCTCAGCTCGCCGAGAAAATGCGATTTAAGCAATAAAATTAAAAATGCTTATAAAACATAAACCAAACGTTGGAAGTGGTCATTTCTTCATGCGCAGTGATAAACTCGGCACTCTAAAGCACCCGAGAGCGTTTTTTTCGATGCCAACCTAACCAGAGTTACGGGAGCGGCACAATTCAGAAAAAGCGCTCAGCTCGCCGAGAAAATGCGATTTAAGCAATAAAATTAAAAATGCTTATAAAACATAAACCAAACGTTGGAGGTGGTCATTTCTTCATGCGCAGTGATAAACTCGGCACTCTAAAGCACCCGAGAGCGTTTTTTTCGATGCCAACCTAACCAGAGTGACGGGAGCGGCACAATTCAGAAAAAGCGCTCAGCTCGCCGAGAAAATGCGATTTAAGCAATAAAATTAAAAATGCTTATAAAACATAAACCAAACGTTGGAGGTGGTCATTTC